>NC_091996.1:49625560-49927934 GCF_044704955.1 Pristiophorus japonicus
GCAAACCCTGCAAACAACCACGTTGCAGAGGAAGATCGATCCACTGTGGATCTGGCTGAATTGGAGACTCGTACTGAGGAGGCAGAAGTGTACGGGGTACACACATTCACTACGAAATGTCCACCAATAAAGTTGCAAGTTGAAATGAACAATATTCCAGTATCTATGGAACTGGACACGGGTGCAAGTCAGTCCATAATGAGTAAAAAGGCCTTCGGCAGGCGGTGGGGCAAAAAGGCACACAGGCCCAAGCTCAGCCCCGTTCACACAAAACTAAGGACTTACAACAAGGAACTAATCCCTGTAATTGGCAGTGCAGAAGTCAAAGTCTCCTATGACGGACCAGTACAAGAACTCCCGCAATACCAGGGAATAGCCCTACGTTGTTTGGCAGAAGCTAGCTGGGAAAAATTCGCTGGAACTGGGACGAAATCCGAGCGCTTTCGCCTGTCGACGACGCCTCATGTGCCCAGGTTCTGAACAAGTTCCCCTCATTGTTCGAGCCAGGCATTGGAAGCTTCTCGGGGATGAAAGTGCAGATCCATTTGGTTCCTGGTACGCGACCCATCCACCACAAGGCACGGGCGGCATCGCATATGATGCGTGAAAAAGTGGAAATTGAGCTGGACAGGCTGCAGCGAGAAGGCATCATCGCGCTGGTGGAAATCAATGACTAGGCTAGTCCGATTGTCCCGATACTAAAAGAGGATGGCACGGTTAGAATTTATGGGGACTATAAATAACGATCAACCATTTTTCGCTGCAGGACCAGTACCCGCTACCCAATGCAGACGACTTATTTACGACCCTGGCTGGAGGGAAGACGTTCACCAAGCTGGACCTGACCTCGGCCTACATGAAGCAGGAGCTGGAGGAGTCTTCGAAAGGCCTCACCTGCATCAACACGCACAAAGGTTTGTTCATCTATAACCTGTGCCCGTTTGAGATTCGGTTGGTCGCAGCTATCTTCCAGCGGAACATGGAGTGCCTGCTAAAGTCAGTTCCTTACAATGTGGTTTTCCAGGATGGCATACAGGTCGAGACACCATCGAACACTTGAAGAATCTGGAAGAGGTTCTTAGTCAGTTGGATCATATGCGGCTCAGGTTGAAATGCTCGAAGTGTGTTTTCCTGGCGCAGGACGTCGAGTTCTTGGGAAGATGATCGCAGCAGACGGCATCAGACCCAATGACGCCAAGACGGAGGCCATCAAGAACACACCAAGACCACAGAACATGATGGAGCTGCGGTCGTTAATTGGACAACTTAACTATTTCGGTAATTTCCAACCTGGTTTAAGTACCCTGCGAGAACCCCTACGTGCGCTACTGCACAAGTGATACGACTGGGTATGGGGGAATTCACAAGAGGCTGCCTTTAAGAAAGCCAGAAATCTGTTGTGTTCAAACAACTTGCTTGTCCTGCATAACCCTTGTAAACGATTAGTGCTAGTTGCAATGCATTGTCATACGGGGTCGGGTGTGTGTTACAACAGGCTAACGAATCGGGGATTTTGCAACCGGTCGCTATGTGTCCAGGAGTTTGTCCAAGGCCAAAAGCATGATTAAAAAAGAGGCTCTGGCGTGCGTTTACGGGGTGAAAAATGCACCAGTACTTATTTGGCCTCAAGTTTGAGCTTGAAACTGACCACAAGCCGCTCACATCGCTGTTCTCTGAGAGCAAAGGGATTAATACCAATGTCTCTGTCCGCATCCAAAGATGGGCATTCACGCTGTCGGCAGACAACCATGTAATCCACCACAGACCGGGCACAGAGAACTGCGCTGATGCTCTCAGTCGGCTGCCATTGCCCACCACCGGCGTGCAAATGGCACAGCCAGCGGACTTACTCATGGTCATGGAGGCATTCGAGAATGAGAAGTCCCCCGTTACGGCCCGCCAGATCAGGACCTGGACCAGCCAGGATCCTTTACAGTCCTTGATTAAAAAAACTGTGTCCTGCATGGGAGCTGGTTCGGTGTCCCAGTGGAGATGCAGGAGGTGATTAAGCCGTTCCACAGACGCAAAGATGAGTTGTCCCTGCAGGTGGACTGTCTATAGTGGGGCAATCGCGTGGTCTTGCCCAAGAAAGGCAGAGATATGTTCATATGTAAACTGCACAGCACCCACCCAGGCATCGTAATGATGAAAGCCATAGCCAGATCCCATGTGTGGTGGACCGGCATCGACTCAGATTTAGAATCATGTGTGCGCCAGTGCAACACTTGCTCTCAGCTGAGCAATGCACTCAGAGAGGCAGCGCGAAGTTTGTGGTCATGGCCCTCCAAAACAGTGGTCTATGCGGGCCCACTTCTAGGCAAAATATTTTTGGTTGGCATGGACGCTTACTCAAAATGGATTGAAAGTGCAAAAGTGTCTGTAAGCACGTCCACGGCCACTATTGAAAGCCGATGAGCCAAGTTTGCCACGCAAGGATTGCCTGATGTCCTAGTCAGCGACAATGGGCCGTGCTTCATCAGTGCTGAATTCAAGGAATTCATGACCCGCAACGGAATCAAGCACATTACATCTGCCCCGTTCAAGCCCGCATCCAACGACCAGGCAGAACGGGCAGTTCAGACCATCAAGCAAAGCTTGAAACAAGTGTTGGAAGGCTCCCAGCAGACCCGACTGTCCCGAGTGCTGCTGAGTTACCGCACCAGACCTTACTCACTCACCGGGGTTCCCCCAGCCGAGCTGCTCATGAAAAGGGTGCTAAAAACAAGGCTCTCTCTCTTGTCCACCCTGATCTCTGTGATCACATGGAGGGCAAGCGGCATCAACAAAGTGTGTACCAAGGGGACAAAGGGTTTAATTAGGAGGGGGGAAATAGAGTATGAGCAGCGGGAGTCCGGAGTCGGAGACCTACAAAAGGCTCGTGGAGGAGGAATTCGGGCAGTCGAGCAGCAGGAGTCTGGGGTCGGAGGCCTATAAAAGGCTCGTGGAGAAGGAGTCCGGGCAGTCGAGCAGCGGGAGTCTGGGGTCGGAGGCCTATAAAAGGCTTGTGGAGGAGGAGTCTGAGCAGTCGAGCAGTTGCAGGGGCAGAGGTAACCAAAGAAGTAGAAAGAAATTGAAAGGTGATGCCACAGCCAAGGGGGTAAGTGATTGGCTGGTGATTGATGAGTAGTTTTTCTTTTTCTTTTCCCTATCAGTAAGTAACCTTTATCATTGTTGTTGCCAAATTAAGTTAATCTAAGGGTTAAGTCATGGCAAGAGAGCTCAAACATGTGTCATGCTCCTCCTGCGCTATGTGGTAAGTCAGGGACGCTTCCAGTGTCCTGACGACTACATGTGCAGGAAGTGTTTCCGGCTGCAGCACCTGACAGATTGCGTTGTGGCACTGGAGCTGTGGGTGGATTTATTCGAGAGCATCCGCGATGCTGAGGATGTCGTGAATAGCACATTTAGTGAGTTGGCCACACCACAGGTAAAGGTTACACAGCCAGATAGGGTCACCCCCTGCAAAACAGATACACCGCTTTGGGTATTGTTGAGGGGGATGACACATCAGGGGAGAGCAGTAGCAGCCAAGTACATGGCACCGTGGGTTGCTCTGCTGCACAGGAGGGCAGGAAAAAGAGTGGGAGAGCTATAGTGGCAGGGGAATCTATTGTAAGGGGAATAGATAGACGTTTCTGCGGCCGCAATTGAGACTCCAGGATGGTATGTTGCCTCCCTGGTGCAAGGGTCAAGGATGTCTCGGATGGCTGCAGGACATTTTCAAGGGAGAGGGTGAACAGCCAGTTGTCGTGGTGCATATAGGTACCAACGTTATAGGTACAAAACGTGATGAGGTCCTACAAGAATAATTTAGGGAGCAAGGAGCTAAATTAAAAAGTAGGACCTCAAAGGTAGTAATCTCAGAATTGCTACCAGTGCCATGTGCTAGTCAGGGTAGTAATCGCAGGATAGCTCAGATGAATACATGGCTTGAGGAGTGGTGCACAAGGGAGGGATTCAAATTCCTGGGACATTGGAACTGGTTCTGGGGGAGGTGGGACAAGTACAGGGCAGCACCGGAACCAATGTCCTCGGGGATATGTTTGCTAGTGCTGTTGGGGAGGGGTTAAACTAATATGGCAATGGGATGGGAACCATGCAGGGAGTCAGAGGGAAGTAGAATGGGGGTAGAAGCAAAAGATAAAAAGAAGAAACGTAAAAGTGGAGGGCAGAGAAACCCAAGGCAAAAAGCAAAAAGGGCAACAGTACAGCAAAATTCTAAAGGGGAAAAGTGTGTTAAAAAGACAAGCCTGAAGGCTCTGTGCCTCAATGCAAGGAGTATTCATAATAAGGTGGACAAATTAAATGCGCCGATAGCCGTTAACGAATATGATGTAATTGGCATCACAGAGACATGGCTCCAGGGTGACCAAGGGTGAGAACTCAACATCCAGGAGTATTCAACATTCATGAAGGATCGACAGAAAGGAAAAAAAGGTGGGGTGGCGTTGCTAGTTAAAGAGGAAATTAACGCAATAGTAAGGAAGGACATTATCTTGAATGATGGGGCATTGGTATGAGTGGAGCTACAGAATAACAAAGGACTGAAAACGCTAGTGGGAATTGTGTGCAGACCACCAAACAGTAGTAGTGAGATTGGAGACAGCATCAAACAAGAAATTAGGGATGCGTGCAATAAAGGTACAGCAGTTATCATGGGCGACTTTATAATCTACATATTGCTTGGGCTAACCAAACTGGTAGCAATGCGGTGGAAGAGGATTTCCTGGAGTGTGTTAGGCATGGTTTTCGAGACCAATATGTCGAGAAACCAACTAGAGAGCTGGCCATCCGAGACTGGGTGATGTGTAATGAGAAAGGACTAATTAGCAATCTTGTTGTGCGAGGCCCTTTGGGAAAGAGTGACCATAATATGGTAGAATTCTTTATTAAGATAGAGAGTGACACAGTTAATTCAGAGACTAGAGTCCTGAACTTAAGGAAAGGTAACTTCGATGGTATGAGACGTGAATTGGCTAGAATAGACTGGCGAATGATACTTAAAGGGTTGACGGTGGATAGGCAATGGCAAACATTTAAATATCACATTGATGAACTTCAACAACTGTACATTCCTGCCTAGAGTAAAAATAAAACGGAGAAGGTGGCTTAACCGTGGCTAACGGAATTTAGGGATCGTGTTAAATCCAAGGAAGAGGCATATAAATTGACCAGAAAAAGCAGCAAAGCTGAGGACTGAGAGAAATTTAGAATGGAGCAGAGGAGGACAAAGGGTTTAATTAGGAGGGGAGAAATAGAGCATGAGAGGAAGCTTGCTGGGGACATAAAAACTGACTGCAAAAGCTTCTATACATATGTGAAGAGAAAAAGATTAGTGAGAAGGAGGAATTGAAGGATATCCGAATTAGGCAGGATATTGTGTTAGGGAAATTGATAGGATTGAAGGCCGATAAATCCCCGGGGCCTGATAGTCTGCATCCCAGAGTACTTAAGGAAGTGGCCCTAGAAATAGTGGATGCATTGGTGATCATTTTCCAACAGTCTATCAACTCTGGATCAGTTCCTATGGACTGGAGCGTAGCTAATGTAACACCACTTTTTAAAAAAGGAGGAAGAGAGAAAACGGGTAATTATAGATCGGTTAGCCTGACATCAGTAGTGGGGAAAATGTTGGAATCAATTATTAAAGATGAAATAACAGCGCATTTGGAAAGCAGTGACAGGATCGGTCCAAGTCAACATGGATTTATGAAAGAGAAATCATGCTTGACAAATCTTCTGGAATTTTTAGAGGATGTAACTAGTAGAGTGCACAAGGGAGAACCAGTTGATGTAGTGTATTTGGACTTTCAAAAGGCTTTTGACAAGATCCCACACAAGAGATTGGTGTGCAAAATTAAAGCACATGATATTGGGGGTAATGTACTGACATGGATAGAGAACTGGTTGGCAGACAGGAAGCAGAGAATCGGGATAAACGGGTCCTTTTCAGAATGGCAGGCAGTGACTAGTGAGGTGCCGCAGGGCTCAGTGCTGGGACCCCAGCTACTTACAATATACATTAATGATTTGGATGAAGGAATTGAGTGTAATATCTCCAAGTTTGCAGATGACACTAAACTGGGTGGTGGTGTGAGCTGTGAGGAGAACGCTAAGAGGCTGCAGGGTGACTCGGACAGATTAGGTGAGTAGGCAAATGCATTGCAGATGCAGTATAATGTGGATAAATGTGAAGTTATCCACTTTGAGGGCAAAATATTATCTGAATGGCGGCAGATTAGGAAAAGAGGAGGTGCAATGAGACCTGGGTGTCATGGTACATCAGTCATTGAAAGTTGGCATTTCGGTACAGCAGGCAGTGAAGAAGGGAAATGGTATGTTTGCCTTCATAGCTAGGGGATTTGAGTATAGGAGCTAGGCGGTCTTACTGCAGTTGTACAGGGCCTTGGTGAGGCCTCACCTGGAATATTGTGTTCAGTTTTGGTCTCCTAATCGGAGGAAGGACGTTCTTGCTATTGAGGGAGTGCAGCGAAGGTTCACCAGACTGATTCCCGGGATGGCTGGATTGACATATGAGGAAAGACTGGATTGACTGGGCCTTTATTCACTGGAGTTTAGAAGAATGAGAGGGGATCTCATAGAAACATATAAGATTCTGACGGGACCAGACAGGTTAGATGCAGGAAGAATGTTCCCGATGTTGGGGAAGTCCAGAACCAGGGGACAGAGTCTAAAGATAAGGGGTAAGCCATTTAAGAGTGAGATGAGGAGAAACTTCTTTACTCAGAGAGTTGTTAACCTGTGGAATTCCCTACTGCAGAGAGTTGTTGATGACAGTTCATTGGATATATTCAAGAGGGAGTTAGATATGGCCCTTACAGCTAAATGGATCAAGGGGTATGGAGAGAAAGCAGGAAAGGGGTACTGAGGTGAATGATCAGCCATGATCTTATTGAATGCTGGTGTAGGCTCGAATGGCCAAATGGCCTACTCCTGCACCTATTTTCTATGTTTCTACGTTTCTATGTTACAATGACCGTGCAAATTTGTCACATGATATTGAGATCAATGATCCTGTGTTTGTGCTCAATTATGGACATGGTCCCAAATGGCTCACTGGCACGGTCACAGCCAAAGAGCTGAGTAGGGTGTTTCAGGTCACCTTGGCTAACGGACAAACAGGCAGAAAACATTTGGACCAAATCAAATTGCGGTTCACCAACAGCTACGAACAACCTGAAGAAGCCACCACCAACTTTGAACCTTCGACACACACACTGACATCATGGTTGACCATGAAGCCGCACTCATCATCCCCAGCAGCCTGGCGAGGCCGGATGCCCAACAGCCCAGTGAAGAACTGACCAACTCATCCACACCCGCATTTGTACCGAGACGATCGACACGGAAGCGAGAAGTGCCAGATCGTCTCACTTTGTAAATAAGTGTACTGTTGACTTCACAGGAGAGTGATGTTATGTATTTAACCCCTTGTTACCTGTATTGACACCTGACCACCAGATGGCCCACCTGTTTGCGTCCCAAGGGATGCCAGAAGCCCTTGGGAGCACGGTATATAAGCAGGCCACCTACGAGGTACCTGCACTCTGGAGTCTTATTAAAGGAGCTAAGGTCACACTTGCTCATTGTACACAGTACTCAGTTTCATCATTTATTTTGAGCATACCAGCGGCCAGTTCAGTTAATGAAATGATGTACTGTTTTATTGGTTCACCGTTCCCTTGCCCCCTTTTACGAAATTGGTATCGCTTCAACACGATACCTTTCTTTGGCCCAAAATAGTTCTCGAGGGCATTTACCATTTTGCTGTAGGACTCCATGTCTTCGATTTGGCCAAAGATGCGTTGGTCTTCGGTGCCTAGGCAGTGGATAACTATTGCTTGGTGGTGAGCTGATGTTATGTTGTCACCACTCGCTGTGATGTAGGTAGAAAAATGTTTTATCCATTTCGGCCACGGAATTGGAGGGTCCTCGGGTGTGGAGAGGAAAGATGGGGGTGGGGGGCGGGGGTAGTAAAGTTAATTTGAGTCATCTTCATCGCCAAATAATGTTGTGTACGCTTAAATGACTGACAAACTGAGCCAGGAATAAAGTAACTTAACTTAACTGTGCTTTTATACAACCCAAAATGGAGTCCCAAACCAGCATGAACCAGCATGAACACAGCAACTGTGAATAGCTCCCGCAGGATCCTGTGAGCTGTAACAAACAAATAGAGTAAGAACGCAACATTCATCATTACTTCTTGGCTTTTATATTCTATGTAGCTTATGGTAAAACCAAAAATTCTATTAGCTTTTTTTTTTACAGCCCTATCTGTTGTGTATGGAGAAAGAGTCAGACTGAACACTGTGAGCTCAAAGTGAAATGTGACCTTCGTCTTTTATTGTACGTCTCCAGCCTGTGAAGCCTCCTTAAATACCTGTGGTTCCAAGGGATTATGGGATCCCTTGGGACTCCAGGGGATGAGCCCTCTGGTGGCTGCACAGAGTAAATACAAGTCCACATATATAACACTATCAAATTAAAACACGTCCTTTAAGGTCTTGTGAACTTGAATCCCCAAATCCCACTGCTCTTGCACAGCGCCAAGCCTACCAGAATATTACTGCCGTTTAATGTCTACAAAAATCAATTAACATTGAATATACATCGGTCACTTTCTCCCATCTTATCAATGTCCTTTTCTAGCTTCCTTTGGTTTTCTAAAGAATTCATAATTCCTTCTATTTTAGTATCATCTGTAAATTTTCACACCACTCCTTTTAGGCCTGTATTCAAATCATTTATATACATAGCAAACAGAAGTGGCCCAAGATAAAATGTCATGGCACTATTCAAAGAAAAGCAGAGATTTCTTCATGTGTCCTGCCCAACATCCGTTCCTCAGATTAGCTGGCGTGCAAACTGGCTGCTGCGTCTGCTTAAGTAACAACTACTGTGCTTGAAATATAATCCTTTGGCCTTAAAGCGCTGTGGGCAAACAGAGGGTGTAATAAGATGCCAAATTCACTGTTTATTTCTTTATATCTGATCAAATACAAACAGAAAATGAAGAAGTGGCTCCAATAAATAAAAGATCGTCAGTGAATGGATACCGATGTATTGGAATTGAAGGATTGCAGTTGCAGTTGAGGATATGGTGGGAGGGAGGAAAGGTGTGCAGCCAACAACTGCCTGCGCTTTTAATCCTTTGTTCTAGATCCTCAATCAACAGAGAGTATTGAAAATAAACATGCAAGTGAGTCAGCTCCAACTTTCTCCTTCAAACAAGATTTATGCTGAAAAATATTGACATGTTCTAAATTTTCTTGATATAAAGTACTTCCCAATCAAAATATTAATGAAGATGACCATCATCACCTTTCATGAATCCTACATCGGTAAAGTCAATTCAGCAGGATAATGTTAGCCTTAGGTTGTCATTTTAGATTAGTCTGGCCCCCCATCAACTCTTTTCCCCTTGAACCAAGCCAAAAACAGTCACATTTAAGGTGGGTAAAAAAAAAAGACTTGGATTTTTATAGTGCCTTTCATAACCACCGGATGTCATAAAGTGCTATACTTGCAATTAAGTACTTTTGGAGTGTAGTCACTGTTGTAATGTGGAAAACATGCAGCCAATTTGCACACAAGCTAGCTCCCCTAAACAGCAAGGTGATAATGACCAGATAATAGCCCAGAAATTGCGCTCGGAGGCTTCCCACAGGCGAATGCCTCGGACCACGAAAATATTTACGAATGTACCTGGTGGTCCCGGAGGAATGTAGACTTGCGCTATGAAGCCTCCATGCGCAGTCCAGTGTAGGGGCCCACATGTTCCATTAGCGTATGTGCAGCCTGGGATCACGTGGATTGGAATAACCGATTAAAATGTAGTATCCCCATTCACAATAATGCTGATCTCTGTTTGTACTGAGATCACTATTTCTGTGACTGGGGATACCCCCCAACCCACAAACATTTTAAATGAAGAAGAAAAACATTCACATATTTAACATTAATTGAAATTGAATGGTTTAGACAAAAAATTTTTTTTAGAATTTTTAAAAATATGTTTTTAGGGTTAAAGATAAACTTTCCTTAATGTACATGGATTTTAATATAAAAATGCTTGATAAAATGATAATATTCTATTAAAACTCTTACACTGGTTAAAGCAGGCCATACGCCTGCTTTTACCACGTGTAAAATTTTGAAAGACATTCGCTGGGCAGGTGTTGGGCAAATAGCCCAAATCTCCGCCCGTGAATGTCCTTCTTCCGGGAAAGCATTGGATCTTTCAAGAGACATTTTGACAGTTCGCAAGTACCAGCTTTCAGTGCATGCGCATCACACGCTGAGAAATGACACTTGTGGGGCCTCTTCGGGCGCGTGCACACGTCGTACACACATGGCGAGGCCGCAATTTCAGGGTCAATTTTTTTTTGGTTATGTTGATTGAGGGATAAATATTGGCCAGGACACTGGGGATAACTCCCCTGCTCTTTTTCAAAATAATGCCATGGGAACTTTTACATCCAGTTGGGAGAGCAGAAGGGGCCTCGGTTTAACGTTTCATCCAAAAGACAGCACCTCTGACGGTGCAGCACTCCATCAGCACTGCACTGGAGTGTCAGCTTAGATTTTTTGTGCTCAAGTCTCTGGAGTGAGACTTGAACCCACATCCTTCTCACCCAATTTAAACGCAATCCTACATACAACAGCTCCTATAACCCACAAAGTAGGCAATAGCCAAGCGTTAATTGTCGCAGTCTACAACCAATAAACAATAATGGACATCACTGATACAGGCAGCCTGTTATTTTAAAAATGCACTGTTTCGGAAAAGTGAACCTTAAATCCACTTCACCTATAAAGTACATCCATTGGTAGCAAAATTACTTCAGCATTGTTTTTTATTGCAATTCAGTCATCCTATTTAAAGGGATATCATCTCCAAATTGTAGAATATAATAAGTGTAACAGTCTTGGATACAATAACATGTATGACAGTATTTTATTCACGAACACTCAAACAATCGTCTTTGTCAGAACATATGCTGCATTTCTCAAATCACTATATATGGGCACAAATCATGAATGGAATGGAACATTCAGCGTAACACAATACTTTCCTGATCCCACGGTTTCAGCTACTTATTTGTTGAAAGAAATATTGTCTACGTGAAAAATAGTGCTTGAGAATTAAACATTGCAAATTATGAGTGACATGATGTTTTATTTCATGGTGAGGGATGTTAAGGTAATGCAGGGAGTCACTTTATCAGATTCTTCCCTCTTCAAAAAAACTAAAAGTTGGACATACATTTCTTTTTGGGATAAATCAGCTTGCTGGGGGTCCTTCAGGGAGCATGACCTGAAAACAGCGACAAAACTTAAAACATATAGGGCTAGAACGTTCACTTTTTTTGCATGCTAAACACCCACTTAACACCCATTTTATCGCTGAAATGATGTATAATGCCCATATATCGCCCATTTAGCCACAAAATGGAAACAGACGGGCATTTTTCGGAAACTTATCGCCGAGCGTTACTTAACCCACGTGCATAACGCCGGGAAAAAATATTACCGCCCGCCCACTTTATTGGGGAGAAATCATCAGAATGGGCAAAATCAACGGCCATAATATCGGCCTGCATTACTTTCCACACGGAATTAACACCCAGATTCAATAATACCACCCGCCCATTTTTTTTGTCATAAAGAGCACATTTGGCGAAACTAACGCCCAGGAGTTTGTCCACCGTCACTTTCACCACCTCGCACAAATATCACCCACAATATCGCTCACCACAAATACCGCCTGAAAAAAGTGGAACTGTTCTGAACTCATGCCAGCGGTGTGGCTGCCATTTTTTAAATCGCGGGTCGCTGCATTCAAAAGCCTGCTTCAACTTCGGGGGAGTTTGTATTGACTCTGGAGTTTTTCTCATGTGAAGTAACCATCTCAACATATATATTTTCAGACTCTGCACTATTGGGGGTTTACTCTCGGTGTATTTTAGTGAGGAAATCATTGCTTCTGATCAATCGCTATTATACTTTCAATGCAATGGGGCCAGCCATTTCTCAGCCTGCATCGATTAATACGCAGATGCTGCAGAGTGCAGATGGCTCAATGTGTCCCCAGTGTCCCCAATTTAAGACGTGCAGGACTGAGGAGGAGGGCCAGACCATCCACCCCGCACGTACAGGGAAAAGAGGTCTTACCTCGACGTGTCCAAGCACACCTGCCTTCAGAGACTGCTTCCACAAGGTGGTGATCAATGAAATATGTGAGCTCATCAGGCCACATATGCAGCCTGCCATCTGGACATCAGTGTCGGTCGAGGTCAAGGTCACCGCGGCATAGTCTTTCTACACATCTGGTTTCTTTCGGGCCTCCGCAATTGAGATTTGCCCTCTGTCTCACCATGCAACCCATCGCTGCTTTAGACAGGTCATGGAAGCCCTGTACATGAGAAGGATGGACTTTATCAGCTTTCCCATGACCATGGAGGATCAGACTGACAGGGCTGGAGCATTCTACCACATTGCTAAGTTCCCCAGGGTGCAGGGAGCTATACAGTGCACGCAGATCGCTATGCAGCCACCTTCTCAGGACCCGGAGCATTTTCATAACAGAAAAGGATTTCACTCCCTGAAGATCCAACTAGTGGTCGACCACAACCAGATCATACTGGCAGTGAATGCCAAATGTCCGTGCACCTTCGATGAGGCTCACATCCTACGTGAGAGCGCTGTCTCTAACATCTTTAAGAGTCAGCCACAAGGACAATGCTGGATTCTTGGTGATAACCGAAATGGCCTAGCCACCTGGTGATGACCCCCCACCGAGGCTGAGAAGCAATACAACCGGAGCCACAGAGACACATGCAATATGGTCCAGAAAACAATAACTGTGCTTAAATAGTGCTTCAGATGTCTGGACCACTCAGGAGGGGAGCTACAATACAACCGTGAGCAAGTAGGTAAATTCATGGTCATGTGCTCGATGCTTCACAACCTGGCTGTCAGAAGGGGCCAAGAATCGTCAGAAGGCACTGATGCTCCATGTTAAAAGAGAGAGGAAGAGGACGACGAGGGGTTGGACACTGACATAGGGCCAGACAATCAGGCTGGCTATGCAACCATGCCCACGACCCCCTCCAGACTGCAGGAAAGGGCCTGTGGTGGCTACATAGCTGCAAGACTCTTACGTGAGGAGCTGATATCTGAACGATTTATCTGAAAGAATGTTGATGTTATTGACAACCGCTGACACACTGCTATGTGTGTGCAGCTCAGACATCAATGATGCCCATCACCGTGGTGCCAGTTCAAGTTTACATTGATTGAAGTTAAGTTGTGTTTAACCCTTTCATGTTACCAGTGTATAACGGTCGAGCTATCTGAGACAATGCGTAAAAAGGTTGCGTTCTATAACAACATTCTTATACCAACATTGGTTTGAAATCATAAGTATCAAAGGCAATAACACCCAAAACCCCCGCCCACACCCCACATTTTCCACCATTGACACCAATCAAATGTTCAACATGCCCAGCAACACAGAATACAAAGGCAAAGCAGGAGGGTGGGCTCCAGCCCCCATACATTACAATAAATTGCATACACCCAGATGGAGATATAACACAGCCATCTACTGCGGACATGCATCTCACTTTCCCTACCCCCTCCCCTTCTTCTCCCTACCTCTACCCCTTCCCCTCCTCACTCCATGGCGCCTGGCAACATTCTCTGATGCAGAAGCAGGATCTTGGTCCTTGCTCTCGTCTGCCGTTCGCAGTGGTGGTGCGGAACCTAGGGGTGGAGTGTCGCGCTCGGGGACCACTGGGAGGCCTATGCCAGCAGTGTTCATGGCTATTGCATCCAGGGCCTCCGCCATCCACTGTACTCAGTCATGGTGGCCAGCTTTCGGGATATGCTCCCAATGCTTCTATGAGCTGGTCACCAATGTCTACAGTCTTCCTGGACAACTGTACCATCTCTGCGCTCTCATGTGGCGCTTGTGGAACAGATCTGCCGTGTCCACGAGGCCTCCGCGGGGTCAGCACCATTCTGGGGACAAACGTGGTGCCCTTTGGCGAAGTGCTTGGGGCCGGTACCTCCAGAGTGGAGGCGGGAATGACCGGAGGACCACTGGATGGACATGGGGTGGAATGGCTTCTGGAGCTTTGCGATGCAGGTTCCTTGAAGTCCGCGCTCTCATCCGTGGAGAACAGACCCAGTGGATTGACGGGCGAGAATCGGAGCTCCTCAGCACCAGATGTAGGATTGTCCGAAGAGTCGGGCCCCGCGTCCCCACCTTCTGGCCTCTGTGGTCTTGCCTGGGGCTGCACTGTGGCTGAGCTGCAAAACACAAATGAGGTTATTAGAGGAGAAGGGGATCACAAGGTGAGTCCAGTGCTCCACACAGCATATGCACGACAAAAGCACCACCACTCTAAAAATCATCACAGACATCACATTTCATGACATTGGAATGATTTTCATTAGCCAGCATTATTTCTATGACAATTTTAGAAATCATCTATCATATATGATTGTTCGGATGTGAGTGGGTGTGCCATCTATTGACTTTACATTACGCAATGGTGTAAGCTTTACTCATGTGGCATCACTTCAGGGTCTGCAGATGCATCCATACCTGTCCGGGGGTTCTTCCCCACGAGTGCAAGCACCCGCTCCTCCATCTCAGTGATGTCGCTGGGGACTGGTGGACCCCGCCCGTTCGCCGATGCATGGATGACATGGCATGAGATCATTGCATGATATCATTGCTAGGTACTGTCACAGAGACTGAAACAACACATGACTGACAGATGTAATCATGCTTATTATGATAATTATCATTCTTTACCTAAAGACCGTACACCCTGACCGCAGGCTTTGAATAAAACATACCCGATAAAAGTGAAAAACCTCACATCTGCTGATAGTCACTCATCACGCTTACAAATCACATTATATAAAATACATCAGTACATTAAATCAATGTAATACTTACTCTTGCGGATCCCACAAGGTCATTCCATCGTTTGTGGCATTGGTTGCCCTCGCGAACCCCGTTGGTCGCCAACGAGACCTCCTCTGCTATCTCGGTCCATATCTTCTGGTAGGCCTTTGGCGTGAACTTCCTACGCCCTCCCTTTGTCAAATCACCCCAGCGTAACTCGACCTCCTGCAGGAGGGAGGCATTTGCCTCATCCAAGAACCGCCTCGCTCTTTTGCACCCTCCAATGTGCTCTCCTCCCACCTCACTGCTCTCACCAGCGTCAGTCTCCACAGCATGCTGTGATGCCTCCTCCTCTCCCTTCATTATAGGCCAAATTCGGTCAAATATGTGGCTGGTAACAGCTAATTTCTGTTTCCCTACTTGATGTGAAGCTCTAAAGTCTCACTCCTTCCTCCCAAGGCAGCCACACCATACCCAGACACGGTTTCGGTCCCCCTAAGCTCCCTCTCTCTCACTCTGTCTCCTCTTCTGCACATGTCATGTTGATTAAAGAAGAAATTAATGCAATTGTAAGGAAGGACATTAGCTTGGATGATGTGGAATCGGTATGGGTGGAGCTACGGAATACCAAACGGCAGAAAACACTAGTGGGAGTTGTGTACAGGCCACCACATAGTAGTAGTGAGGTTGGGGATAGCATCAAACAACAAATAAGGGATGTGTGCAATAAAGGTACAGCAGTAATCATGGGTGACTCTAATCTACATATTGATTGGGCTAACCTAACTGGTAGCAATGTGGTGGAGGAGGATTTCCTGGAGTGTATTAAGGATGGTTTTCTGGACCAATATGTTGAGGAACCAACCAGAGAGCTGGCCATCCTAGACTGGGTGATGTGTAATGAGAAGGGACTAATTAGCAATCTTGTTGTGCGAGGCCCCTTGGAGAAGAGTGACCATAATATGGTAGAATTCTTTATTAAGATGGAGAGTGACAAAGATAATTTAGAAACTGGGGTCCTGAACTTAAGGAAAGGTAACTTTGATAGTATGAGGCGCGATTTGGTTAGATTAGACTGGCAAATGATACTTAAAGGGTTGACGGTGGATAGGCAATGGCAAACCTTTAAAGATCATAAGGACAAACTTCAACAATTGTACATCCCTGTCTGGAGTAAAAATAAAACGGGGAAGGTGGCTCAACCGTAGCTAACAAGGGAAATTAAGGAGAGTGTTAAATCCAAGGAAGAGGCATACACATTTGCCAGAAGCGAATGGGTTAAGGTTTGGCTGATGGAATACAATGTCAGAAAGTGTGAAGTCATCCACCTTGGAAAAAAAACAGTAAAAGGGAATATTATTTGAATGGGGAGAAATTACAACATGCCGCGGTGCAGAGGGACCTGGGGGTCCTTGTGCATGAATCCCAAAAAGTTAGTTTGCAGGTGCAGCAGGTAATCAGGAAGGCGAATGGAATGTTGGCCTTCATTGCGAGAGGGATGGAGTACAAAAGCAGGGAGGTCCTGCTGCAACTGTGCAGGGTATTGGTGAGGCCGCACCTGAAGTACTGCGTGCAGTTTTGGTCACCTTACTTAAGGAAGGATATACTAGCTTTGGAGGGGGTACAGAGACGATTCACTAGGCTGATTCCGGAGATGAGGGGGTTACCTTATGATGATAGATTGAGTAGACTGGGTCTTTACTCGTTGGAGTTCAGAAGGATGAGGGGTGATCTTATAGAAATATTTAAAATAATGAAAGGGATAGACAAAATAGAGGCAGAGAGGTTGTTTCCGCTGGTCGGGGAGACTAGAACTAGGGGGCACAGCCTCAAAATAAGGGGGAGCCAATTTAAAATCGAGTTGAGAAGGAATTTCTTCTCCCAGAGGGTTGTGAATCTGTGGAATTCTCTGCCCAAGGAAGCAGTTGAGGCTAGCTCATTGAATCTATTCAAGTCACAGATAGATAGATTTTTAAACAATAAGGGAATTAAGGGTTATGGGGAGCGGGCGGGTAAGTGGAGCTGAATCCACGGCCAGATCAGCCATGATTTTGTTGAATGGCGGAGCAGGCTCGAGGGGCTAGATGGCCTACTCCTGTTCCTAATTCTTATGTTCTTATGTTCTTATGTAAAAAGTAGCAAGCCGGAGGACTGGGAGAAATTTAGAATACAGCAGAGGAGGACAAAGGGGTTAATTAAGAGGGAGAAAATAGAGTACGAGAGGAAGCTTGCCAGAAACATAAAAAATGACTGCAAAAGCTTCTATAGGTATGTGAAGAGAAAAAGGTTAGTGGAGACAAGCGTTGGTCCCTTGCAGTCGGATTCGGGTGAATTTATAATGGGGAACAAAGAAATGGCAGACCAACTGAACAAGTACTTTGGTTCTGTCTTCACAAAGGAAGACACAAATAACCTTCCCAATGTACTAGGGGTCCGAAGGACTAGTGAGAAGGAGGAACTGAAGGATATCCTTATTAGGCGGGAAATTGTGTTCGGGAAATTGACGGGGTTGAAGGCCGATAAATCCCCAGGGCCTGATAGTCTGCATCCCAGAGTATTAAGGAAGTGGTCCTAGAAATAGTGGATGCATTGGTGATAATTTTCCAACAGTCTATCGACTCTGGATCAGTTCCTATGGACTGGAGGGTTGCTAATGTAACACCACTTTTTAAAAAAAAAGGAGGGGAGAGAAAACGGGTAATTATAGACCAGTTAGCCTGACATCGGTGATGGGAAAAATGTTGGAATCGATCATTAAGGATGAAATAGAAGCGCATTTGAAGAGCAGTGATAGGATTGGTCCAAGTTAGCATGGATTTATGAAAGGGAAATCATGCTTGACAAATCTTCTGGAATTTTTTGAGGATGTAACTAGTAGGGTGGACAAGGGAGAACCAGTGGATGTGGTGTATTTGGACTTTCAAAAGGCTTTTGACAAGGTCCCACACAAGAGATTGGTGTGCAAAATCAAAGCACATGGTATTGGGGGTAATGTACTGAGGTGGATAGAGAACTGGTTGGCAGACAGGAAGCAGAGAGTCGGGATTAACGGGTCCTTTTCAGAATGGCAGGCAGTGACTAGCGGAATGCCGCAGGGCTCAGTGCTGGGACCCCAGCTCTTTACAATATATATTAATGATTTAGATGATGGAATTTAGTGTAATATCTCCAACTTTGCAGATGACACTAAACTGGGTGGCGGTGTGATCTGTGAGGAGGACACTAAGAAGCTGCAGGGTGACTTGGACAGGTTAGGCGAGTGGGCAAATACATGGCAGATGCAGTATAATGTGGATAAATGTGAGGTTATCCACTTTGGGGGCAAAAATACGAAGGCAGAATATTATCTGAATGGCGGAAGATTAAGAAAAGGGGAGGTGCAGCGAGACCTGGGTGTCATGGTTCATCAGACATTGAAAGTTGGCATGCAGGTACAGCAGGTGGTGAAGAAGGCAAATGGTATGTTGGCCTTCATAGCAAAGGGATTTGAGTATAGGAGCAGGGAAGTCTTGCTGCAGTTGTACAGGGCATTGGTGAGGCCCCACCTGGAATATTGTGCACAGTTTTGGTCTCCTAATCTGAGGAAGAACATTCTGCTATTGAGGGAGTGCAGCGAAGGTTCACCAGACTGATTCCAGGGATGGCTGGGCTGTCATATGAGGAGAGACTGGATCAACTGGGCATTTATTCATTGGAGTTTAGAAGGATAAGAGGGGATCTCATAGAAACATCTAAGATTCTGACTGGACGAGACAGGCTAGATGCGGGAAGAATGTTCCCGATGTTGGGGAAGTCCAGAACCAGGGGACACAGTCTTAGGATAAGGGGCAGGACGTTTAGGACTGAGATGAGGAGAAACTTCTTCACTCAGAGAGTTGTTAACCTGTGGAATTCCCTGTCGCAGAGAGTTGTTGATGCCAGTTCATTGGATATATTCAAGAAGGAGTTAGATATGACCCTTACGGTTGAGGGGATCAAGGGGTATGGAGAGAAAGCAGGAAAGGGGTACTGAGGTGAATGATCAGCCATGATCTTATTGAATGGCGGTGCAGGCTCGAAGGGCCGAATGGCCTCGTCCTGCACCTATTTTCTATGTTTCTCTGTTTCTGTGTTTCTTGTCGCTCTGTGGCGGCACCTTCATTATCTTCAGCCCTGTAAAGTCCTTACTCTACAGCATGAAACCACACGAGGCAAATTCTGGCGACAAGGTCACTCTGTGACCTTAACTCTTTATTTCAGGACTCCAGAAGTGATGGCCCTGCATGGGACCTCCCTTTATATACCTTTGTGATCAGGTAAGGAGTGTCTCAACAATTTCACCCCTTGTGGTCAAGGTGTGCATCTAGATTGAGTGTATACAGTAATACAGTGGAATTACATTGTTGTTACAAACATGACATCACCTTCCCCCGCTAAAGTCTAATTGGGATCATAGATTTAGTCTTTCAGGTGGTCTGTGCTCCCTTGTGGAGCGCCGCAGTTGGGGCTCTGGTTGTTGGACACTGACGTGAGTGCCGGTCATCCCGGACAGGCAGGTGATTCCAGCATGTCTGGGCTGACCGCAGGGACTGTGCATTCTTCAGATTGTTCTTGTTGCTCGTTCACTGGCGGTAGTGTGAGCTCCATCTCATGGTCGACTTCAGGATCCCCGTGTCGATGTTGAACCTTTTTTTTACTTGGTCCAGATGCTTGCGGCATATCTGGCCATTGTTGAGTTTTACCACGATGAACCTATTCCCCCCTTTGTCAATTACAGTACCCTCAAGCTATTTGGGCCCCATGGCATGATTGAGGGTGAATACAGAATCATTTATTTCTATACATTTCCCCCTCGAATTATGGTCATGGTACTCATTTTATGACTTGCGCTTGCCCTCAACTATGTCAGTCAGGACTGGGTGAATGAGGGACAACCGAGTTTTGAGTGTCCGTTTCATTAGTAGCTCTGCGGGCAGGTCCCCTGTGAGCGTGTGCAGTTGGGATCTATAGGCCAGCAGGAGATGCGATAGGCGGCATTGTAGGGAGGGTCCTTGAATCCTGAGCATACCTTGCTTAATGATTTGGACCACACGTTCCGCCTGGCCATTGGAGGCTGGCTTGAACGGCGCAGTCCTGACGAGGTTGATGCCATTGCCCAACATGAACTTCTGGAATTCATAGCTTGTGAAACTTGGGCCATTATCACTAACCAGGATGTCCGGCAAGCCATGGGTTGCGAAGATCGCACGTAGGCTTTCCATGGTGGTGGATGTCGTACATGAATTCAGAATGATGCACTCGATCCATTTCGAATACGCATCTACTACAATAAGGAACATCTTTCCCATGAACGGGTCCACGTAGTCAACATGAATGCGTGACCACGGCTTGGTGGGCCAGGGCCACGGGCTGAGCGGGGCCTCCCTGGGGCATTATCCAGCTGGGCACATGTCGTGCACCTTCAAACACAGTGTTCCAGGTCTGAATCGATACCAGGCCACCAAACATGTGACCGGGCAATGGCCTTCATCAGCACAATACCTGGGTGCTCGTTGTGGAGTTCCCTGATGAATGGCTCCCTGCCCTTCTTGGGCATGACTACCTGGCTGCCCCATAGTAGGCAGTTGGCTTGGATGGAAAGCTTATCCATCCGTCTGTGGAACGGTCTGACCTTCTCAGGGCATGCTCCATGTGCGGGCGCCCAATCCCCAGTCAGGACACATTTCTTAATCAGGGATAGGAGGGGTCTCTGTTTGTCCAGATTTTGATCTGGCAGGCTGTGATGGGGAAGCCTGCTGTGTCAAAGGCATCGACAGCCATGACCATCTCAGCGCTTTGCTCAGCTGCCCCCTCGGTGGTGGCCAGTGGGAGCCTGCTGAGCGCGTCAGCGCAGTTTTCAGTGCCGGGCTGGTGCCGGATGGAGTAGTCATAAGCAGCCAGCATGAGAGCCCATCACTGTATGCGAGCTGATGCGTTGGCATTGACAGCTTTGCTGTCATGTTAATGGCTTGTGGTCCGTCTCTAATTCAAACTTCCTACCAAAGAGGTATTGATGCATTTTTTTTACACCATAGACACATGCAAGCGCTTCCTTCTCGACCATCCCATATCCCCGTTCTGCTTGAGAGAGTGACCTGGAGGCATAAGCCACAGGTTGTAGTTGACCCTCAGCATTGCCCTGCTGCAACATGCACCAAACCCCATAGGACGATGCATCACATGTCAGAACCAATTTTTTACAGGGGTTGCACGGGGTCAACAACTTGTTCGAACAGAGTAGGTTTCGCGCCCGATCAAAAGCCCGCTCCTGACAGTCCCCCCAAAACCAATCGCAACCCTCACACAGGAGCACGTGTAGCGGTTCCAACAACATGCTTCAGTTCGGCAGAAAGTTCCCAAAATAGTTCAACAGTCCCAGGAATGAACGCAACTCTGATGTGTTGCAGAGCCTGGGTGCTCGTCGAATCGCCTCTGTTTTGGATTCGATGGGCCGGATCCCATCTGCAGCAATCCTCCTGCCCAGAAACACAACCTCAGGAGGTAAAAACACACATTTAGACTTCTCGAGTCGCAGGCCTACCCGGTCCAGTCGGCGTAGCACCTCCTCCAGGTTGTGGAGGTGTTCCTCGGTGTCTCGAGCCATGATGAGGATGTCGTCCTGGAATACGATCATTCCAGGAAAGGATTTAAGCAGGTTTTCCATGTTACGTTGAAAAATTGCGGCGGTTGAGCGAATGCCAAACGGGCACCTGTTATAAACGAACAGCCCCTTTTGCGTGGTGATCGTGGTCAGTAGTTTGGATTCATCGGCCAATTCCTGGGTCATGTAGGCTGAGGTGAGGTCCAACTTGGTGATCAGCTTGTCGCCTGCCAGCGTGGCAAAGCGATCCTCCGCTGTTGGGAGCGGGTATTGGTCTTGTAGGGACACCCGATTGATGGTGGCCTTGTAGTCGCCACAGATCCTGACAGAGCCATCCACTTTTAGAACGGGAACGATGGGGCTCGCCCAGTTGCTGAATTCAACAGGCAAGATGATGCCCTCTCTTAATAGTCGGTCCAATTCGTTCTCGATTTTTTTCCCGCATCACATACGGCACCACTCTGGTTTTGTGGTGCACTGGCCTGGCATCCGGGGTGATGTGTATCACTACTTTATTGCCTTTGAAAGTCCTGCGCCCGGTTGGAACAGTGAGTCGAATTGTTGTAGAACTTGTGAACACGAACTACGCTCCACCGATGACATTGCGTGAACATCCCCCCATTTCCAGTTCATCTCGGCTAACCAGCTCCTCCCCAACAGTGCGGGACCATTGCCCGGGACAATCCAGAGCGGCAGCCAATTCACTAACCCATTGTGTGTGACAGCCAACATTGCACTGCCTAGCACCGGAATGGTTTCTTTGGTGTAAGTTCGTAATTGTGTCTCAATATGTGCTAATTTGGATCTACTGGCTTTGATCGGCCATAGCTTCTCAAATTGCTGAACGCCCATGAGTGACTGGCTAGCCCCAGTGTCCAGCTCCATGCATACTGAGATATCGTTTAGTAGGACCTTCATCATCATTGGTGGCATTTTGGTGTATGAACTGTGAATATTCGCCGCATGGACCCGCTGAATCTCGGCGTCCATCAGTTTGCCCCAAAAGTCATCCTGCCTCAAAGAACCCTCTTCTGGTCCATCTGCCTCATATATTAGTCTGGTTGCAGGCTTTCTGTACATTCGAGCTAAATGGCCACTGAGATTGCAGTTTCTGCAGACAAACTGTTGGAATCTGCAAGATCTTGCTGAGTGTTTTCCCCCACACCTCCAGCATGAGTTAAAGTTTCCATTGTTGGGGACAAAGGGACTATGGCCAGGAATTCCATGCTGACTGTCCCTTTGACTGCTCTTAAGTACTCTATTAGTGGGTGTCAATGGCCCCATCCCGGGCCGCATTGTTCACTGTGATGGCGTGAATGTCCGTTCAGTCTGCCATTGTCTCTGTTGAGGCCCTGCTCTGGGGTCTATTGCTGCCTGGGGAATGTCGAACTGCCCCTGCCTGCCTGCAGGGCTCTGAATCACGTTGATGATGTTGACTCCCTAATCCAACAGGAGGCAGAATTGCGCGCGTATGTTATTTCCGTCTCTTCCTCCCCTGCTATGAAAGTTTGAGCTAACAACGCCGCCGCTTCCAAGTTCAAATCCTTGGTCTCAATTAATTTGCGGAAGATTCCCTCATGACCGATACCCTCGATAAAGAAGTCCCTTAGCATCTCCCCCCTGCAGGCATCTGTGAACTTACAGAGGCTGGCCAAATGCCGGAAGTCCACTCCGAGGTCCAGTATGCTCTGTCCTTCACGACGTCGGTGGGTGTACAATCTGTGTCGGGCCATATGTATGCTGCTCACCGGTTTGAGGTGCTCCCCGATCAATTTGTTAAGTTCTTCAAAGGTTTTGTCTGACGGCTTTTCGGGTGCTTGTAAGTCCTTCATGAGCGCGTAAGTCTTTGGCCCGCAGCTGGTCAAAAGATGAGCCCTTCGCTTGTCGGTCGCTGCATCTCCCAGCCATTCTTTGGTAATGAAGCTTTGCTGAAGCCTCTCGACAAAATCGTCCCAGCCACCCCAACACAGTACCGTGCCTCTGTGCTACTGGTGGCCATTCTCGTGGTCGTGAATTCCCGTTTCTCGTCGCCAATGTAAAGTCCTTACTCTACAGCATGAAACCACACGAGGCACATTCTGGGGACAAGGTCACTCTGTGACCTTATCTCTTTATTTCAGGACACCAGAAATGATGACCCTGCATGGGACCTCCCTTTATATACCTGAGTGATCAGGTAAGGAGTGTCTCCCACAAGTTCACCCCTTGTGGTCAAGGTGTGCCTCTAGATTGAGTGTATGCAGTAATACAGTGGTGTTACATTGCGGTTACAAACATGACAAGCCCGTCAAGCCGTAACTAAATTACCAACTTCTTTCTATCATGTCGGATGTATGTTACCTTGTTTACAAGGTTAGGTAGTGACAGACAGATCTTAAATCTCACATGGTTTCCAGTATAAACATTGTTCTTGTGCTCACATTATTGTACTATCTGCATCAAACTGATGATAATACTAATAACATACACTTCACATTCAATTAATTCCAGTTAAGGAATTGGTACGGCTGTACAAGTCAACTATGTCAAAAGTGTTCCTTTTATTTGGGGAGCACCAGTTCAAGTTTGACTAACTTGCTGGACTTTCGACATTCACAGTGATATAATGCATGAGAATTCATATTGTGCAGAACTGTATTTATATTGGTGCAAATGACAAAAGTAATGAGTGAGAAATGCCATCACATTGTCTTATGTGAAGGACACATGCTATCAAGAAGTCATACATAGCTAACTGGAAATGCAAGAGATTGGTTGACACAAACATATTACAGAACTAATTTGAATCTATATCATTATTTTAAGGTGAATTTCATCACTAGCTCAGCAGAACTGTCAGCACAGTCCAATTGAAGCCAGCTATGGAAACAGTTGAACATTACAGCTGTAAAATTACTTGTCAAATAAAGGATTCATAACTGCAATGTTAAGATTCACTACACTGGTAAGATGTAAAGCTTGAAGTTAATACTCAAATTATAATGAGTCAGGATTTGACTGCGCTGAAGCTTAGCATCTGGTAATGAAAAATACCAACCATGAATTAGGAGATGACAGCAGAATGTACTCAAAAAGGTCCTGTCTCATTTTAATTGGGAGACCTGGTGTAAAAAGCATAACTGGCTGGCAGAACGCAATAATCTGAGGTCCTGAACTGAAACAAAAATCGGACAGGCATTCCAATTCAATAGCAACTACTCCACATGTGAAATATAGGTGCATACCAATGAGCTAATAGCTGGGAGCTAACAAATTAGATCAATAGAAATTGGATGTCTTTCTCCACTCAAGTATGACCCAGCCACAGCCTTGAGTAGCCTGTTTTGCAATAATCACAACTGTTTACAGCTGCATGAAAATAAAAATACACAAGATGTTACATGAGGAGCCAGTAGTGAGGGACAATGGAGTGGAGTGAGGAAGGCACACAAGTGATAAGACTTGTGGGAAGTGAGCAGTTAGAATGATCATTATCGTCCAATCATAGAATGCTACAGCACAGGAGGCGGCTATTCGGCCCAATGTGCCTGTGTCGGCTCTTTGAAAGCTATCCAATTAGTTCCACTCATCTGGTCTTTCCCTATAGATCTGCAAATTTTCCCTCCAAATATTTATCCAATTCCCTTTTTGAAAGTTATTATTGAATCTGCTTTCAAGCAATGCATTCCAGATCATAACAACTTGCTGCATAATTTCTTTTACTCATGTCGCCCCTAGTTCTTTTGTCAATTACCTTAAATCTGTGTCCTCCGGTTACCGACCCTTCTGCCAATGGAAACAGTTTTTCCTTATTTACTCTATCCAAACCCTTCATGATTTTGAACACCTCTATCAAATCTTCCCTTAACCTTCCCTGCTCTAAGGAGAACATCCCCAGCTTCTCCACATAACTGAAGTCCCTCATCCTTCATACCATATCTCTTCTGCAATCGCTCCAAGACCTTGACATCGTTCCTGAAGTGTGGTGCCCAGAATTAAAAGCAATACTCCAACTGAGGCTTAACCAATGTTTTATAAAGGATTAGCATAACTTCCTTGCTTTTGTACTCTATTCCTCTATTAATGAAGCCAAGGATCCCGCATGCATTTTTGAACAGCCTTCTCAACTTGTCCTGCCACCTTCAAAGACTTTTTTAAGTACATCCCTAAGTTTCTTCATTCCTGTATCCCCTTAAAATTGTACCATTTAGTTTATATTGCCTCTCCTCATTTTTCCTACCCAAATGTAATCACTTCACACTTCTCTGCATTATATTTCATCTGCCATGTGTCTGCCCATTTCACTAGTCTGTCTATGTCCTTGTGGAGTCCAACAGATGAGACCAAAGAAGGTTTTTACTCCAACCTTGAAAAATCCCTGTCTCACAGTCCTGCGGATGACAAACTGATCCTCCTTGGTGACTTCAACGCCAGGGTTGTCAAAGATACAGCCCTCTGGGGAGGTGTGATTTGCAGAGAGGGTTAGGGAAAGCCAACTCCAGTGGTACTCTACTCCTGACAAAATGTATAGAACATGAACTTTTCATCACCAACACCTTGTTCCGCCAGAGGGACAAATACAAGGCATTGTTACAATACTCTCACTCCAAATACTGGCACCTGCTCGACTATATCATCATCCGAGCCAGGGATCGCAAGGATGTGCGTATCACCCGCGCCATGACAGGGGCTGACAACTGCTGGACGGACCACTGCCAAATTCGATCCATCATTGACATCAACATAGCCCCAAAGCAGAGGGGGCAGCAGAAGCAGTGCCGCAAAAAAGTCAATGCCGGGGCACTTAAAGACCCAGCTAAGGGAGCCCTATACAGTCAGTGCCTCACAGCTAACTTGGTGTGCCTTGATGCAGAATGCCCAAGTGCTTGGTTTGCCCTCCAGGCCTCCATAGCCGGTGCCTGCAAAGAGACGCTTGGTCACTCAATCAGGAAACACCAAGACTGGTTTGATGAGAATGATCAGGAGATCCAAGAGCTAATAGATCACAAGCGCAGGGCATTTCTGAGCCTTAAGCAACAACCCAACTTGGGAGCAGTAAAGCAGCATTACAGACGGCTCAAGGCTGAGGTACAACAAAAAACCCAGGACCTAAAGAACAGGTGGTGGATGGAGAAAGCACAGGAGATACAGCAGCTGGCCGACAGCCATGATGTGCGAGGATTCTTCATCGCAGTCAAGGTCACCTACGGGCCAAACTCCCAAGGCCCTGCCCCACTGCTGGCCAAGAATGGGGAAACACTCATCAAGGACACCGAGAAAGTCAGGGCCTGCTGGAAGGAGCACTTTGAAGAGCTCCTCAACCGAGACTCTGCCTTTGATTCGAGTGTTCTCGACTCCATCCTGCAGCATGCTACCCGTCACCACCTTAGTAAAACCCCAACACTGCACGAGGTAGAAAAAGCCATAAGACAGCTTAAGAACATCAAGGCTACAGGAGCGGATGGAATTCCTGCTGAGGCACGGAAGTATGGCAGAGAGACACTGTTGGCGCGAATACATGACCTCATCTCTCTCATCTGGAAGGAGGAGAGCATGCCGGGAGATCTCAGAGATGCAGCGATCGTGACCATTGTTCAAAAAGGGGACAAGTCCGACTGCGGCAACTACAGAGGAATCTCCCTGTTATCAGCCACTGGGAAAGTTGTCGCTAGAGTCCTCCTCAACCGTCTTCTCCCTGTGGCCAAGGAGCTCTTCCTGGAGTCACATTGCGGATTTCGTCCCCAATGGGGCACAACAGACATGATTTTTTCAGCCCCACAGCTGCAGGAAAAATGCAGAGAACAGCGCCAGCCCTGAGACATGGCCTTCTTCAATCTTACAAGGGCTTTTGACACTGTCAACCGCGAGGGTCTATGGAGCGTCCTCCTCCGTTTCGGATACCCCCAAAAGTTCATCACCATCCTCCGCCTGCTCCATAACGACATGCAGGCTGTGCTCCTTACCAACAGATCCATTACAGACCCAATCCACGTCTGGATCGGGGTCAAACAGGGCTGCGTAATCCCCCCAACCTTCTTCTCAATCTTCCTTGCTGCCATGCTCCACCTCACAGTCAATAAGCTCCCCACTGGAGTGGAGCTAAACTACAGAACCAGTGGGAACCTGGTCAACCTTTGCCATCTCCAAGCCAGATCCAAGACTAACCCAACATCTGTCGTCGAGCAAAAGTACGTGGATGACTCCTACGTCTGTGCACATACAGAGGCTGAACTCCAGGACATAGTTGACGTATTTACTGAGGCGTACGAAAGCATGGGCCTTACACTAAACATCTGTAAGACAAAGGTCCTCCACCAGCCTGTGCTTGCCTCACAGCATTGCCCCCCAGTCATCAAGATCCACGGCGCGGCCCTGGACAACGTGGACCATTTCCCATACCTCGGGAGTCTCTTATCAACAAGAGCAGACATTGATGATGATATTCAACACCGCCTCCAGTGCGCCAGAGCAGCCTTCGGCCACCTGAGGAAAAGAGTTTTCGATGACCAGGCCCTCAAATCTGCCATCAAGCTCATGGTCTGCAGGGCTGTAGTAATACCCGCCCTCCTGTATGGCTTAGAGACATGGACAATATACAGTAGACACCTCAAGTCGCGGGAGAAAAATCACCAACGATGTCTCTGCAAGATGCTACAAAGCCCCTGGGAGGACAGATGCACCAACATTAGCGTCCTCGACCAGGCCAACATCCCCAGCATTGAAGCACTGACCACACTTGATCAGCTCCGCTGGGCAGGCCACATTGTCCACATGCCAGACACGAGACTCTCAAAGCAAGCGCTCTACTCTGAACTCCTTCACGGCAAACGAGCCAAAGGTGGGCAGAGGAAACGTTACAAGGACACCCTCAAAGCCTCCCTAATAAAGTGCAACATCCCCACTGATACCTGGGAGTCCCTGGCCAAAGACCACTCTAAGTGGAGGAAGTGCATCCGGGAGGACGACGAGCACCGAGACTCATCGCCAAGAGCATGCAGAAATCAAGCGCAGGCAGCGGAAAGAGCATGCGGCAAACTGTTCCACCCTCCCTTACCCTCAACGACTATCTGTCCCACCTGTGACAGGGACTGTGGTTCTCGTATTGGACTGTTCAACTACCTAAGGACTCATTTTAAGAGTGGAAGCAAGTCTTCCTCGATTCCGAGGGACTACATATGATGGAGCCTGTTTGCTACATTTCTGAACTTTGTATCATCTTCAATCTTTGAAATTATGCCCTGTATACCCAAGTGCAAGTCATTAATATGTATCAAAAAAGCAATGGCTCGAACAGCGACCCCTGGGAGACACCACAATATACTTCGCTTCAGTCTGAGAAGAAAATGCTCACCGCTACTTTCTGCTTTCTGTCCTTTCGGCAATTTTGTATCCATGCTGCCACTGCCTCTTTAATCGCATGGGCTTCAATTTTGCTAACAAGTCAATTATGTGGTACTTGATCAAATGCCTTTTGAAATTCCACATGCACAACATTAACCACACTACCCTTACAAAACCCTCTCAGTTACTTCATCAAAGATCTGAATCAAGTTCGTCTAACATGATTTTTCTTTAACAAATCCCTGCTGACTCCATATTTTTCTCAGTGCCAATTTAGTTTGTCCTGGATTATTGGGCAAGAACCTCCACTTTTGTGGTTAAATGGGCGATATTTCCAGCGTGGGCGGTAAAAAAGGATTTTCAGATTGCCGTCTTCTCGTCCATTATCAAACTGCCTAGTCTCCACTTTTGTAAATGGGCGTTACTGCGAGCAATATAAAATGGGCGGTAGCGTTAAATTTTTCTGACCTTCTGCCATAAAGTGTGGCCGTCCTTAGCAACGGCATGACAACGCTCGATTCCCGCCATTCTGGTGGTTAAGGTTCACCATGACATGCGCAGAAGAGAAGACAGAGAGAGAGGGAGCTCAGAGGGACTGAAGGCATGTCTGGGTGTGGTGTGGCTGCTTTGGGAGGAAGGTGGGAGACTTTAGAGCTTCACAGCAAGTCGGCAAACAAAATGTAGGTGTGTTATCAGCCACATATTTGACTGAATTTGGCCTATAATGGAGACAGAGGAGGAGGCATCACAGCACGCCGTGGAGACTGACGCTGGAGAAAGCAGTGAGGTGGGAGAGGACCACTTTGGAGGGCGCAAAAGACACAGGAGGTTCTCGGACGAGGCAAATGCCTCCCTCCTGCAGGAGGTCGAGTTACGCTGGGGTGATTTGACACAGGGAGGGCGTGGGAAGCCCACCCCAAAGGCCTACCAGAGAATATGGACCGAGATAGTAGAGGTGGTCTCGCCGGCAAGGTGTGTGAGGGCAACCAATGCCGCAAACGATGGAACAACCTTGTGGGATCCGCAAGAAAGAGGCTAACGACGATGAGGTCCATGCAGAGGCAAACGGGTAGGGGGCCACCAGTCCCCAGCGACATCACTGACATGGAGGAGCATGTGCTCGCACTCGTGGAAAAGCACCCCCGGACAGCGACGGAAGCATCTGCAGACCCTGAAGTGATGCCACCTCAGCCAGCAGTGCGGGCCCAGACAAGACCACAGAGGCCAAAAGGTGGGGGCACAGGGCAGGAGTCAGCAGGCGATCCTACTATAGCTGGTGCTGAGGAGCTCCGATTCTCGCCCGTCAATCCGCTATGTCTGTTCTCCACGGATGAGAGCGCGGACTTCGAAGAACGTGCATCGCCACACTCCAGAAGCCATTCCATCCCAAGGCCATTTAGTGGTCCTCCGGTCATTCCCGCTTCCACTCTGAAGGTATCGGCCCCAAGCTCCTCGCACAGAGCACCCCATTTGTCCCCAGGACGGCACCGACCCCGCGGAGGCCTCGTGGACGCAGCAGGTCTGTTCCACGAGTGCCACATGAGAGCGGGGAGATGGTATAGTTGTCCAGGAGGCCTGTAGACATTGATGACTAGCTCATCAAAGCATTGGGGGGTATATCCCGACAGCTGACCACCATGACCGAGTACATTTCGCGGATGGCGGAGGCTCTGGATGCGATAGCCAGGAACACTGCTGCCACAGGCCTCCCAGTAGTCCCCGAGCGCGGCACTCCACCCCTAGATTCCGCACCACCACTGCGAACAACAGATGAGAGCATGGACCAAGATCCTGCTTCTGCACCAGAGAATGTTGCCCCCTCAGCATCCCCTGCTCCCGTAACCGTGCAACCACCGCATCTGCCTTCATCCCCCCGAATGATGCACTGCCTGAGGAGCTCCTCGGCCAGGCGGCATGAAGCGAGGAGGGGAAGAGATGAAGGTGGTGAGAATAAGGGGGGGGGGAACAAAAGTGAGGTGCATGTGCGCAGGTGATGGCTGTGTTATATCACCATCTGGATGTATGCAATTTGTTGCAATGTATGGGGCCTGGGGACCACGCTCCTGCTTTGCCTTTGTATTCTGTGTTGCTGGACATGTTGAACATGTGATTTATGTCAATGGTGGAAAAAGTGGGGTGTAGGCAGGGGTTGGGTGTTCTTGGCTGTGATACATATGATTTCAGACCAAGGTTGGTATTAAACTTTTGTTATTGAACATAACCTTGTAGCGCATTGTCTCAGATAGCTGGACCGTTACACACTGGTGATTCCTTACCATGAAAGGGTTAAATACACTTAACATCAATCAACATAAACTTTAACTGACACCAAGGTGATGGGCATCAATGATGTCTGAGCTGCATACACACAGCAGTGTGTCAGCATTGTCACTCACATCAGCGCTCTTTCAGGCAAATCGTTCAGATATCAGCTCCTCACGTAAGAGTGGGATTTAACAAATGTCAGCTACACTGCTGGCGTTCGTTCTGGTTAGTTCCATTTTTTGTGGGCAGTTTATTGAGCGAGTGATATTGTGGGCGATATGTGTGCAAGGTGGTGAAATTGATGATGGGCGATCTCCATGGCCGCTAGTTTGAGTATATATGTTCTTTATGACAAAAAACAGTGGGCTGGCGTTCATATTTAATCTTCGCATTAATTCCGTGCGGAAAGTAACGTTGGGCGATGTTACAGGCGTTGATTTCGCCCATTCTGCTGATTCCGCCCCCAAAAAGTGGGCGGACGGTAATATTTTTTCCCAGCCCATTGGGAAAATAACGCTCGGCGATAAGTCTCCTAAAAAAGCCTGTCAGTTTCCATTTTGTGCCAAAATGGGCGCTATATGGGCGTTATATTTCATTTCAGCGGTAAAATGGGCGTTAAGTAGGCGTTAAGCATGCAAAAGTGGAGGTTCTAGCCCATTGTCTCCACCACCGACATTAAGCTGACTGGCCTGTAGTTCCCGGGTTTATCCCTCTCCCCTTCTTTGATCAAAGGTGTAGCATTTGCAAACCTCCAGTCCTCTGGCACCACTTCCATTTTTAAGGAGGATTGAAAGATTGTGACCAGAGCCTCCACAATTTCCACCCTTACTTCACTCAGCATTGCATACCATCCAGACCGGGTACCTTTTCTACTTGGAGCACTGCCAACCGTTTTATTACCTCCTTTTTATATATATGTTTATCATCCAATTTCTCTACTACCTCTTCCTTTATTATGCCTCTCCTTAAGTGAAGACAGATGCAAAGTTCTTACATATATATATTAAAAAAAATTATTTGGACGTGAGTGTACAAGGCACAATTTCAAAATTTGCAGATGACACAAAACTTGGAAGTATAGTGAAAAATGAGTGTGATAGACTTCATGAAGACAAAGACAGGCTGGTGAAAAGTTTAATATAGAAACATAGAAACATAGAAAATAGGTGCAGGGGTAGGCCATTCGGCCCTTCAAGCCTGCACCATCATTCAATATGATCATGCCGCAGAAAAGTGTGAAGTTATCCATTTTGAGGAGAGAATGAGGAGCGGAAATATAAACTAAATGGTACATTCCTAAAGGGGATGAACAAAGAGAGAGACCTGGGGGTATGTGTGCACAAATCATTGAAAGTGGCAGGACAGATTGAGAAAGCAGTTAAAAAGGCTAACGGGATCGTGGGCTTCATAAATGGCGGTATAGAGTACAAAAGAGTACAAAAATGGACATGAAGATGAACCTGTATAAAACACTTTTGGCCTCAACTGGAGTACTGTGTCCAAGTCTGGGCACCACACTTTGGGAAGGATATGACGGCCTTAGAGAAGGGGCAGAAAAGATTTAAGAATATGATTCCAGGAATGAGGGACTCAGTTATGTTGCTAGACTGGAGAAACATAGAAACATAGAAACATAGAAAATAGGTGCAGGAGTAGGCCATTCGGCCCTTCTAGCCTGCACCGCCATTCAATGAGTTCATGGCTGAACATGCAACTTCAGTACCCCATTCCTGCTTTCTCACCATACCCCTTGATTCCCCTAGTAGTAAGGACTTCATCTTACTCCTTTTTGAATATATTTAGTGAATTGGCCTCAACAACTTTCTGTGGTAGAGAATTCCACAGGTTCACCACTCTCTGGGTGAAGAAATTCCTCCTCATCTCGGTCCTAAATGGCTTCCCCCTTATCCTTAGACTGTGTCCCCTGGTTCTGGACTTCCCCAACATTGGGAACATTCTTCCTGCATCTAACCTGTCTAACCCCGTCAGAATTTTAAACGTTTCTATGAGGTCCCCTCTCATTCTTCTGAACTCCAGTGAATACAAGCCCAGTTGATCCAGTCTTTCTTGATAGGTCAGTCCCGCCATCCCGGGAATCAGTCTGGTGTACCTTCGCTGCACTCCCTCAATAGCAAGAATGTCCTTCCTCAGGTTAGGAGACCAAAACTGTACACAATATTCCAGGTGTGGCCTCACCAAGGCCCTGTACAATTGTAGCAACACCTCCCTGCCCTTGTACTCAAATCCCCTCGCTATGAAGGCCAACATGCCATTTGCTTTCTTAACCGCCTGCTGTACCTGCATGCCAACCTTCAATGACTGATGTACCATGACACCCAGGTCTCTTTGCACCTGCCCTTTTCCTAATCTGTCACCATTCAGATAATAGTCTGTCTCTCTGTTTTTACCACCAAAGTGGATAACCTCACATTTATCCACATGATACTTCATCTGCCATGCATTTGCCCACTCACCTAACCTATCCAAGTCGCTCTGCAGCCTCATAGAATCCTCCTTGCAGCTCACACTGCCACCCAACTTACTGTCATCCGCAAATTTGGAGATACTACATTTAATCCCCTCGTCTAAATCATTAATGTACAGTGTAAACAGCTGGGGCCCCAGCACAGAACCTTGCGGTACCCCACTAGTCACTGCCTGCCATTCTGAAAAGTCCCCATTTACTCCTACTCTTTGCTTCCTGTCTGACAACCAGTTCTCAATCCATGTCAGCACACTACCCCCAATCCCATGTGCTTTAACTTTGCACATTAATCTCTTGTGTGGGACCTTGTCGAAAGCCTTCTGAAAGTCCAAATATACCACATCAACTGGTTCTCCCTTGTCCACTCTACTGGAAACATCCTCAAAAAATTCCAGAAGATTTGTCAAGCATGATTTCCCTTTCACAAATCCATGCTGACTTGGACCTATCATATTACCTCTTTCCAAATGCACTGCGATGACATCCTTAATAATTGATTCCATCATTTTACCCACTACCGATGTCAGGCTGACCGGTCTGTAATTCCCTGTTTTCTCTCTCCCTCCTTTTTTAAAAAGTGGGGTTACATTGGCTACCCTCCACTCCATAGGAACTGATCCCGAGTCAATGGAATGTTGGAAAATGACTGTCAATGCATCCACTATTTCCAAGGCCACCTCCTTAAGTACTCTGGGATGCAGTCCATCAAGCCCTGGGGATTTATCGGCCTTCAATCCCATCAATTTCCCCAACACAATTTCCCGACTAATAAGGATTTCCCTCAGTTCCTCCTCCTTACTAGACCCTCCGACCCCTTTTATATCCGGAAGGTTGTTTGTGTCCTCCTCAGTGAATACCAAACCAAAGTACTTGTTCAATTGGTCCGCCATTTCTTTGTTCCCCGTTATGACTTCCCCTGATTCTGACTGCAGGGGACCTACGTTTGTCTTTACTAACCTTTTTCTCTTTACATATCTATAGAAACTTTTGCAATCCGTCTTAATGTTCCCTGCAAGCTTCTTCTCGTACTCCATTTTCCCTGCCCTAATCAAACCCTTTGTCCTCCTCTGCTGAGTTCTAAATTTCTCCCAGTCCCCGGGTTCTCTGCTATTTCTGGCCAATTTGTATGCCACTTCCTTGGCTTTAATGCTATCCCTGATTTCCCTTGATAGCCACGGTTGAGCCACCTTCCCTTTTTTATTTTTTACGACAGACAGGAATGTACAATTGTTGTAGTTCATCCATGCGGTCTCTAAATGTCTTCCATTGCCCATCCACAGTCAACCCCTTCAGTATCATTCGCCAATCTATCCTAGCCAATTCACGCCTCATACCTTCAAAGTTACCCTTCTTTAAGTTCTGGACCATGGTCTCTGAATTAACTGTTTCATTCTCTATCCTAATGCAGAATTCCACCATATTATGGTCACTCTTCCCCAAGGGGCCTCGCACAACGAGATTGCTAATTAATCCTCTCTCATTACACAACACCCAGTCTAAGATGGCCTCCCCCCTAGTTGGTTCCTCGACATATTGGTCTAAAAAACCATCCCTTATGCACTCCAGGAAATCCTCCTCTACCGTATTGCTTCCAGTTTGGTTAACCCAATCTATGTGCATATTAAAGTCACCCATTATAACTGCTGCACCTTTATTGCACGCACCCCTAATTTCATGTTTGATGCCCTCCCCAACATCACTACTACTGTTTGGAGGTCTGTACACAACTCCCACTAACGTTTTTTGTCCTTTGGTATTCTGCAGCTCTACTGGGGTTCTTTTCCTTGGAGCAGAGAGGATTGAGAGGAGATTTGATAAAGGTATTCAAAACCATGAGGGGTCTGGACAGAGTAGATAGAGAGAAACTGATCCCATTGGCAGAAGTGTCGAGAACCAGAAGACACAGATTTAAGGCAAAAGAACCAAAAGGCGATGGAAGAAAAAGCTTTTATTAATGTAGCGAGTGGTTGGGATCTCAAATGCACTGCCTGAAAGGGTGCTGGAGGCAGACTCACTCTTATCTTTCAAAAGGGAGTTGGATATGTTTCGGAAGGAAAAACATTTGCAGGGCTACCGGAAAAGGGGAGGGGAGTGGGACTAGCTGAGATTTGACATGGGCTCGACGGGTCGAATAGTCTTCTTCTGTGCTGTAACCATTCTTTGATTCCATGATTCATCTGGTATCTCAGCCATGCCCCCCTGTCTCCAAAAGAAGATCTCCTTTTGGTGCCTAATAAGCATTACATGACTACATTTATACTACTTATAGGTTTATAAAAGATTTTCGGGATCCCCTTTACATTACCCGCTAATCTGTTCTCAAATTCTCTTTTACTCCCTTATTTCCATTTTCAGTTCTCTGCTGTACTTTCTACATTCAACTTGATTCTCTACTGAATTATGAAGCTGACATTTATTATTAGCCTCTTTTTTTTGCTTCATTTCAATCTCTGGAGTTTGGTGTTTCTGCTCAATTGCGCTATTCTTTTTGGCACAACTTGGCTGTAATCTGTCTCACTGGTGCATAGATTGCTGAATTTTAAATGCAACTTATGTTCACCGCAAATCAAGATTCTGTGATCTTTTGCACTAGATTTAAAGCATCGCACTGGAAGCCCACAAAACCGGCGACGGCCCAAGGGTGAATTAATAACCAACCAATCATAGGCAGTCCCTCAAAATGAGGATGACTTGCTTCCATGCCAAAAAAGGATGAGTTCACAGGTGTTTCAATGAAGGACCTAATATTCCAGTTCCTGAACTACATCCTGAAGGGTGAAAAATGCCTGTGCGTGGATTTTTTTAACGTGTAATTACGATGTCTGTAATGTACTTATGAATGACTCCATGAGGCAATGTGTTGTACTCAAACTGTAGTGACCTTGGTCCTTTATTCCAAACTCCAGAGTGAGGCAGCCACATGGTGGCTCCCCTTTTATACAGCTCCTGCCACCAGGGCAGGAAACACCGGTCTCCACCAGTTGCACCTTCTAGTGGTGCCAGCATGAAAATACATAGTGTAAACCTTATTGAGAGTACACCAGATAAACAAGTCTCCATCTTATGCAACTATACAGTGACTACACAGAGAGTATATCTGTAGTCTGTATACATAACAGTAATAACCAGTGAGTTTCCGCTAACTGCACTCGTTTGCAGGCCTTCAGGGAGGCTTTAGAAATTAAACTGGTTGTTTTTGGCGCAATTACCCTAAAAAGTTATGTTTTAAGAGCATTTAAATGTGATTTTTGTTTTAATTTACTAAGAAACTGACTACAGCAATATAACTAGAAAATTGTCTGATTTTTTTTTTATAAAGTGAATTTCAGTAATTTAAAATTGGGTTACTCAGAGGTGGTGGATTGACACGGTGATTAAAACTGTTTATTTTTTTGCGATAAGCCTATCTTCAGTTGTTTTAATCAACCTTAACCAAGTTACCACTTTTAAATAGAGAAGGAACATTTTTAAAACCAAAATTTAGAAACAAGTTACATTTTAAAACACTGCCCGATTGTGCTGGTTCATGGCAGATTTTGTATTTAGCAATATGCAAATGAATGAGTGGAAACTTGGGGAAAAAGAAACACTTTCCAAAATGGGCGCAATTTGTGCCGGATTCGGCTATTGCACCCAAAGCGGAAACTCTACCCCCATATCTTTAGCCATAGCTTTCGATGCCCTTCCTTTCCCCCTCATGGGAATGTGTCTCGGCTGCAACCGAAATATCTCTTCTTTGAAGGTCTCCCATTGCTCATTCATTCTGTCACTTGCTCATTTTAAATTCCAATCAACCAAGGCCAGATCCCTTTTCAACGCACTGAAATTAGCTCTCCTGCAGTTGAGTATTTTCACATTTCTTTTATGTCGAATGAAAGAAAGAATGCATCTGTATACCACCTTAATCACATCCTCGGGACAATGGGGCAAATTCTCTTTTCTTCCTTAAATAGTACCAGATGGTCTTTTACATCCACTTGATCTCCAGGAATAGGCAGCCATGACTTTGGTTTGATGTCTCATCTGAAAAATGGCAACCCAGCAGTCCCTCAGCACGACACTTAAGTTTCAGTTTAGATTATTTGCTCTCATCCTCGAGTGAGGTGTGAGTGCAGAACCTTTGGATTCAGGTGACAATGCAACCAAAACAACAAAATTGACACTTAATGAAGAACATCGCTTGGATATCTGGTGGGTACAGTTCCTCGGAGATTGAAAAGAATACAAGCTGTTTTACGCTTAAGAAGCCGTACTTGGCTTCAGCAGAGATGTAGATAGTGACCTATATTCATGACACAGTGATGCCACACATATTTTATTATGAGAAAACAAATATTGCTAAAGTTTGCACTATACAAGTTATTGATTGTACTGCAATGCAAAATTACTTCTGTGAGCAACACAACAGATTTAACAGTGAACACAACAGCTTATTCCTTACTTTTTCAAGACCCTAGCTGGTTATTATGAACTTATTTGCTAAACCAATTCAAGGAATTGCAGGCTCAATCATCCCTGAAAAGGTTCTATACTCTCGAAAAGGTTCTATTTTCTAAATACGCATAATAGTCGAATTTTATCACGATGTGCAAAGATATTTCAGCTCTTCAAGAATGAATAATTTGACAGAATAACTAATTGATTCTTTTCTACGGAGTACAGATCCAGGGTGAAGCAGCAATCCTGTCACCAACGACAATCTAGTTTAACTTAAACAGAAGGAAGTGATCCATTATTTCAAATAGAATCTCTGATATTTGAAAATGAACTGCAAAGGTTTACTCACAAATGGCATGCTCTGCCCAGTCTTATCAGCCACACAATGCTGGATTGTGGAGGAAAACAACTATTATCAGTGGAATTCTCTCCCTGTGAGCACCAATGTTGCAATACATTATATTATCCAAAGTATTAGGCTCAATTTTACCCAGTTATCTGTGCCATTTTTTGGCGTGCGCCGTTTTTTTGGGCCAAAATTAAAATATCCAAGTTTCCCCAAAGATTGTGGGCCAGCATAACTCAGTTAGTTACAATTATTTTCACTTTGTTTTTTTTGCGACATTGGGGGCGTAACCTGCCACCCGCGCCAATTCTCGCCATTTAAGCAAGTTTGGCCAGCTCCAATTTACTCCAATTTTTCTTAGGATGGTGTATGTGGCTGCTGTGGAAAAACCTTCTGGGCAGTTAAGAAAATTGGCACGGGTAGGGAAATCAGTGGAGCAGATGCAGTTCCAAGGCCCGGACATCAATAACAGAGAGGGAGAGAGTGAGAGAGAGAGAGAGAGAGAGAGAGAGAGTGGGAGAAAATAGAGGGGGAGGGGGGGGGGAAGAGGAGCGAGGCGAGGGGGGGCGGGCCTTTCGGCCAGGGTTAGGACTGTCAACCGGCACTGGCAGGAGAGGAAAGCCTTTCGGCCAGGGCTAGCAGCGGTAACCGGCATCGGGAGGAAGAGGCCTTTCGGTCAGGGTTAGGAGCGGCACCGGGGACGGGGGGGGGGGTGGCGGGGCGGGAGGAATAGACTTTTGGCATAAACACTTTAATAATTTAATGATGGAATGCTGCTGCAATGTGCAAGATGCTTGTGCAGGTTGCTGTGAGCTGGCCAGAATGTGTTGTATGTTTCACTCTCCAGCCTCAGCCCGCAGTGTGTCCCTCATTACCCTGGCAACCCAATTTTTTTGGTGCAGATCTTAGGCTCTGTCATGTATTCAACCAGCATTGTAATCCATGTATAAACTGACCTAAGTTGTACACTGTGAGAACAATGACCACTAGGTGGTGAACTTGTGGGAGACACTCCTAACCTGGACCTTCAGAGATAAAAGGGGAAGCTCCACCCACTTCCATCACTTGAGTGCTAAGGAATAAAGGATAGGTCACAGACTGACCTTCTCTCAAGCATGGGCCTCGTGTGCATTTATACTGTATAGTAAGGACGTATCAATGGCGACGAGAAACTGGGATTTAAACCACGTGAGCATGGCCACTAGCAGAACAGACGAGAGGTACTGTGTTAAGGAATGGTTGGGACAGAGATTCAACATTGTTAAAGCAGCACACAGTTCTCCAGGCAGACAAGGGCAATCGGACATGCCCCAACATGTAGTCGAACCCAGAGGGGGAGTTCGACAGAGACAATGGCAAGCTGAACGGCGATTCACGCCATTGCAAGGGACAATGCGGCCAGTAATGGGGCCATCAACACCTGTTAATGACGCACTCAAGGACAATCACAGGGGCAGTCAGGGACGATCGACTGGCAAGGGACCTTTTGTTTCCAACAGCAGCTCATGTTGGAGAGTGGAGGCACACACTCAGCCGGAGTTTGCAGAGATGAGCAAAATACATGCAGAAATTGCAGAAATGAACGCTGGGGGAAATCGCTGGAAGCTGAAGTTCAGCGAGTTCATGTGGAGCACGTATACAGTTCATACACCAGGACGCCACCGATAATGATGAAAGTGCTCCTCAATGGCATCCCAGTATCAATGGAGCTAGACACGGGGGCCAGCCAGTCCCTGATGGGTATCAAACAGTTCAAAAAGTTGTGGGTGTCCAAGGCCAGGAGGCCAAAATTATCGCTGATTGACGCACAGCTACGGACATACACAAAGGAGATCATTCCGGTGCTAGGCAGCGCCACGGTAGTCGTGACCTGCAAAGGTTCGGAGAACAGGTTGCCACTCTGGGTTGTCCCGGGGGCTGGTCCCGCATTACAGGGGAGGAGTTGGCTTGCTGTCATGAACTGGAAATGGGGCGATGTCAATGCAATTTCCTCTGTGGAGCGAGTATCATGCTCACAGATCCTGGACAAATTTGACTCATTATTTCAACCCGGCATTGGCACTTTCATGGGGGCCAAGGTAGTGATTCACATAAACCCGGACGCCAGGCCAGTACACCACAAGGCCAGAGCGGTGCCGTACGTGATGCGAGAAAAGATAAAAGGCGAATTGGATCGCCTGCTGAGGGAAGGCATCATCTCGCCAGTCGAATTCAGTGACTGGGCGAGCCCGATTGTGCTGGTGCTCAAGGCGGATGGGTCGGTCAGGATATGTGGTGATTACAAGGCCATCATCAATCGGGTGTCACTCCAAGACCAGTACCCGCTACCGAGAGCGAAGGACCTCTTTGCGACGCTCTCCGGTGGCAAACTTTTTTCAAAATTGGACCTGACCTCAGCTTACATGGCCCAGGAGCTGGCGAGTGAGTCGAAGAAGCTGACCACCATCATGACACACAAGGGGTTGTTTGAGTACAACAGATGTCCGTTCGGGATTCGCTTGGCCATCGCAATCGTCCAACGAAATATGGAAAGCCTCTTCAAATTGATTCCAGGGACGATGGTTTTTCAGGACGACATCCTCATCATGGGTTACGATACTGAAGAACACCTCCACAACCTGGAGGAGGTGCTACGCAGACTGGACCGGGTAGGGCTGCGACTGAAAAAGGCGAAGTGCGTCTTCCTAGCTCCAGAGATAGAATTCCTGGGGATGAGGGAAGCAGCAGACGGGATCAGCCCTACTGCGTCCAAGACAGAAGCGATCCAGAGAGCACCCAGACCCCGTAACACGACGGAGCTGTGTTCATTCCTGGGGCTCCTGAACTATTTTGGTAACTTTCTTCCCAAATTGAGCACGCCTCTAGAGCCGCTACACGTGCTCCTATGCAAAGGTCCCGAATGGGTCTGGCGGGACAGCCAGGAAAGGCCTTTTAATAGAGCACGCAATCTGTTAATGCTATATGACCCATGTAAGAAACTTATGTTAACGTGCGATGCGTCGTCCTGTGGTGTCGGGTGTGTGTTGCAGCATGTCAATGCCAAGGGTCAGTTACAGCTGGTAGCTTATGCCTCCAGAAGTCTGTCCCAGGCAGAAAGGGGTTACGGGATGGTCGAAAAGGAGGCGCTCGCATGTGTATATGCGGTAGAGAAAATGCACCAGTACCTGTTTGGCAGGAAATTTGAGCTGGAGACAGATCACAAACTCTTAACGTCCCTTTTGGCCGACAACAAGGCCATAAATGCAAACGCATCGGCCCGCATACAGAGGTGGGCACTCACGTTAGCCGCCTATGACTACACAATTCAGCACAGACCAGGCACTGAAAACTGCGCTGATGCACTCAGCAGGCTCCCACTAGCCACCACTGAGGGGGCTACCGAACATGCTGCTGAGATGGTCATGGCTGTTGAAGCTTTCGGAAGCAAAGACTCATCCATGACAGCCCATCAGATTAAAGTCTGGACAAATAGAGACCCGCTATTGTCTCTAGTCAAGAAATGTGTCCTGAATGGGGACTGGGCAGTCACGTACAGGGCATGCCCTGAGGAATTTAAACCATTTCACAGGCGCAAGGATGAACTCTCGATTCAGGCCGATTGCCTACTGTGGGGAAACCGCGTAGTCATGCCCCAGATGGGCAGAGAGGTGTTCATCAGAGAATTCCACAATGAGCACCCGGGCATTGTCATGATGAAGGCAATTGCCAGGTCACACGTTTGGTGGCCAGGGATAGATGCAGACCTGGAACTTTGTGTTCGCAGGTGCAACACGTGTGCTCAGCTGGGCAACGCACCGAGCGAAGCCCCCCTTAGCCCCTGGTCCTGGCCCGCCAAGCCATGGTCACGCATCCATGTGGACTATGCAGGTCCTTTCATGGGAAAAATGTTTTTGGTTCTAGTGGACGCCTACTCCAAATGGATCGAGTGTGACATTTTAAATTCAAGAACATCCTCTGCCACGGTAGAAAGTCTACGGGCAATGTTCGCCGCCCACGGTCTACCGGACATCTTGGTCAGCGACAATGGCCCGTGCTTCACAAGCACTGAATTCCAGGACTTCATGGCAGGCAATGGAATTAACCATGTCAGAACGGCACCGTTCAAGCCGGCCTCAAACGACCACGCAGAACGAGCAGTGCAGATAATCAAACAGACCAGGCACTGAAAACTGCGCTGATGCACTCAGCAGGCTCCCACTCGCCACCACTGAGGGGGCTACCGAACATGGTGGCTAGTGGGCAAGGGGGTTCCCTACAAAGCCGCTTATCACGCCTCCTGTTAGCCTACAGATCCCGACCACACTCGCTCACAGGGGTTCCACCCGCAGAGCTGCTAATGAAAAGGACGCTCAAAACCCGGTTATCCCTTATACACCCCACCATGAAAGAAATTGTCAAGAGCAGGCGCCAGTCACAATATGACTACCATGACGGAAATGCGAGGGCCCAATGTATTGATGTAAATGACCCTGTTTTTGTCCTCAACTGCGCTGCAGGGCCCAAATGGCTCGCAGGCCCTGTGATTGCCAAAGAGGGAAATAGGATTCTGGTAGTTAAACTTACCAATGGACAAATTTGCTGCAAACATGTGGATCAAACAAAAAGGAGGTTCAGCAACCCCATAGAAGAAGCAGAGGAAGAACATGATATAGAGTTCACTCCTCCACAGGAACCAAAGGGAGGAGAGCCCAGTCACTGTGGGCAGTCCGGATAGGCTTGAGGCACCGCAAACAGCAGACACTCAAGCCAGCGCCCAACAACCGGAGCCCCAACTCAGATGCTCTACAAGGGAGAGTAAACCACCAGAGAGACTCAACCTGTGATCCCAATAAGACTTTGGCGGGGGGGAGGTGATGTCATGTATTCAACCAGCATTGTAATCCATGTATAAACTGACCCAAGTTATACACTGAGAACAATGACCACTAGGTGGTGAACTTGTGGGAGACACTCCTAACCTGGACCTTCAGAGATAAAAGGGGAAGCTCCACCCACTTCCATCACTTGAGTGCTAAGGAATAAAGGACAGGTCACAGACTGACCTTCTCTCAAGCATGGGCCTCGTGTGCATTTATACTGTATAGTAAGGACATATCAGGCTCCACCCCCAAAGCTAAAGGACAGGCTAGGCGGCGCCAAAATGAACAATTCAAACGGCGAAAGTTGGATGATTTTTTTTGGCATAGTTGGGCCCCCAAAAAATGCCAAAAACGGTTTTGGGGAAAATTGAGCCCATAGAGTTGCAGCATGCTACTTGATCCTTCCAATAGCTCATTGGGCAGTAATAATGTAGCACCAATGGGACTACTTTACAGGAAATCCTGGCTATAGTGAAATCTGTGGGGCAGCAGGAAGACAACAAAATACTGTTGAGCAGAAAAGTATTGCCAGCTGAATGTTGGTCAGCACACAACAGTAGCAACACAGTTTATTTTGCTGCTTTAAGATACATGTGGACACCCAACGGTTTGAAGCAAAGACAAAGTTTGAAAGTGCATTAATTTGGCTGCTTCACTGGTGTAAGTAAAGTGGAAATGGTTTTGTTGCAATGCTAAAATTCGAGTGCCAGTGGGGATTCACCTCAGCGATCGACAAGACTTCAACTAGAGTAGTGGAAGAGAAACCGTAGCAACCACAGGTGTCATATTCTAACTGTGAATCCCAGCCCACCATGTGAATGTGAACTTCTGCAGTTTGGATTCAGAACCGTAGAGTAGTCGGGGTCCGTCTGCAGAATTTCAAAAGGCTCCATACCAATTTCAAAACTGAGAAGTCATATCAGGTTTGGAAATGCCGGTGTAAATCGGTCATTCAACACAACAGCAAAACCAGCAGCAATGCCCTCTCAGTTCACTTTGTGAAGTATCAATGTAGCTGAAAATTGCTTGTTTCTGTATTATCCAAATATACTGGTTTGTTTATCGACAACTTTATTATCCATCTCAACATTCTGCGTACTTTATAAGGTGAGGTGATAGAGTAATCTTATGGATACAATATTAGTAAATGGTATAGAAAAAAAGTTAGATTGGAAGCACTACTTCACGAAATATCAAAAGTAGGACAAAGGGACAGATTATGTCATGTATGTACTTTTGGGATCACTAGCCACTAGATGGCGTCACTGTTGGAGGCCATTGGGCTGCACGCATGTGTGTGCAGCCCAAGTATAAAAAGCTAGCCATTTTGTACATTAGTTACTTTGGGCCTTAATAAAGCAGAGCCAAGATCATACCTCTTGGAGTTTAACAGTACTCAGTCTAACAGTTATTGCATACACAACAGATTCACACGAGTAAAAGACAAGTTTACGACTGATGTCAACAAGATCTTCACACGAGCACTGATCATCACTTTGAATGGACTAATGGGTAGATTAGTGGTGGATAAAATGCTAGAATCATTCAAGTGACAATTGGATGTGAATAGGAGCTTCAAAAAAAAATTCAATAATAATTGACTCAAATCTCACCAACCCCCTCCGTCCAAAAGACTGCAAATAATCCCAGTTTCTTCTACATTTCTTGCGTCCTAACATATCAGGCACTTTAAGCCATCAATGGCCATAAATCTCTCAACTCCTTGTCATAACAGGACAGGATGGTGGTTATTGTTAAATAAATTGTTATTTATTGTTGAAATTGAGAAAATTCAGCAGGTTTAAAAAAAAATTCAAAATCACATGGCTCTACAAAGGCAGCCATTTTAAAATGGTTCTCAGTCTGTGGTGCGTTCGTTAATCTCACCCAGGATGACAGTATTAGCTCTGAAAATGTCTTCAGCACACGGAGATTAGGGAGTGTAATATACTTGGGTAGAACAAGTGAAGGACAGAGATATGATGAGTTGCTAGTCCATGCACTTGCTTTAATAGGCCAGTGCAAACTGAGCTTGCTCATACCAAACTATGTGATAATACAATACACTGCTTTCCCCCTTTAAAAAAGTATGTATTCTCCTCTCAAATACATCAAAACTATGGCTCCACTTTTCGCAGCATTACGTGTACCACATAACAAAACCTCCTGGCTTTTTTCTTTTAAATGAACTACAAATCCAATGTAATAACAGGTTTGTGGAGCTTTTCTGATCTCTTTGCAGAAGGTGTTGTTGTTGAACCAATTTTCCGGTTGTTTTGTTTTGGTTCTGAACTCAAAGTTGATCCTATTTCTATCTCAGACTTCACTGGTACTTCAGTTACTGAAGTCAAACTCGTGTATGTGTTCATGATCATATGGTTCACGATCATGTCTTGGTTCATCTCTAGCAGAGATCATTTGATCTGCATGAACACTTTGGATTTTGTCACTAATTTCAACCAAATATCTCTTGGTTCCACCAACCTCTACCATGGTTCCTGCATCCCATTTGTCTGAATTCGACTTGCCAGGCGGACTGCGAACACAAACACACTTGTTTTGTTTGAAACTGCATTCTTTCTGATTGGTGTCATAATAACATTTCTTGCTCAACTGTTTCTGTTCAACTCTTGAGGCCAAATTTGGTTGAACAAGATGCAATCATGTTCTCAATCTACTCTTCATCAAGAATTCTGCTGGGGTAAGTCGAGTTGTCGTGTGCAGGGTTAATTCTGTACTTCAGCAAGAAATTTGTCAAACGTTGCTTCATGCTCAGTCCTGATCAACCCTGCAACCGTTGCTTTTTGAGAGCTTCTTTCAATATTCTGACTGATTTTTCGGCTGCTCCATTTGGAGCTGGATGATATGATGGAACGAGAGTGTGTTTGATTCCGTTCCATTTCATGAATTCTTGGAATAGAGCAGAATAGAACTGAGGGCCAGTCAAAAACAAGCTCTTCAGGTAAGCCATGATATGCAAAGGTGGACCTCAACTCATCTAAGGTACGTTCAGTTCTAATATTTGAACCCATGTGTTTCATGTCAATTCACTTTAAGTGACTATCTACAAGTACCAGGAAATAATCATATGCTTTCTCTCACAAGTCTACAGGTATTCTCTGAAAAGATCTACTTGGCCATGACCAGGGTTGTAGTGGAGATTTGGGTGGTTTGTTTCTGCAATTTTGGCAAATGCTGCATTTGCTGAAAAGTGATTCAAGATCACTGTCCAATCCAGGCCATTAAACAAGGCTTCTTGCAATTGATTTCATACCGACGATCACTGGATGTTGAGTATGAAATTCAGTCAGAATTCTCTCTCTCAAAGAAGTAGGTATCACCATCTGTTTCCCCACTTGATACAACCTTGCTCACAAGACAATTCAGTATGATGGATATGGAATGATTTCAATTTTGTGTCCATACATTGATTAGTCCATCCATTCAAAGTGTTTTCATACACTCTTTTCAGTATCGAGTCCTTTTGAGTCTCATCTGCAATCTCAGTTGCAATCACGTCTTTTTCAACTGCACCTAGCATGAAAATCTCACCTTCACTCCCAACACGAGTCCTCATGTGGCAACCTGGAGAAGCCATCTGCGATTGCGTTTTGCTTTGAAGTGCAATATTCAATTGTGTAGTCACATTGTGACAACAACACTGCCCAACGTTGCATTCTTGATGCCATCTCCATAGATAGGGCAATTTTGCATGATATGTCAAATGTTAGGTTCGGAGTGTTCAGTAATGTGTACTGTGTACACTCATCAACCTGTCCTCGCACAAACTTATCTCGCACGATCCAAAAACGTGCTGAAGTTACAATGCAAAGGTAGGTTCTTAAGAGCTACAAACTACTCACCGATGATTTCACTTTGTTTTTGCTTTCTGATATTAAACTTATAGCTCTCTGCTATTTCTAATAGCTTTTGGTCGAAATAGTCCTTAAGTTTCTCGACAATGTCTTCAAACACCGCATCCTTCACTTTCCCTGGCATGAATAGGTTTGTCAATGTTCCATAAACATATGGCCCAATCTACATTCGAAAAATTGCTTTCTTCTGTTCACGACTTATTTTATTTTGAACATTCTCATCTGCACCTTCAGTCTCAATAATGTTTTTGGCCCTAAAAACATCTCCATCTGCTCAATGTAAGAACTGAATGGTTCGCGAGCTCCATACGTGTCGAGGCTTCCGATGAATCCCATAGGTGCGGCCACGATTCTCCCAATCCCGTCGAACAGTGACTCAGTATGCTACCTGTGAGAATCAACGCCGCTGTTGCTGTGTATACATACACGCGAAGGCAAAGCACAGACAATTCTTCATGAGCATTAGCGGTAAAACATCGCAAAAATTCAGTTTCGGTGTCACAAATTCACCTTAAACTTGTCCACTCAAAAGGTTGTCCACTGTGTCCTTCCATGATCCCTAAAAATGGCTTTGAGATCCCATCCTCATCGAAAAATGTAATATACTAGGGTAGAACAACTGAAGGACAGAGACACGATAACTTGCTGGTCCATGTGCTTTCTCTTTTAGGCCAGAGCGAACTGAAGATATCAAACCAAACCATGTGATAGCACTTACAGGGAGGGATAAACCAGCAAGGATTCCTGCTCCTGACTGGTATTCAATGACTCCAGCTGGAAAGTGTACATGAAGGGGGGAGGGGGTTGGGGTGTAGGGCAACAATAGAATAGTCTGCAGATACTCACTCGGGCGTGCACATGTGAATAATGGCAACTGGGACAAGCTAGTGGGAAACTGAAGTGGATAACTAGATGCAAGGGAGCTGTCTGATATGGGGGGTGGGTGGGGGCACTCTCTGCTGGAGCTGTAGAGATAATCCATTCAATGAACTGGAGGTGTGTGCTACTGTGGAGACATGGAGGACTGAATAAAATCAAATGAAGTTCCTCTGCCTTGCAGTGTGCCTCAGAACAGAGGCCATTAGTGAATGCCTCTCATGGTATAGACCGAGTTTCAGCATTCATCCAGTATGATGTTTGTTTTTAAAATTACATGGACTATCAAAAAGCAGCTGGGGGTGGCAATTTCTGCTCTGCACAGCAAGAGCTGCCCACGGATAGATCTGTCACAAAAGTCAATGGACCAGCCAGATTTTAGTTTTGTAATCTGCATTGTTGACCTCTTGGCAAGCTGCCTTTGAGGCAAATTAAAATCAGAAGAGGAAGCAAATAAACCCAAATAGCGTGGCAGAAAAATAAGAGGAAGAAGAAAATCAGCAATAACACTAGAGTAAACAATAATTTGAAAGAAAAAAATCCTCTATACGCAGGAATGAAAACACCAAGAATATCTTAAAATAGCTCCAATATTTCCATGCAGTTGCCTTGTATTAATAAACAGCTCTCTTGATTTTTAATAAAATACTAATTTCTTTGTGCATACCTTCAACGTGATGTCTAACCCAGTCAGTCGACTTGGCATCCCTTGCATTTGACAAAAGTGACAACTCTAATATACTTCTTCCAGGTCCCAGAACCCCAAGCACACTGCGCGCTGAACACAAGAGGTCACGATAAACTGTTGTCTTTCTGCATCACATTTGAAAGGTGATGGGGAGAAGCAGAAGAGGGATAGAGAGGAGAGGTGGCGTCAGGCAGGAGAGGAAGCGTCAGACAGGAGAGGGAGAGAGGGAAAAAGAGGACAGAAATGTGTTGCTGTCACTCGAGAAGCTTTGAAAAAGAGTGAGTAATAAATCTAGAAACTATTTGCTCTGTCACTGTGGACTGCCAGCAACATTTTGCCCTCGAGGAGTTTTGTTATCTGTCGCAGCATACGTTTTTGCTTTCTTCTTACAATCTTTTTATTCATTCAATTGATGTCGACTAGATGCAATCAGTGATGCCATTACATTACTGATTGCTTTGCTCACACTCCACTGTATATACGTGGTGTAATGTGGTGCAGAAAACCTTATCATACCAATTATGTATTTTTAAATACAAATGAACATTTTCTCAATTTCACATTTCCCTGGCCACAAACCACTATTCAGGAGATTGGTGACCTTCTACAAGGCCTCAGTCATCGCTGCTTGTAAACACAAGTCTGCTCGCATTTGAATCAGCTATACTTTTTCTTCCCTGCAGTGGAAATGACCTTTGCCTCCAGTCAGTGACTCATCTGATAATGACTAATATATTGTCAGCATTAGTAGACGAGGAATTGTTGAAAAGGCTATGTTGAGTGACTTCACAGTACAAAGGTTTGGAGCTCCAAGAGACGTGACCTGAAAATTTAGCTGTTCAATTAAAAAACGTTGTAAGTTTTCTTTGACCATTTTCTTGGTCAGTACATAATTCACAGAACTCTAATTCATTCCCACTCCGAAAATCAGATTCTTTCAATCTATGGCCATTTCACACCACGAGGGTACAATTTTGGCCATGACTTGCATCAATTTTTTTTGGAGTAAGTTTTTTTTTCTGGCTTAAGTTAAAATATGCCATTTTCCACTAAATATTTGCTCCAGAATAAGTCAGTTAGATACGATTTATTTTAGTTCAGTTTTTCTTTTCAAAAGGGGGCGTTCCCAGATACTTAACACAGAAACATAGAAAATAGGTGCAGCAGTAGGCCATTCGGCCCTTCGAGCCTGCACCACCATTCAATAAGATCATGGCTGATCATTCACCTCAGTACCCCTTTTCTGCTTTCTCTCCATACCCTTTGATCCCTTTAGCCGTAAGGGCCATATCTAACTCCCTCTTGAATATATCCAATGAACTGGCATCAACAACTCTCTGCAGTAGGGAATTCCACAGGTTAACAACTCTCTGAGTGAAGAAGTTTCTCCTCATCTCAGACCTAACTGGCTTACCCGTTATCCTTAGACTGTGTCCCCTGGATCTGGACTTCCCCAACATCGGGAACATTCTTCCTGCATCTAACCTGTCCAGTCCCGTCAGAATTTTATATGTTTCTATAAGATCCCCTCTCATCCTTCTAAACTCCAGTGAATAAAGGCCCAGTCGATCCAGTCTCTCCTCATATGTCAGTCCAGCCATCCCGGGAATCAGTCTGGTGAACCTTCGCTGCACTCCCTCAATAGCAAGAACGTCCTTCCTCAGATTAGGAGACCAAAACTGAATACAATATTCCAGGTGAGGCCTCACCAAGGCCCTGTACAACTACAGTAAGACCTCCCTGCTCCTATACTCAAATCCCCTCGCTATGAAGGCCAACATAACATTTGCGTTCTTCACCGCCTGCTGTACCTGCATGCCAACTTTCAATGACTGATGTACCATGACACCCAGGTCTCGTTGCACCTCCTCTTTTCCTAATCTGCCGCCATTCAGATAATATTCTGCCTTCGTGTTTTTGCCACCAAAGTGGATAACCTCACATTTATCTACATTATACTGCATCTGCCATGCATTTGCCCACTCATCTAACCTGTCCAAGTCACCCTGCAGCCTCTTAGCGTCCTCCTCACAGTTCATACCGCCACCCAATTTAGTGTCATCTGCAAACATGGAGATATTACACTCAATTCCTTCATCCAAATCATTAATTTATATTGTAAATAGCTGGGGTCCCATCACTGAGCTCTGCAGCACTCCACTAGTCACTGCCTGCCATTCTGAAAAGGACACGTTAATCCCGACTCTCTGCTTCCTGTCTGCAAACCAGTTCTCTATCCATGTCAGTTCATTTCCCCCAATACCATGTGCGTTAATTTTGCACACCAATCTCGTGTGGGACCTTGTCAAAAGCCTTTTGAAAGTCCAAATACACCACATCCACTGGTTCTCCCTTGTCCACTCTACTAGTTGCATCCTCAAAAAACTCTAGAAGATTTGTCAAGCATGATTTCCCTTTCATAAATCCATGTTGACTTGGACCGATCTTGTCACTGCTTTCAAAATGCGCTGTTATTTCATCTTTAATAATTGATTCCAACATTTTCCCCACTATTGATGTCAGGCTAAATGGTCTATAATTACCCGTTTTCTCTCTCCCTCCTTTTTTAAAAAGTGGTGTTACATTAGCTACCCTCCAGTCCATAGGAACTAATCCAGAGTCGATAGACTGTTGGGAAATGATCACCAATGCATCCACTGTTTCTAGGGCCACTTCCTTAAGTACTCTGGGATGCAGACGATCTGGCCCCGGGAATCTATTGGCCTTCAATTCTATCAATTTCCCTAACACAATTTCCCGCCTAATAAGGATATCCTTCAGTTCCTCCTTCTCACAAGACCCTCGTTCCCCAGTACTTCCTTCATGAAGACAGAACCAAAGTATTTGTTCAACTCGTCTGTCATTTCTTTGTTCCCCATTATAAATTCACCTGAATCTGACTGCAAAGGACCTACATTTGTCAGTTATGCCACTGACACTTAAGCAAGTTTTGGCCATTTATTCCACTTTGGCCAGCTAAAAGTTACTCCAAATCCACTTAGGTCAGCGTATGTGGCCAACTCTCAAACACATTGTGGGCAGTTAACAAATCGGCGCAGGTAGGACCAGGACCAAGCACCAAACATTCAACATAAAAGTTCAAATAATGACATAAAAATAGGGTAAACAATTGAACAACAATTAAAAAATTGTTTAAATCCTACCTTTAGTTGAAATCAGCTGGGGAAGGCAGCGGGCCGGGTCGGGGGGAGGAGGGGCGGGGTGGGGCGGCAGGTCTCAGTGGCATTATGAGGCGGGGGTGGGGGGAGGGAGAGGAAAGGCTGGACTCGGCGGCATCTTTATAAAGTAGAACTCAAACTGGTTTGTTGTTTGCCCCTCAGTTGGCCTCCATAAAATGGGACTGCACATGGTCTTCGTAGACAGCTTGTCTGTTCTCTGGAAAGGTCCTTTGTCATACTGGACACTCGTAAACAAAGTGCTTCACAACGTGCTGCTCCAGGTTGAGTGGGAAGACGACCTCACACACTGGGCACTTTTGGCTGTCAATGCTCTCCTCTTCGGTGTCCTGTGAATTCTCCTTGCCATCCTGGCTGTGCACCAAGTCAATGCTTGCACCGCTCTGAGATCCTTCGATATTAGAGTGTGCCACAAGCCACTCTGCCCTGGATAGGGACGGCGTGCTTCAGCCCCTCCCACACAGCGTCGAGCTGCGAGGAGCTATTGCACATGCGCGCACACTCTAGCACGCATGTGCAGAGGTCCCGGCAGTGTTTTCAGCACCGGGACCTGGCTCCACCCCCGAATCGAGTTGCCATGCTGTGCCACCATTGAGGAGAGACTGGGGAGCGGCCAAAATGGGCCTGAAGATTTATGGCGCCCTAATCGCTCCACAAAAGCGGCGGACCTTTGGTGAGTGCGCCAGAAATTTGTACTGGCTAAAATTGGGCCCAATATTTTTGCTTATTTGATTGCATAATAAAATGTCAACATATACAGTTACCACCATGACAGTGTTAGCCTTGGCTCAGTGGATAAGCTCTCTCACCTCCGCGCAGGAAGGTTGTGGATTCAAGTCCCAACCCAGAGACTTGAGCACATAATCCCGGCTGACACTCCCAGTGCAGTTCTGAGGGAGCGCTGCAGTGTCAGAGGTGCCGTCTTTCAGATGTGACGTTAAACTGAGGCCCCATCTTCCCTCTCGGGTGATAGTAAAAGATCCTATGGCACTATTTTGAAGAAGAGCAGGGGAGTTCTCCCGTGTGTCCTCGCCAATATTTATCCCTCAAACAATATCATTAAAACAGATGATCCGATCATTTATCTCATTGCCGTTTGTAGAAGCTTGCTGTGCGCAAATTGGTTGCCGCATTTGCTACACTACAACAGCGAATACACTTCAAAAAGTACTTGATTGGGTGTAAAGTGCTTTGGGATGTCCTGAGGTTGTGATAAGCATTGTATAAATGTAAGTTCTCTCTTTCATACCTCAATAATAGCTCTGCTGGCAGTCAAGAGCCCAAAAAGGTGAAAAGCCTTTTCTGTGCCTTGATGAACATTCCAACAACATCAGGTTGGCAGCTAGCTGCAAATTCTGTATTTGTCCTTTGTGTCACGGCTCAAAATCCCAGGAGACAGCATAGTCCGAGAGAGGATTTCACAACAGCAATGTGGTGTAAAAGCTTTGCAGCTTACATTCCAAACTGACCATTTGTGTTGAGGGGAGACTCTAGTGGTGCTGTTGTAGTTTCATCTTGTAAAAGAGAGACAGCTCAACCAGATCACAGTGATGTTGAAGGTAATTGAGAATGGCAGGGAAAACCACCTTCAAAATTCAATGGTCTTAATTGGCTTGAACAGAGAATAGGGGAAAGAAACGAGTGCTCCCTGCAGCTTGAGATACAGGGAATACAATAGGAAAGCACTGGACAGGCAAAGCTTTCATAGAACGCTTTCGCAGCTAACTGACCATTGTTGAAAATTCTCATTCTTCTCAAGCTTTCCCAGTCGTCCTGCTATCCGTTTACCCCACTGTAGCTCGGACGTGATTATCCAGCATAATTGATCAAATAGTTGTACGCTAAGAGAACAGCGTATCCCAACTGATATAAGGTTGGTGGACAACATTACAGTTAAACAGTCTAGACATGTTCTGGCCTGGTCTTTTCAGTCTTAATGATAAAATATACTTTGTCAATTCTGGCTTGAACTGCCTGGAGAAATGCTCATCTCTGCCGAATGGTTTTCTAAATGAGCGGAGCACTGTGTCATTAGCAAAAATATCACAATTACCAAATCTTTTTGATAGAAATCGTCGTGAATGAGAGAAAACTCAACTAAAAAGTACATTGTATAAATATTATTTGGAACTGCTGCAGACTTTCTCTACAATAAATGGCACTGGGAGCTCCACAAAAAACAAATGATGAGCAATGTCATTCAAATCTACACCTTGCAAAAGGTGAAAAGAGAAGAGACTGTTACAGTGAAGGTTACATTAAACAGGCAGAACGATTTGCTCATCCATGAAAGTACCCGCTCCATTATTGTGCCCATGTAAATGAAAATCAGGTGGGTTCTATAATGGACAGGTTTATCGCCCAAGTGGTGAAGGAGATAGTTTGCCCCCAGGGGTGGATGAACCATGGCACAGATGGGACTGCAGCCCCAGGCCCAAAGAACATAGGCCCACCAAATAAATGTAGGAAAAAAATATATAAGCTCTCCCAAATAGACTGAATAAAATAGACAATAAGAGAAGAAACACAAGACCCAGGAAAATAGATTCACTTGTTTATACCTATATACAGAAGTACCGAAATACATTAATGTACCTAGATACAGAACAGAACATGTACTAGCTTGTTTTATTTCACAACAGCAATGTGGTGTAAAAGCTTTGCAGCTTACATTCCAAACTGACCATTTGTGTTGAGGGGAGACTCTAGTGGTGCTGTTGTAGTTTCATCTTGTAAAAGAGAGACAGCTCTTGAGAGAAGTGTGCATATATGTATAGGAATCTAGTATTGCAATGTTACCAGAACCAGAATATATACCTAGCTGATACAGAATATATGCTTTCATTGTTGAATATACTGGCCTATGTTTTCATACTCAGAATCATATACGTAATGTAATGAACGTGAACAAACATAACTATAGGCCCATTTGGATCAGTTTGCCCCAGCCGCATCAGGCCCTTAATCCGGCCCTGTTTGGCCCCCTCCAACTGGTTGTGGTGAGGAATATAAGCAATCTAATGATAAAGGGAGCCCATCCCACTCTAAAAAATGTCCCTCTTGCTCATCAACATAGAACACTGAAAAGAACCCTTAGAAACGTCTGTGGCCCAGACTGTCCTTCCATATTTAGTGAGCTGGAAAACACCCTCAAGGGGAGAACATAGACAAAAAACTGGAAAAATGTTGATGCTGCACTGATGTTGAGGCTTGAGTTTTCAAAGATGTTGAACTTGAGCAGACAGACAGAGGCACATGTGCTTCAGTGCGGCACCAGAAATAAGCAAGACGTTTAGTGAACTGCACTGCCTACACTTGGAAAGCAAATTAATTTTCTTTGTGAAGTGCGTTCATCTGGTTTAGAACAACTTTCATGGAAATGAGAACTGCTGCTAACTTGAGTCATTTCATCTGGATGTCTCTTATTGCGAACATGGAATGCAACTGTAATCAGTCATTATCCTGAATTAAACAATAAGAACTTACATTTATGTAGCATCTTTAACGTAGTAAAACACCCCAAAGGGCTTCACAGGAGAGCTATAAAACAAAATTTGACACCAAGCCACAAAAGGAGATATTAGGGCAGGTGATCAAAAGCTTGGTGAAAGAGATAGGTGTTAAGAAGCGTCTTAAAGGAAGAAAGAGAGATAGAGAGGCGGAGAGGTTTTAGGTGAAATAAAGAGAAATAAACAGAAAAGCAACATTTGAATACCGGTTTTGCCTATTTAAGTCAATTACAGGGTACACAGTTCTAATAACAAACTAGATTTCTGGAGAATAAAAAGAAACTGGATAGGAGCACTCAAATTTCTTGTGGCTCTGTAATTATACAGCCACAAGGTCACACAAGATAAATACCATGAATGGGGCTGTCTTAGATCATCTAAACATCATTTTCGGTTCTGCTCATTTTGGGGCGGTAATGGCGGCGTGGTGGTAAAGTTTGAGCCATGGAATAGCTTGTGCTGCAGTCAGCAAAATTCATCAGCTGGGCCGTGAGTGTGGGGCACAGCGCTCTGGGAGGCGTAACACTTCTCTTAGGGTGCTGGGCCGGCTGAGCAGGTGCAAATCCCGAGCTAAACGGCCAGCCTCGGAGCGCCATGAGAGAGGCCTGGGGGAAACCTGGAAAAAAAAAACATCAAAAGCATTCCCAATAAATAACTCACGCCAGCACAACATAAATTGCCAATAAAATAAAATAAAAAATAATCACACTTACCTGAGGCCGACATTACTTACCTCACTGTGCCGTCGTAGCTCTGACCGTCACCTTTCACAGGTGGTCCCAGCAGGGCACTCTATGGAGTGCTACGGATCGGGCGGCAGCCAAAAATCGAGCTGGTGTCACAACCAGGGGCATTGCACATCGGCTCGCCTCTTCCGGGTGGTAAGGTAATGCTCTGCGCCCCGTCGAAACCGGCACCGAATGTCCCGGCGGGACACTGGAAGCTGGCCGCCTCATTACCATCACCATTGCCGCTCCTCTGGGGCGCTGACAGAGGTGGCAGAAGAGCGAAAATCCAGCCCCATGTCATCTAAATGTATCTTGAATGAATTGCAAGTTTTTGCCTCCACAGACCATTCCTTATATGAGTCAGTCTTGGTGTGAACATGTTCTTCCTGACATCTGCTCTAAGCTGTCCTTTCAGCAAGTCCATCCCTCGCCTTCCCAAAAGCCATGAGATGTTGCAAAGAACTTAACCACTGCCGCTCCGCGCCCAACAAAATAATTCATAGCAATTGACACAGACGCACATAAACCTCTTTAAAATACAGACATAAAAGGAAAATGAGACCAAATGCAAGGTGACACACCGTCCTCTGACTTTATCATCTTTTTTGAATAAAATAAAAATAAAAACATAATTGAGTTACACTTTGTAGCTTGATGCAGAACTGAGCCTACAGTTCTCAAAGCTATTTTCCGGGTAAGTGCTGTTCAGAAATTCTAACGGGAAACAAATTGATTTGCTCAAAAAGGTGGTTATGCAGAACAGATCTTCAAGACACTGGATGCAACTTTGCCAGCTGTACATCCATCAGTGTATTGGCGTTTGAACATCAGCTGAATCCTAATCTGCTGATTGCTTGTCCAGCCAAGGCAGTATTTTAAAATAACAACAACTTGTATTTATTTAGCGCCTTTAATGTAGTGAAATGTCCCAAGGTGCTTCATAGGAGTATTTTGAGATAAAAAAATTTGACACCGAGCCACATAAGGAGAAATTAGAGCAGGCCTGGTCAAAAAAAGAGGTTTTTAAGGAGTGTCTTGAAGGGGGAAAGAGAGGAAGCGAGGCGGAGAGATTTAGGGTGGGAATTCCAAAGCTTAGGCCGAGGCAACAGAAGGCATGACCATCAATGGTTGAGCAATTATAATCAGGGATGATAAAGAGGGCAGAATTAGAGGAGCGCAGACATCTTGGGGGTTTGTGGGGCTGAAGGAGATTACAGAGATAGTGAGGGGCGAGGTCATGGAGGGGTCTTGGCGTTTGGATCTTGGAACATTAATCCTTCCATCATCTTGTCCTCAATAAAAAGAGCGATGCAAATATGTTAAAGATCTGTGTTGATGTACTTAGCTGTACATTCTTGTTTCAATTATTTAAGCTGCTGAATATTTAAGTTTTTATGTTTACCAAATTTATTGTATTGCAGCATGTCCCAGTGGGAGATGGTGCAACATTATTTTCGTAATGAAAATTCAGAAAGTCATCAGAATCGCCTAATGACCCAGTGGATGAAGTGAACCTGGCTCAGTTCCAACCCACATAAATCAAGCAGGGGAATCTCCGTGTATTTGCACCCACAGGAGCATTTAATTGGGATATGGAGCAAATACCCAGTGTAAAAGATGGAAGAAACTCGGATGCAAGTCTGATACACTTGAAAGTATGCTAATCGCAAATTTCCTGGCTCCTTCAAGGCTGTCTATCGATCCCTGTTTTCCAAATACATCTTGACTTCGCCCCCCCCCCAAGCTGAAGAGTCATATCCATAAATTTCCTGCAATTATGCTGGTGCAAATTGGGTGTAAAATTCGGCCCAGAATTTTAGGCGCAGCAGGAAAAAATAAATTCTGGTGTCTTATTCCTTTTTTGAGCGATTGATTTATTAATTGCTCCTCACGGCGAATACTAAGGGAATTAAGGGATAAGGGGATAGTGCAGGAAGGTGGAGTCGAGGTAGAAGTTCAGCCATGGTCTTTTTGAATGGCAGAGCAGGCTAAAAGGGCCAATTGTTGGACTACTCCTACTCCTGTTTCTAATGTTCTTATGTTCTGCAGCCTGCACTGTGTTTTCAGTATTTTGTAATACATTAAAAATTGAAATGTTTCCACGATTACAGGTTCTTAAACATGCTGTGTAAAATGTCCATAAACAATGGTTAAATGGCTTGAAACTTTCATGCTTAAAGGCTTTCCACTTATTTATGCCCATTTTTACATTCCGGCATAACTAAATAAAGTGTAGGGCCTATTAGAGACCAAAAAGGAAGTTTGTATGTGGAGGCAGAAGACATGGGTATGGTTCTTAATGAATATTTTGTGTCTGTCTTCACAAAAGAGAGGGACAATGCAGACATTGTAGTTGAGGAGGAGGAGGAGTGTGAAATATTAGATGAGATAAGCTCAGTGAGAGAGGAAGTATTGTATCTTTGAAAATAGGTAAATCCCCAGGCCCTGGATGAAATGTATCCCAGGCTGTTAAGAGAAGCAAGAGAGGAAATAGCAGAGACTCTGACTATCATTTTTTAATTTTCTCTGGCTACAGGTAGAGGACTGGAGGACTGCTAACATTGTACCATTGTTCAAAAAGGGAGGAAAGGATAGACTGAGTAATTTATAAGCCGGTCAGCCTAGCCTCGGTGGGGGGCAATTTTTTTGGAAAAAATTCTGAGGGATTAATCAAGGACAGTAAGCATGGATCTGTTAATGGAATGTTGTTTCGGACTAACTTGATTGAATTTTTGTGAGGTGGTAACAAGGAGGGTTGGTGAGGGTAGTGGATTTGATGTAGTTTATATGGATTTTAGCAAGGCTTTTGATAAGATCCCACATGGCAGACTGGCTAGAAAAGTAAAACCCCATGGGATCTAAGAGAAAGTGGCAAGTTGGATCCAAAATTGGCTCAGTGGCAGGAAGCAAAGGGTAATGCTTTGCCGCAGGTCATAGTTAAAGCAGAGGCCATTGCATCTTTTAAAGGAAAAAGGTGATTAAGATTTGAAGCAGAGGGAAATACGAGAAGAGAGCAGAGCAGTGGTGGGTTGACTGCACTGCGAATTTCTGGATCCTACTTTTAAAAGGAAAGAAAGGGGGACCACGCAAGGGGCAAAGAAGTTGGGTTGACCGGTGAGTCAGTAAAACCGCCAAGATGACACCTCAGGGCGCTTGTGACCTGCCCTTTAACCTCTGCCCTGTGAGCGGATGTCAGCCCGGTTCGCAACCCGCAAAGCTGGCACTGACACTGCTCACGGCAACCTCACGGGCTGCAGGGCAAAATCCACCGCAGAGCAGAAAGGGTTTGGCGAACGGCACTAAGGGCTCGCCATGGCAGCTCCCCCGCTAACTCCCGCACAATTTTGCGGGAGACGGTAATGCCCCCCTCCTCCCCCCCGGCGCAAAGTGTTTTGCATCACATTAGTTGTCCCCCAGAGGCGCTAACGGGCATCAAAAAAAGGGGCAAATTCGACCTCAGGTTCTTTACAGAGGGCTCAGAAAATGCAACATGGATGAATTTGAGACCAGAAGAAGGTAGTCCAAAAATTGAGCTTTTCATTGGAGAAAAGGACAGGTTCCAGACCGTAAAAATTAAGAGCAGGCACTGACAACATAAGCAGATGCAGGTTATTCAGCTCAGACGGTGACTGCAGAATTAACAAGTGCGAGCAGATATTTTTGCTTTTGTATTGGAAATGCAGAATGGACACCAGTAAGAGCAATGAATAGTTTCCATTTTCCACACAGGTAATGCCTTTGCTTCATTGGATTAGATTGTCAATTTAATACGAGTTTGTGGGTAGTTTTGCATCTTAAAATATTCCAGGATGGTAAAAGTTGCAGCACTTCATCTGAATATTGTGCTTGAGCTCATTTCCCAATGGATCTTTACAAGAATCAGAAAGAGGAGACTTTTCTCCAATTAGGTTGGTTGTTTTGAATCCAGATTCAAAAGGTTGAAGGATATTGTTCAAAGCCATTGTGCTTCCATTTCCCATGGATTCTTCATCTGTTACTCATTATTATAGGGACAAAATATATCACATAATATTTACCACGTGTAAATGTTTTTTTATTGTAAAGACACTTAAGATGTCACCTGACATACATGTCTAGATTCTCCAAATTAAAACCGACTGACGTAAAGTTTAAAGCGTTCTTTTTTTTTAGCGTTATTAACTAAATACTCACTCAAATGAACAGAGCAAGTCCATTTATTGTCATTGTTTACATTACACACTTATATTGAGGGTGAACTTTTACTGGAAGGATAACCAGACTCCAAGGTAAAGATTGCGGTCAGCATCAGATGTATATTCAGCAGAGTTCAGAACCAGTCTGACAGCAGGAATTTACTGCATTTGAGGATATTTGTTAGCCTCTCCCCGAGCCAAAAAACTTCAAACTATCTCTCAACAATGAAATCGAATGGGTCTTCCAATCCCAACCACATGAAGCCATTTTGAACACCAACAGTTTTGTGCTGTGCAAAAATGGATCAACATTCACAGGGGCTGAAATTGCCCTCTGCCCGGATTGGGGTGGATAATTAGAATTATTAGGTGCATTACTGCCCCAATCGACGGGGCGGGGAATAGAGGGAAATTGCCCTCTTTTCTTCGAAAAATCATTGGGGCGGTATTTGGGGTGGCAGAGGGACGGAAGTGAGTCAGGAGAGGAGCGGAAGACGCAGTTTCATTAGCACCACGCCGACGCTTAGCAACGTCCCTCCTCTTCATTTAAAGGGGAGAGACGCAGTGAGGCCTTCTTGGCGCCCACTGGGCCACCAGGGAGGGCTTTGGCTGGGCCATCGGCCAGACACCCAAGAGGAGGTGCCAGGCTGCCTGTTGGCAGCCCGGCCGAACCCGTTGCAGCCATTGTCAGGCCGATTGCAGAGTAAGTGCTCTTAAAAAAGGGGCAGTTTCGGCCTCATGGTGTTAATTTTGGATGAAGCATGGATGTGGAGATTCTACAGAGATATGGTTCGGTGGAGAATCCAATATTTACAAATATATGGCATTTAAGAGAAGCCAACCATTGACCTGTTGACCCAAGATAAACATGTGTGTAAATGAGTGTGAGAGAGAGGAAAGCGAGAAAGAAAGTTTTATATATGCTGACTATAGATATACTCTCTGTGTAGTCACTGTATAGTTGCATAAGATGGAGAATTGTTACTTGATGTACTAACAATAAGGTTTACACTGTGTATATACTATGCTGGCACCACTAGAGGATACAACTGGTGGAGACCGGGGTTTCCTGCCCCTATGGCAGAGGCTGTCCACCAGAGGGCACTGCAGTGGGAGACCTGAGGGTCACCTGCATAGGTGTGCAGGGCCCAGCATAAAAGGCTGCTCACCATGCTTGTGCCTCACTATGGAGTTACGAATAATGGACCAAGGTCACTACAGTTTGAGTACAACACATTGCCTCGTGGAGTCATTCATGAGTACACTACAGACATAACAGAAAGGGAAGAAACAAAAATGATAGGGAGTGAGCAAGAGAGAGAAAGGAGGAAGAAAGAGAGCGAGAGAGAGAGCGAGAGTGGGCGAGGAAGAAAGCGAGAGCGAGAGAGAGAGAATGAAAAAGAAAGGGAGTGAGCACATGTTTGCTTCAATTGAAATTCAGCCTCTCGAAAGAACTTCGGAAAGTGACGGCCACGTGGTGGAGTCGAATGGCCGCCGATTTGGGGTCGAATTGCCACAGAATTGGGGTCGAATGGCGAAATTCTCCTAGTTGCTTTTTCTGGCTGTCCACACTTTTGCCCCACTGCTGCAGACCCCTCCTAAGTGCATCATCAAAGCGCACCGCCGATCTCCCACACCTCCATCGAAATTCAGGGCAAAAAATCTTCGGGCTGCCGCACGTTGCCCTTGACAGCTTTTTCTGTCAGTGCACTGTGTTCAAAGTGTGTGCGATATGGCTGTGCAAGGGGAGGGCGCACTGTTGTGGCCTGCATTGATTTATTTTGTGTCGGCCAACTGTCAGGTCTACCCGACAATTATGTCCCCGGGTTTGGCCGGGCCTCCAGCAGGCAGCCTGGCACCCCCTCTTGGGTGCCAGGCCGCTGGCCCAGCCGAAACCCTCCCTGGTGGCCCAATGGACCTAATTAAAATAATTGCAGAGCTCGCAGCAGCTCTCCCCTTTAAGTGAAGGGGAGAGATGTGGTGACGCACACGCGTCATCAGCACCAGGCTGATGACTGACAGCGGCGGACACCCTGTCCCGCCTCCACTTCCGCCCCTCTAGAGCGCGCACCACCGCACTACCATCCCCATTATGACCCACTTCTGGTCCGCTTGAAAAAAAACTGAAAAAGAGTGGAATTTCACGCAGGAGACCATCTCCTCCACAGCGGTGAAAACACATCAACAGCGGAAGGTGCGACCCGTTTCGGGCGGAGCTGAATTTCTACCCCTACATCTTCTTTGCATAGAAACAGAATAATGGATTGGACTGGAAAAGACCAGCTTGGTGAGCTGACCAGCCCTAGAGCTTAAAAAAAGAACACAGTTCACGACCTGGAAAGTGGGATTAGGCTGGTTAGCTCTTTGTCGGCTGGCACAGACACGATGGGCCAAATGGCCTCCTTCTCTGCTGTAAATTTCTATGATTCCTATATCCCTCTTTCCCCTCTCTCTGTCTCTCTGACACATTGGGTTTCCTTGGAATAAAATTGAGAGTTATGCCCATACCTGCTTTAATTAAAATTTTAGACTTGGTGACGTCTGCACTGCTTTCAATTAACAATGTAAAGGATACCTTGTCAGATAGCTTCTCTGCCTTTTTACTAATGCCATCTAACAGACTTGAGCAGGAAGCATTATGATTGGTATCTATTACACCGCTAAAAGTGAAAAAGAACAACGTTGCCAACCTTGAAATTGAATATTACTGTTATGTTGTATCAAGTTCAACTCCACTAATTCTGTGCTGCCTTAATTCAAATCACAATTTCCCACTGTTTGTGATGAGCACATTGACATTCACATTATTCGGAGCCTGCTTAGAAGTGGTAAACTGCACTGGTTGTTAGTATGAAGCCCAAACGTATCTTGTCAGACTTTCACACCTTGGAGGTGAATGAAGAGTTAGTGTACTTCAATCAATCCGGTTTTAGGTACCTACAGATGTCTAAACTGTGGTTCACTTTTTTAAATTACAGTTTGACAGTTTGTGCCAAATTGTATGTTGCAATCAAATCCTCAACAAATGAAAATGTTCCATTTTATTTATAGCCTGGGATTAATCTGTGCTGTGTCGCTGGGTGCATTTGCTAAAATGAATATATTAATAGCAGGTAACCTAATATAGATTAGTTCCATGCTGGTGCACCAATAAAATGCTTTCTGCATCTAATATCTTCCCTTGTCCCTCATCTTCCCTCCCTCTTTAAGGAAAGAAGCACACTGCAGAAAGTTATACCTCACCAGCTTCAGGCTTTGCAACAGCGCAAGTGCCAATTTTTTGTCAGCAACTCTTGGAAGCCGAATATTGAATTCACAGGCAATAAATTACCATTGTTTAAGACCTATTGAGGAGGTTACCTGATTTTCAGATAAGGATTGCTGCTACAGTGATTCGACAATAAATGTTTGATTAGTGAGGCAGCTGGATGATTACATATTAAACCTCAAGTCAATGTTGCAGATTTTGGTTACCTTGGATCGCTATTCACCATCTACCTTCTTGGAAAATTAATGCTGCAATCTTGGCACATATCAGTCATTAAGCTAGCATGCATTTCTTCTTTTGAAAAGGTCATTCGTCTGTTCATCCCTTCAGCAATGCAAATTTATACTTTCAGCATTCAGACACACCTCATTAATTGTTTCATTCTCTAAACTCATGGTTTCAAAGTACCTTAATTCCCTCCCTGCATACTCCATCACTTGCTATACCACATGACACAAGAGTTAATGACTGCTGCGGAGACATGGAGCTGGTTTTGTTGGACAGCAGAGACAGAAAACCTATTTCAAGTTACAATACGTGAAGCCTGATTAATTAGCAGGATGCTAACCGTGCTTAAAAAGTATTGGATGTGCACTGTCCAGCCAACTGGTATTTGCAGCATTTTCTGTTGAGCAAAATATGCAAGTAGACTTTCAATTATGGTCACCCTCTTGGAAAATGTCTAACTCGTGAATCTTGAATATTGCAGGAAAACTTTGTTCAAGGTTACACAAAGAGTTTTTTACCTCGTAATGGTTGGATTGCTGGATGGGGCCGGGCAGGAAGAGAAGAAGATAGGATTGAGTAAAATAGAATTTCTCTCTGGTTGCCTGGAGGGGTGGGGGGGGGGGGGGGGGGGGGGTGGTGGGGGGGGGGGGGGTGGGGGAGGAGTGGGATAGGGAAATTAATTAAATTTTACCCCTCGAGTGGTCCTTTTTTAGTCGGCCTTTCAAAATAATATAATTTTCTTCCATGAAACCACATTTTCTGCAAAATTGTAGCCAATAGCAATCTCTTCAGGAACAAAAGTCATCTCGCTCACAATATAAAATATGCTTTTTCATATAGCCGAGCATAAAAAAGGTCAGCATTCTGAATCTCAACTGCTTGCACCCTCGAAGACCTCAAGTTTCACTGCAAGAAGGAAGGGAAAATCAGAAGTCCAATCATCTTTTTAGTAGATACTTTCAGAGTACAAATTAGTCTGCATCCTACACTTTAAACTAGTGGATGGGGAGACACAGATGTAATGAAATTGAGTAAGAGAGCGCTTACCATCAAATGCATGTTTCATGTTTTTATTTCTTTTGATACAAGAGAAATGTAGAGAATTTTAGAAGATTTCCACATTGCCAGTCAGTTCAAACTGAAGTGAAAGGCCATATTTTATTCATCATTTTTGTGTACAAGATTTATCATAGAATGGTTACATCATGGAAGGAGGCCATTCAGCCCATCAAGCCTGTGTCAGCTCTCTGCAAGAACACCTCAGCTTGTCTCAATGCCACGCCCTTTCCCCGTTGACCTGAAAAATGTTCTCTTTCAGGTACTTATCCAACTACCTTTTGAAAGCTGTGATGGAGGCAGCCTCCACCACCCTTTCAGGCAGTGCATTCCAGAACCTAACCACTCGCTGCATAAAAAAGATTTTTCTTATGTCGCCTTTGGTTCTTTTGCCAATCACCTTAAATCGGTGTCCTCTGGTTCCTGACCCTTCTGCCAATGGGAACAGTTTCTCTCTATCTACTATGTCCAGACCCCTCATGATTTTGAACACCTCTAGCAAATCTCCTCTCAATCTTCTCTGCTCTAAAGAGGACAACCCCAGCTTCTTCAATCTATCCACGTAACTGAAGTCTCTCATCCCTGGATTCACTCTGTAAATCTTTTCTGCACCTTTGCTAAGGCCTTCACATCCTTCCTAAAGTGCAGTTCCCAGAATATCATCTTGCCTCAGTTGCTGACACACTCACCTCTCAGATTAAAACGGTTATAGATTCATGGCCCAGAATCTAAGATGACACTTTGGAAGTGGCTCGATTTAAGAGTTCACAGGTTGCTAAAGATGGTTCACTCTCATGCCACAAAACCATGAGAGAAAATTCAGTGATCTTGCACTTTTAACAAGGAGCCTCATTTGAAGGGGGCATAAATCATAGAATTGGTGCTATCATGCTAAAGCTCCATCTTTGACCTGTGGTCCCTTCAATCATAAATCCCTGCAGGGAGCACACTGTTCTCGCTCCAGCCAGCTTACACTCACAGCAATGCAGTCACGTTTTAAACCCCCAATTGATCATGGCTGCTGATTGGGAATAAGCTTTTGGTTTTGATGAGAGAAAATGATACATGGGTAGAGGAGTAGTGCTACACATTCATTATACCATTATCCAAAGCAAAGTTGTATTGATTGAACCAAGCCGCTGATTGGCCTGTGCCTTTCAACTTACTGTGGAATAAAGCAGTTTACAACTTGAACTAAATTTCACTACATCTAGTTTTAACACCGTCTGTCCTTGGAGACACTGAAGACATTCACGTGGATATCTTCTCCTCTCCCTCCGGTAGAGCTTTTGGTACCATTGGGTACTTCTTCCGGTATCTTGGATGAAATTTGGTAACATTTTCCTGCTGATGACAGGAAAGGCGAGAGGACAGTTGAGGCTAAGGTTTGAGGCTGTAAAGGAACCCCATCTTTGTTCAATGGACAATTGGACATGAACTGCTATTTCTTACCATTTCAAAACGAACATCATTTGTTTTCACGGGGCTTGGTAAGAGGACCCTGTTCTACAGAGGTGAGATTAATGAAAGACCTAAGGCTTCCGATTAATTTTCATAGATTTGCCAATTATAATAGAAGTAATAAACATTTCAATAATAGCAGCACCAATACTCATGTCACTAATCAGCTTTGCCAATCAATATTATTCCATTATACTCCACATTGTTCATTAAAGGCGCAGATGGTGCCATTAAGACTGTGTCACGATACACAAACAAGCAATTACGAGTCTGTTTGCAGTTTATACTCCAGGTAAATGGGAACCATCGCTTACTTCAGGAATCCTTGAAGAAACATGAGCTGAATTAAATGCAGCCCAAATGTGAATGTGTCTTTTCTGAGTGAAAATAATAAGTAGGATAATCTAGTAAAGCACATCAATTTAAATGTATTCTCCCATTAAGCATTTTCTTTCTTCCGAAATCATTCGCAGGAATGGCTGGCTGATAGACATCTTTACTAAAATCTAATATTGAAGTCATATGCAGTAGGTGCTTAAAATATGATTGAACAAAGTAATAAATAGCACAAAGTGACCTCAAATATGACTGCTTAATGACAAGCTATGCAGACATTTTTCAGACTTAAAAACTAATTGACAAGGGATCACTTAAGCTTCCTTTCAAAATTGAAAATCCAATATCTAAATTCAGTGGAATATAAGTGCAAGAAATGTAAGTTAACAGAGCACATTTACATTGCCTCTGTGTTACCTTACATTCTATCCATTGAAGGAATAATAACACAGGAAGGAGGAGCAGGAGTAGGCCATGTGGCCCCTCGAACCTACTCTGCCATTCAATTATATCATGGCTGATCATTGAACACAACTCCACTTTCCTGCCTGATCTCCATATTCCTTGATTCCCCTAGACTCCAAAAATCTATCTATCTCAGCCTTGAACATATTCAGAGACGCAGCAGCCACAGCCCTCTGGGGCACAGCATTCCAAAGATTCACAACACTGAATGAAGAAATTCCTCCTCAGCTTCATCTTAAATGGCCTACCTCTTATCCTGAGACTGTGCCCCCTAGTTCTAGACATACCAGCACACTAAACAACCTCTCAACATCCACCCTGTCAATCCCCTTCAGAATCTTGTATGTTTCATAGAACCAGAGAAACATAGAAAATAGGTGCAGGAGTAGGCCATTCGACCCTTTGAGCCTGCACCATCATTCAATAAGATCATGGCTGATCATTCCCTCAGTATCCCTTTCCTGCTTTCTCTCCATACCCCTTGATCCCCTTAGCCGTAAGGGCCATATCTAACTCCCTCTTGAATATATCCAATGAACTGGCATCAACAACTCTCTGCGGCAGGGAATTCCACAGGTTAACAACTCTGAGTGAAGTAGTTTCTCCTCATCTCAGTCCTAAATGGCCTACCCCTTATCCTAAGACTGTGTCCCCTGGTTCTGGACTTCCCCAACATCGGGAACATTCTACCCGCATCTAACCTGTCCCGTCCCATCAAAATCTTATATGTTTCTATGAAATCCCCTCTCATCCTTCAAAATGTATAAAGGCCCAGTTGATCCAGTCTCTCCTCATATGTCAGTCCTGCCATCCCGGGAATCAGTCTGGTGAACCTTCGCTGCACTCCCTCAATAGCAAGAATGTCCTTCCTCAGATCAGGAGACCAAAACTGAACACAATATTCCAGGTGAGGCCTCACTAAGGCCCTGTACAGCTGCAGTAAGACCTTCCTGCTCCTGTACTCAAATCCCCTAGCTATGAAGGCCAACATACCATTTGCCTTCTTCACCGCCTGCTGTACCTGCATGCAAACTTTCAATGACTGATGTACCATGACACCCAGGTCTCGTTGCACCTCCCCTTTTCCTAATCTGCCGCCATTCAGATAATATTCTGTCTTGGCGTTTTTGCCCCCAAAGTGGATAACCTCACATTTATCCACATTATACTGCATCTGCCATGCATTTGCCCACTCACCTAACCTGTCCAAGTTACCTTGCAGCCTCCTAGTGTCCCCCTCACAGCTCACACCGCCACCCAGTTTAATAGGGCCATGAGATCGCCTCTCATTCTTCTAAACTCCAGAGAGTATAGGTCCATTCTACACAATCTCTCTCATTATATGACAGCCCCCTTATCCCAAGAATCAATCTAGTGAGCCTCCATTGCACCACCTCCAAGGAAAGTATATCCATCCTTAGATAAGGAGACCAAAACTGTGCAAAGTTTTCCAGGTGTGGTCTCACCAAGGCTCTGTACATAATAATCAATAGTCAAGTGTATTTCATGATCAGTTCTGCATTGAGAAATGGATATTTCAATTTGGTTTTCATATCTTGACACCATAATAATGGAATGCTGGGAGTCCAGGCTCCAAGTGTTGAGTTAAGAATTCTCGAGTGAGAAATTGGTTAACTCCCGTAATTGGGCATGGGATCATGGTACGGGATTAACCTGCACCTGTTAAATTCGTGCTGTCTGCTACTTTACACGATTGCTGTGTGCATCCAGCACTCCTCATGTTGTTCATTGGCTGCATGCATCAGCAGGAGGCCCGATATCATGAGTAGCTGGCGCTACTTAAAGGCAGCCTGCACCTCTTAAAGGGGTGGTGCATTGTGGTTGCAAGACATGCTGGGAGTCATTTGAAAACTGAATCTGTGCTTATATACTTTGGAGGACTAGCTGAACATTCGTGCACTAAGACTTTCAGACACTGCACTGGAGTGAAAGAGATGGAAAGAAAGTGCTGCTGTCCTGTATCCAGGAGGAGGGCAGGTGGCCCTCTAGATAGATACTCAGGAGGCAGTGGGAATAAATAGCAGAGGAGGCCAATGCCAGGGGTGTTGCTTCAAGAAAATGGATGCAGTGCAGGAAGAATTTTAATGATCTTCACATCTTCTATCAAGGTGAGAGAGTTCATCTACAAAGTGCATATCCTATCAACTGCAACATTAGCATCATCCACCCATCTACCAAAAATCTCATCAATCAGTACTCAACCCTAAAATTCACCCTCAAACACATAGCACGGTTTCAAATCTCGCACCTACGACTCACAGCTTGCACACACTGGCAGCTATTCAACCATGACAGCCACATCACCCAAACATATTGCAGGTTTATGGTGGCGCATAACAGCAGGCAGCAAAGAACTGGAGGAGGACAAGTTGCCTGCATGTTTTAAGCCCAGTAGAAGGGACAGTGCTAGCCATCATGGGGAAAGACAGCACCGAAGCTGTGGCCAGTGGCGGGGCTGAAGCAATCAATGATGAGGGTTTCTGCAAAACTAATCCTCCTTCTGTCAGCCCAGTCTTCCCTCATTCCACCGTCGCTTCTGACTTCCCTCTCTCCTCACCACAATCCAAATCTGAAAAGAGTCGGCAGCAGAGGAAGCAACACTGGATAAAGAGCAGGGGGCCTTAGGACAGTGGAACTGAAAGGAATTGACAGCAGAGGAGGCAGACACAAATCCGCCGAATTGCAAAAGAACAGCAAAAGCAAGGAGTGATGTCACAGGACTGCAGGCAGGGGATTGGTGGGTGAGTTTTATTCTGCCGAACATAACGAGATAAACTAATTCATATATCTATAAATAATCACGTGAATAAAGACTTTAAGAGAACAAGAGAAGCAGTTGAAGGTAAAGCTTAACTTTTAAGACTCCGAGGGAGAGAAATTCGGGAGCGCCCATTTGGGGCATTAATTTTTGAAAACTGGAAAACTTAGCACCAGCCGCTAATGATTTTCAGCTTTCTGTAAATTCTGGGTTAGCGCTTCCAGGAAGGAAGTGGAGTGTTAAATCAGGCTCTCCACTTCCTTCCTGGAGTGCTGAAGGATGCAGGCGGGGGTGGGAGTGGTGCACAATGTCCCATGCAGCGCTGATGAGATCCGAGGCTTCTTCCCTCCCTTAAAGGGAAGGGCCATCGCTGCAGGTTCTGCATTGGGTCCAATGAGCTGGTCCTCGACGGCAGCCGCAATCCAGCCTGATCAGCCCCATGCACTCCAGGAGAGTGCCGGGCTGATCGATGGTGGCCTAAGAGACATGGGAAAATAACACATTGCAACAATGTTCATGTACACATGGGTTCTGGACCAGAGTCATGAGCCATAACATGAGTGGATAACACTTGTTGCTCAGTAGCAGGCCTTTGACTTGCCGAAGTGAGTGAAATACAGGTAGCACAGAGGACTGCCGTAAATGAAGGAATCGTGACCACTGTCACGATAACCGCATGATGAGCAGCCTGCGGTCGCACACCAGTTGCAGATTGAGGCAGTGGAATCTTTATTGGTCGAGTTCAGATGAGGTGCACGCAAGGCAATGTGCATGCAGTCAGTGGCTCCCTGCACTTTTGGGAAGCCTGCAATCCTTGCAAACCCTTGTGCTAGCTCTGCCTGCGAGCCTCTGGCAAGAGGGAATGAGATGAGGCTCTCTCTCTGTATATATAGTGACCTCCCATAAGCAGTAATGTACTGCAAATTGTGAGATGATCCTTAAAGCTCCATCAGCCACCTGGAAGGAGCTAAATGCATAACGGTTAAGTGCCACAGTCACCTTGAAAGCCACAGACAATGGTTTGAGGTTGAAGTTGTGGCTGCAGCAGTTGGCAGATTTCAGTCACAACCTCTTTAATGATATCTCAAGCATTGGTCCTTGCTGAAGTTAAAGAAATAGAATTACTCCCTAAAAACCCTCGGTAGATATGGCCTCTGGTTGAGAGCCCTTCTCCCTCTTCGAGGCTTTTCTTCTTTCTCCCAGTCATGCTGAATTCCAAGAGGAAGGCTTACAAGGCCACCCATGCCTACATAGGAACACAAGAAATTGGAGCAGGAGTAGGCCATATGGCCCCTCGCGCCTGCTCCGCCATGCAATACGATCATGGCTGATCTTATTTTGGCCTCAACTTCACTTTCCTGCCTTTTCCCCCATAACCCTTGACTCCCCTATAGTTCAAGAATTTGTCTATCCCAGCCTTGAATATATACAATGACTCAGCCTTCAAAGCTCTCTGTGGTAGAGAATTCCAAAGATTCACGACCCTCAAAGAAGAAATTCTTCCTCATCGTTTTAAATGGGTGACCACTTATTCTGAAACTATGCCCCCTAGTTCTATATTCCCCAATGAGGGGAAACAGCCTCTCAGCATCTATCCGGTCAAGCCCCCTCAGAATCTTATACATTTCAATAAGATCACCTCTCATTCTTCTAAACTCCAATGAGTACAGGCCCAACCTGCTCAACCTTTCCTCATAAGACAACCCCTTCATCCCAGGAATCAACCGAGTGAACTTTCTCTGACCTGCCTCGAATTCAAGTATATCTCTCCTTAAATAAGGAGACCAATGTACTTGTCTAGAAGCAACTTGTTTCAGCGTAAGCTTTTAAATGAACAAAAAAGTACTTGAGCACCAGCCAGGCACCCTTTTGAAACTTTAGGCACGTGTAGGAAAGTTCCAAAAATCATACAATTGCAACAATAGCATAAAGAAATAATGCAGCAATTAACCTGAAACTGGTTCATGATCTCTTTAAAAAGCGCTGGTGGGTGTCCTTCATTTCATTTCACGCTGTGTTCAGCTGTGTGAGGTTAAGAGAAGATATACACTGGAGCGTGGCTTTCAAAAATGGCAGCATGATGTCAAATCAGCATTGCCCACTGATTGACATCATAATCTGCCTGCACTTTATGTTGCCGGCGGGCATTACGTGCACGCGCGCAAACCCTTTCACCAAGATGGTGCCCGGCACACTTCCTATCGAAGGGTGTGTGCGCGCAACGCGGACCCCATTTTTTACTACTAGGAGGCCGCATAGCATCTAGAAAATGGCCGCTACAGAGCACAATTTCACCTCTTTAGTCTTGATTAATATATTAAATAGCTACAAGGCTTGGGCTGGGGGTCAATGGGGGGATAAGTGTGGGGGTGGGGAAGAGAATGAGGGGAGAGCATATTTTATTCTTAGAATTTCTTTGTGACTTGGTCAAGACTTAAGACGGCCGCAATTGTCCCTTTCTGGAAGAGCCATGGCAGCCTGAAAGAGATGGCCACGGGTCAGCGTGGACTGACCAGTGAGTCGGCGTGGAGTGTTCAACGCTCGCGACATTGCTCTCTGTGTTTTTTCAGCTGTTATATATCACTGCCCCGTTCCCCCCCCCCACTTCCGCCCTGCTCCTGCGTATGCGGCGTTAATGACGTAATCAAAGCACGCACCGCCTCGGCCCCGCCCCGGAAGCCAAATTGCCTTGAAATTGGCTTCCGGTCACTTGTCGGGGCCAATGACAGGTTTTTGAGACAGAGCACAGTGTGAGTTGAAGGCCGCCAGTGGCATTTCAAGGCATTCTCTCTTGCTGACTGTGAAAAGGCAGGCCCACTAATGTACAAATCCGTTCTCAGTAATGCAACTTTCAATGCTTGTAACACTCCAAAAAAATGTTGGCCGACAACAATGGTGGGAGCCGCAGTAGGAGGCGTGTCGCCATCTGGACCGTGCAAGGGAAGTTCGAGACCATCTCATTGCTGCTCGTTTCGGCTGAGTTCATCCATAATTTGACCTTCGTCTGTGCATCTCCATGGGCAAACCAATGAGCCCTTTCACACATCATTCCCCACAGTGAAATAAGAGACCTGCACAGATATTCAAAACCAAAATAAGGATTTATTACACAATAATGAAAAAGAAATAACATTATTAATTCTTACCCTTGTGCAGTTCCTTTTTAACTCTCTTACGCCTACCTATTCTACAACTACACTGCAGTGTCTCCCCTGTGGCTGCATCATGGCTCTGGCAAGGCTGCTCTGGTCTATGATGCCCTCGCGCAGCTCTGGCCATGGAAAGGCCGGCTGCAGACTGGGCCGCATCAGCCTCTGCGTCATTAGCCTCTGCGTCATCAGTCTGGATTGGCTGGGGGGCGAAGCCATGGTTGGCAGCAATGGCAGAGTGGGAGGGCTCGGCTCAGAACTGATGTGATCATGAGTTAGCACATTAGTATCCTGCTCCAATGACCTGCATCACAGCATCCCCACCAATCTGCTGGAGCACAGTTGCGGGGGGGACGGGGGGGGGGTGCGGGGGGTGACACCAGAAGATCCCCAGTGGACTGTGGTAGACCCAGCCATGAGGGCAGCAGTCAGAGCTCGCATGGCATCCAGCTGAGACTGCACGAGAGCAGACGCAGTCTCGATGCCACCAGACATGACAGCAGTCGCCTGTTGTGGAGAGTGCACAAGGGCAATCTGCGCTTCCAGGTCAGCGGCCATCCTCTAAAATACAGCACCGAGATGTTAGTTCCCCTTGCGCCTCTGCTGTAACGGAAGCTGCCACGTCGCCCAAGACACGTGTCATCACAGCTGGATCTGCACGGTCACTCTGAGAGTCCACCATCGTCTGCACACTGGCAATGGTGGACTTCATGCTGTGCGCAGAACTGTCCGCAATGTGGGAGGCGGGCTCCTCCACACCTCTGACCACTTGCGAGAGGCTCTCGGGCACCCTTGCCATTGCACCCAACATCTGCAACGCATGGCCTGCAACCCTTTTTTCAAAAGCCGCCACATCGAGGAGCTCGGCCGAATCCTCTGCAGCAGAACCCGCGTGCGAACTCTCCCTCCGGAGAGCTGTCACCCAAGGTTCCCTGTGCCCTTCACCATGCTGTGGCCGACTAGGCCCCGGTGCATCACCCAGCGCAATCCCCTCTCCTAAATCTAAGTGCAACGACTGCATACTCCCAGTATCTGAGCTGGCGCGAGGGAGTGTAGGAAGCAGTGATGCAGTGATCGCAGTGTCCCCCTCATTGGACATGTCACCAATCTCTCCACTTGGCTCAAGGGTGTCGGTCTGACTCTGCCTCACATTCGGGGTATCATCTGCAATCATAAATTGCAGAAGGGTTCTGTGAGGGTGAGGTAGCGCATTGCATTATCCAGCAAGCAACTTGTACACTTTAATCACCAATTGACTGGTAGATGTTTGGCATTAAAGGAAGGCCTTCACTTACCGATGCTGCCCCCAGCAGGATCCACATTGCCTGCAGCCACTGGGCAAGCAACATGTGGGCCCATTAGCCGATGCACCCTCTCCTCGATGTCAGTGAGCTGCTGGATATCGGCCTCGTCCTCACCAGTTCTCTCTTGCTCCAAACGGTTATGTGACACCTTGGACTGCAAAGCAAAGAAGGGTTGGTGAGTAGCCGTTTAATGACGCATCGGCAATTATTATAAGCGTTGGTCCTTTACATGCAAGTTTTAACTCTCAAATGAAAAGGATCCTCAATTGCGAGTCTGTACACATAGACATATGTGCCTCAGCATGCAAATGGTGCTTCAGTGATGATATAGTGAAGGTGGGAAATAAGAGTAGGTGAAGGAGAGGCTCAGAGATGGAAGGTCCGGAGTTAAGGGAACATGTACTCACTTTCACCATTTGAGTGATGCCGTTAAACCTTTTACAGATTGGATGGTGATGCAGTCATGAACTGAGGTTCCCGATACCTCCACACATTCACAAACACTACGTGACTGGGTCTTCCTGAGTTAGGAAACAGTACGCGCCTCCTTCCCACCACAGCTTGGACGAGGGTTTCAATTTCTGCATCGGAGAAGCGGCTGGCCCTCCTTGAAGCTCTGGCATTAGCCATTATGGTCCGTCAGAAGCACCAAAGACAAACTCCCAATGCTCAGGACCTAGCTTCAAAACTTGCTCTTTAAGATGACCAGGGAGCAGCTGCCTTGACATCACTCATTGGGAATCAGCTGAATTTCCCGAGGTAATCAGTCAGTCCACCCCCACACTGCTGCAAAGAGCCCATTCTCCTCACAAACATTGCCCTGCTCATTTTTTTTGTCAATGTCCCGAATTTCGCTCTAATGTCCGCCCCATCGATTGGGGTGGTAACTCAGGCAAAATAAAGGGTAGGCGCGCCCCGTTTCCGCCCCAAGAAATGTACTGCTGGCAACAACTGTCTAAAGCCTCTTGGTAACACCACAGTGCTGATTTCTTCAATTAAATAATTGATTGCGAAGAAAATGCTGGGCTGAGTAAAGAGAACCGATTTGCAGTATAACGTCTCTCAATATAAAGAAACTCATCTTACTTTGTCGCTAAGCAATTTATACTATTGATTATGTGCATACTGCAGAAGAAGTAAGGATTTCTTTGATGGTGACTATGAGGACATGCATTCACCCAGCTTGCAGGATAGTAGACATAACTGAATGCAAAGGAAGTATTTAGACATCATCCAAATACTTATGGCTGTTAACTTTTGGCCAATATTGGAGGCTTCTCCTTACTCCAGTGGAAATCCAATTTCTAATCATTTTGCCCGTTTCCTTGAATGGATGTGGAGAAGCTAAAAGTTGTCTATAATTAGCCAAATAATTTACTCAGGAGTTCCCCAGCCCCTATGATGCTAATGACCACACTGCTCAGCCAATGCTGGTGATGGCTTTGTGGTCAATGTCGGTATCTACTTCAGGTAAACAACTCACTTTGCTACACATTGGGGCTAATACTGGGAAAGAAATATTACAGATTTGATTTTCTCTTTATTAAACTCTTTCAATTACTATACTGAAAAAAAAACAATTTTATGCATTGCCATTAATCCCAGCTGAAATGTAACATTAACAAATGTTAGCTGTGCTATTTACCAGATTATGCCTCTTTCAGTTATTTGTTGTTAGTGATAGCTCTCAGCCCAAGCAGTTATGTTCTTATTCTAACAGCACTGATAACACTTTCTGGCTTGGATATTTCAGGTAAGTGCATTACAGACATGTGAATGACTCCACGAGGCAATGTGTTGTACTCAAACTGTAGTGAACTTGGTCCTTTATTCGTAACTCCAGAGTGAGGCATAAGCATGGTGAGCAGCCTTTTATACTGGGCCCTGTCCACCTATGCAGGTGAACCTCAGGTCTCGCACCGCAGTGCCCTCTGGTGGACAGCCTCTGCCACGGGCAGGAAACCCCGGTCTTCATCCTCTAATGGTGCAAGCATAGTATATACACAATGTAAACCTTATTGATAGTATATCAGGTCAGAAGTCTCCATCTGATGCAACGATAGAGTGACTACACAGAGAGTATATCTATAGTCTGCATATATAACATCACTCTCTCCCAAGTCCTTTGTGCCAATTACCTTTACACTATGTGCTCTGGCTTAGCTCTTCCCAGACTTAAGTGCCAATAGCCCTTACAGCTTGGCTGTGCTTTGGCTTGGCTGTCTCCCTGTTAACCCCCAAGTCCTTTTGCCACAACGTTGGGTAGTGGTTACCAGTTTGGATGGTTCCATGATGCAGTGGAGGTCCCAATGGGTTCTGGGTGTGATCCATGTGTGTGTCAATGGCTACATATATCCATTTTCCCCCCCACCACCCCCCACAGTGAGATCATTCAGCAGGCCCATTACATTAACATACAGGATCAGCACAGTGCAAGTACAAAGAAAGGAAGTTACAGTTTGTATCGTGACACCTTGGTTCAGTGACTTACATTCGTTACGTTTTGTGGTCATGCACCAGGATTGGGTAGATTGCATTCATGGTTCAGTCATGGTAAGTACTGAGGTAGCAGTACATGTATGCGAGGACGCAGGTTCCAGAGCAACTGGACAGGGTCCTAGTTCTCTGATAGTGACAATTCGCCCCCTGCTAGCGGGGTGGGCTTGGTTCACTCACCTAGCCAGGACTCAGGGCCTTTGCTGTTGCCTAGTGGTGAGCAGAGCCACAGATATGTGTGGCCTCCCTGTCCTCCTTTGAGAGCTGCAGAATCTTCTTCCCGCTCTCTAAAGCTGTTGGGAACCTGGCTGTTCCAGGTCCCGTTTAGGGAACTCGTTGGTTCTGACCTTTTGCTCCCGGACATGGCTGAGGTAGCGATTGGATCTGGGGGCTGCACCGTCTCTACCCAGGTGGTGGGCAAAGGTGGTCGACTGCACGTATTGGCGTAGTTTCCGTTTCCAGGTCCGTGGTGAATAGTGCCATTGGGTGCCTGCAGCATAGGATAGACCTGGGGCAGGGTATCAGAATCAGTGCCTTCACCCTCCTGAGGTCGCTGGCCTATAACTTGTTGGGACACCTGGGGCAGGGCATCAGGATCAGCGCCTTTACCCTCCCAAATTCGCTCACTTGCTACTTTTGGAGACACTCTATTCCCAACATCTCGCAACAACATTTTGTTCATTACATTAGGAAGAGCACCAACATCTCACAACAACATTTTGTTCACAATCTTAATTGTTTCATTACATTGATTGCCATGCATACAATGTCTCAAAGTTCACTTGGTTGGAGGTCTCCTTTAAGAGAACCCTGCTGGCTTTACCCCAATCAAATCCTTTGTTAGACACCACGTGTTGGTCCCTCAGCATTCCACCTCGTAATACGGCCGCGACCATCTTTTTTTTCAACCATGCTGCACCTCGCTGCAGCAGGGATGCCATCTTACCTCTGTCCTCGAGGTCGACTGCTTTGATCCTTCTCTCCTGCGATTCGCCACAAAAGCTGTGAATTCGATCTTCCTCCCCAGGAGTCCTGCCACTGGAGCCGGGAAGGTATTTTTAGGTTGTTCCGGTCAGATCATTGCCACGCAGTCGTGATGGACGGTCTGTGCCTCAGGTGCTGCGCTGGTCTGTTCTCTGGTGCCTGCCCAAGTGAAGGTGAGGTTTTGCTCTGCCTCTGAGCACGGGGGACATTGATTGCTGGAGTGAAGAGGTCTTCCCATTTCCACTGGATCTTCCCTATCCACCTTCTTCCGAGCAGCGTTGGACCATCACCTGCAAGAATTCACAGAGGTAACTTGTGCATCACGGCATTATGGATTACACTTACATCCACACTACCAAGGATTGGGATCAGCTCCTTGCTGTAGGTGCGCAACTTTTCCTGTACTGGAACCAGCTCGGGTCATCTTTCATTCCATTGCCTCTCAAAGGCATCCTGGCTGATCACTGACTGGCTCGCTCCAGTGTCCACTTCCATGAAGACTGGAAAGCCATTTAGCTCGATTTCCATCTTCACTGGAGGACAATCGGTGGTGCAAGTATACACTCCATACACTTCTTCTTGAGGCTGAGCTGCCTCTCTGGCCAAATCATCATACTCCCCGTGGAATCAAAGTCATCTACCGACTACTCTGCTAGACGGTGAGTCATATTTTTTTTACAGATATGCTGGAGGTGGCCCTTCATGTTACAGGTTTTGCATACGTACTCAACAAACTGACACTGGTGAGCCCTATGGTTTCCTCCGCAATGCCAGCATGGTGCTGCTCGATTAGCACCCTTCGGCGGAATCTGAGTTCTGGAAGTCTGAGGTCTGTGCTCTCTACCCTGCGCAGAGCCACGTTCTACAGTCTTGCCTGTGAAAGGCACCATTCTGTGTACGGTACTTGCCGAGTTGGTGTCCACAGGATGAATAATTTGCTTGGTGCTACAGGTCGAGATTATGAAAGCCAGACTGATGCTGATGGCCTTCTGCAGGTTGACTGTGGTGTCGGCAGATAATAGCTTGTGAAGAAGACCCTCGTGGCCAATTCCCATAAAGAAGATGTCTCGCAATGCTTCGTTGAGGTGAGTGTAGAATCTGTGCCTGGCCGTGAGGATGCTATGTTTTGGTTTTAGTTGGTCATCGTATGTCTTATCCTTGGCCTTTGTGGGTGCCAGCAAGTCCCTGACGAGGCGGTAGACCTCGGGCCCACAACTGGTCAGCAGTATAGCCTTGCGCTTCTCCGCCAATGTGTCCTTCTCCCCTGCCAGGTCGTTTGCCATGAAATATTGCTTGAGCCTTTCCGTGAAGGCATCCCAATCATCACCCTCTGCAAAGTTTTTTAGTGCGCCAAAGGTAGCTATAATCGCGTGAAAGTCCTTATTCTCGTTGCCAGTTGTTATGTCTGTAATGCACTTATGAATGACTCCACGAGGCAATGTGTTGTACTCAAACTGTAGTGACCTTGGTCCTTTATTCGTAACTCCAGAGTTTGGCACAAGCATGGTGGGCAGCCTTTTATACTGGGCCCTGCCCACCTATGCAGGTGACCCTCAGGTCTCCCACCGCAGTGCCCTCTGGTGGATAGCCTCTGCCACGGGGCAGGAAACCCCGGTCTCCACCAATCGCACCCTCTATTGGTGACAGCATAGTATATACACAGTACATCAGATAACAAGTCTCCATCTTATGCAATTATACAGCGACTACACAGAGAATATAACGATAGTCTGTATATATTTATATATATATAAATAAAAGCAAAATACCCTAGATGCTGGAAATTTGAAATAAAACAGAAAATGCTGGAAATACCCAGCGGGTCAGGCAGCATCTGTAGAGAGAGAAACAGAGTTAACGTTTCAGGTCGATGACCTTGCATTAACTCTGTTTCTCTCTCCACAGATGCTGCCTAACCTGATGAGTATTTCCAGCATTTTCTGATTTTATACCCGAAATATCTGCTGCATTCAGCAAACTGTACTATTAAGAGCTCTATCCACAAATCAATCAGAACTATTTACTTCAATCTTAATTCACTATAGCTGGTCTTACCTCTGGAGACCAAATTTCGATTATGTGCTGTATCTGGTGGATTTCATCCAGACGGTTTAAATATTGGTTGAGAATCTTCTAGCCTCTGTAGCAAAGTTAAAAACAAACAAGTGTCAGTCAGTACTACAGTGCATAAACTTAATTTATCTAGATACAAATGAAAATGCAACAAGAGTTAATTCAGTTTGCATTAGTCTAACCTTGCAATTGATATGCAGTTAGATTAGAATGAACAAACTTGCATTTATGTCGCACTGTATCAGACATGACAAAGCATTTCACGGACAACAGATGACTTTAGCAGTGCAGCCACTGTTGTTATGCAAGCAAGGGGTTTGTAGTCAATTTGCACACAGCAAACAAATATATGATCAGATAATCTGTTTTCAGTGCTCTTATTCAAATAGTGCCATGGAATCTTCTACATCCAACTGGTCAGGCAGATGGAACCTTAAGTTACCATCTCATCTGAAAGAGGGTATCTCTGACAATGCAGCAGTCCCTCAGTCATCATCATCATAGGCAGTCCCTCGGAAGCGAGGAAGACTTGCCTCCACTCTTAGCATGAGTTCTTAGGTGGCTGTACATCCCAATACGAGAACCACAGCCCCTGTCATAGGTGGGACAGATAGTCGTTGAGGGAAAGGGTGGGCAGGGAGCCTGGTTTGCCGCACGCTCCTTCGGCTGCCTGCGCTTGATTTCTGCATGCTCTCGGCGATACTCAAGGAGCTCAGCGCCCTCCCGGATGCACTTCCTCCTCCTAGGGCGGTCTTTGGCCAAGGACTCGTAGGTGTCAGTGGGGACGTCGCACTTTATCAAGGAGGCTTTGAGGGTGTCCTTGTCACATTTCCTCTGCCCGCCTTTGGCTCATTTGCCGTGGACAAGTTCCGAGTAGAGCGCTTGCTTTGGGAGTCTCGTGTCTGGCAAGCGAACTATGTGGCCTGCCCAGCAGAGCTGATCAAGTGTGGTCAGTGCTTCAATGCTGGGGATGTTGGCCTAGACGAGAACGCTAATGTTTGTGCGTCTGTCCTCCCAGGGGATTTGCAGGATCTAGCGGAGACATCGTTGGTGGTATTTCTCCAGCGACTTGAGGTGTCTACTGTACATGGTCCACGTCTCTGAGCCGTACAGGAGGGCGGGTATTACTATGGCCCTGTAGACCATGAGCTTGGTGACAGTTTTGAGGGACTGATCTTCAAACACTCTTTTCCTCAGGCGGCCGAAGGCTGCATTGGTGCACTGGAGGCAATGTTGGATCTCATCATCAATGCCTGCTCTTGGTGATAGGAGGCTCCAGAGATAGGGGAAGTGGTCCACGTTGTCCAGGACCACGCCGTGGATCTTGATGTTTGGGGGCAGTGCTGTGCGGGGAGGACAGGCTGGTGGAGAACCTTGTCTTACTAATGTTTAGCGTAAGGCCCATGCTCTCATACGCCTCAGTAAATACGTCGACTATGTCCTGGAGTTCAGCCTCTGTGTGCGCACAGACGCAGGCCCCGTCCGCATACTGTAGCTCGACGACAGAGGTTGGAGTGGCCTTGGACCTAGCCTGGAGACAGCGAAGGTTGAACAGCTTCCCACTGCTCCAGCGGGGAGCTTATCAACTGTGTGGTGGAGCATGGCAGCAAGAAAGATTGAGAAGAGGGTTGGGGCAATGACGCAGCCCTGCTTGACCCCGGTCTGGACATGAATTGGGTCTGTGATGGATCCATTGGTAAAGATCACGGCTTGCATGTCTTCGTGGAGCAGGCAGAGTATAGTGACGTACTTTTGGGGGCATCTGAAATGGAGGAAGATGCTCCATTGACCATCATGGTTGACAGTGTCAAAGGCCTTTGTAAGGTCGAAGAAGGCCATGTATAAGGGCTGGCGCTGTTCCCGGCATTTTTCCTGCAGCTGTCGCGCCGCAAAAATCATGTCCGTTGTGCCCCGGAGGGGACGAAATCTGCACTGCGACTCCGGGAGGAGCTCCTCGGCCATGGGGAGAAGTCGGTTGAGAAGGACTCTAGCAGCGACTTTCCCAGTGGTTGATAGCAGAGAGATTCCTCTGTAGTTGCCGAGGTTGGACTTGTCCCCTATTTTAAAGATGGTCACGATCACTGCATCTCTAACATCTCCCGGCATGTTCTCCTCCCTCCAGATGAGAGAGAGGAGGTCGTGTATTCACGCCAGTAGTGCCTCTCCACCATTCTTCAGTGTCTCAGCAGGGATTCCATCCGCTCCCATAGCCTTGTTTTTTTTCAGCTGTCTTATGGTTTTTTCTACCTCATGCAGTGTTGGGGTCTCACTGATGGCTAAAGGCTAAAGTCCAACAAAAAATCCTGGACCTAAAGAACAAGTGGTGGATGGAGAAAGCCCAGGAGATACAGCAGCTGGCCGACAGCCATGATGTGCAAGGATTCTTCACCGCAGTCAAGGCCACATACGGACCAAACTCCCAAGATCCCACCCCACTCCTGGCCAAGAACAGGGAAAGACTCATCAAGGACACCGAGGCAGTCAGGGCCCGCTGGAAGGAGTACTTCGAAGATCTCCTCAACCGAGACTCTGCCTTTGACTCGAGTGTTCTTGACTCCATTTCGCAGTCCCTCAATATTGCACTGGTGTCAGCCTTCATTGCTGGTTCTGATTCTTATCGGCAACTTTCTGACTTAAAAGCAACAGGAGCCAAGGTGACAATTACATTCCAAATAAATGAGAATTCATTCACATCTATTATGGAGTTAAAACATGTCTATGCGTCAGTTCTTATTTATACTGGGTCAAAACTTGACAATGCAGTCATAGGAACATTCCTATAGGACATTCAGCCTCTTCTTCCATTCAATATCATGGCCAATCTGTATCTCAACTCCATTTACCTGCCTTGGTTCCACATTCTTAAATGTCGCTTTTCAAATCTTTGCCCATCTCTCCCAGAACTCGCTGTTAGAATCTCTTCAATCACATTCCTCCTCCTACTGTAGAAGCAAAACAGCCCTAACCAAAGCCACTAACAACTTTCTCAGTGACTATGATGCATTATTCCTCATTGACTTGGCTGCACCCTTGGAGATGTTCAACCACATCATCCTCCTCCAACATCTATCCTCTGTTGTCGAACTCAGTGGGCCTACCCTCGTTAGGTTCGACTCTTGTATATCTGATCATTGACAGAACATCTCCAGCAATTGCTTCTCTTCCTGTCCTCAAAATCTTACTTTCAGAATCCCTTAAGAATCTATCCTTGGACTCCTCCTCTTCCTTATCTACAGGCTTCTCCTTGGCGATGTTAGCCCTCGACATAGGACCAGCTTCCAGTTCGATACTGGTGACACCCAGCTCTATTTCTCCACCACCCCTGTTTCAACACCATTTCTCTCATCCCTTCTACTGCCTTTGTGATGTCAGACATCTTACTGGACATGCAGTCTTGGATCATGTGCAATTTCCTCCAGCGAAAAATTAGCAAGACGAAAGCAATTATCTTCATTGTCTGTTACAAGCTCTATAGCCTTGCCAATGACTCCATTGCCCCCTTCTGGCTACTGCCTCAAGCTGAACGAGACTGTTCATAATCTCACAGGTACATAGGAACTGGAGTAATAGAAACATAGAAAATAGGTGCAGGAGTAGGCCATTCGGCCCTTCAAGCCTGCACCGCCATTCAATGAGTTCATGGCTGAACATGCAACTTCAGTACCCCATTCCTGCTTTCTCACCATACCCCTTGATCCCCCTAGTAGTAAGGACTACATCTAACTCCTTTTTGAATATACTTAGTAAATTGGCCTCAACTACTTTCTGTGGTAGAGAATTCCACAGGTTCACCACTCTCTGGGTGAAGAAGTTTCTCCTCATCTCGGTCCTAAATGGCTTACCCCTTATCCTTAGACTGTGATCCCTGGTTCTGGACTTCCCCAACATTAATAAGAACATAAGAACATAAGAACATAAGAATTAGGAACAGGAGTAGGCCATCTAGCCCCTCGAGCCTGCTCCACCACCCAACAAGATCATGGGCTGATCTGGCCGTGGACTCAGCTCCACTTACCCGCCCGCGCCCCATAACCCTTAATTCCCTTATTGGTTAAAAATCGATTTTTATTGAGTAGGTCATTCAATCCTCCGAGCATGTTCTGCTATTCAATTAGCTTATGGTTGATCTGTATTTTAATTCCATTTACCTCTCTTGGGTTTGTAACTATGATTACACTTGCCTAACAAAAATCTATCAATCTCAGTTTTGAAATTTTCAATTAGCCTACCTGAGCATTTTGGGAGAAGGATTTCCAGATATCCATGAACCTTCGTGCAAAGAAGTGCTTCCTAACATCACGCCTCAACAGTGCAGCTCTCATTTTATGTCTCCTTGTTTCCTCTGGTCTCTACCACCAGAGGAAATAGTTTATTTCTATCTACCCAATCAAATCTTGTAATCACCTTAAACATCTCAATTAGATTACCCCTTAATCTTCCATACTCAATGGAATGCAAGCCTAGTCCATGCAACCTGTCCTCATAATTTAACCCTTTTAGCCATGGAATCATTCTGGTGAATCTGTGATCCGAGGTCAATGTATCCTTCCTGAAAGAAAGACTTACATTTATATAGCGCCCTTCATGACCTCAGGATGTCTCAATGAAGTGTTATAATGTAGGAAATGTGGCTGTCAACTTGCACACAGCAAGCACCCACAAATAGCAATGAGATAATGACTCGATAATCCATTTTAGTGAAATTGTTTCTGTAGTCCCAAGATAAAGGCCAGCTTTCAGGAACTGCAGGGAGTGCCAGAGTAAAGGAGCAGAGTTGATAAAGGGAAAGGTGTACAATCGGGCTCAACAGAGAGAAACAGGATGAAAAAAAGGAGATAACCACAATAGAAGGGAGTGTAGAATGGGAACAGAGAGTAAAGGGAAATACCTGGAATAGAGTGGAATATAGAACGGGGACAAAAGTATATTTTTTGTGCATGTCCTCTAGTTTTTATTGATTTCTGTATTTGGATTCCCTCGATCTCACTGCTCATCCACAGTTCCTAGCTTCTCACCATTTAGAACATACTCTGATCGATTGTTCTTAGGTCCAAAGTGCATGACCTATACATTGAGCTCTGTCTGTCACAGTTTTGCCTACTCACTGAATCTATCAATGTCCATTTGCAACTTTCTGCTCCCATCTACACTACCTGCCATGCCACTTAACTTAGTGTCATCAGAAAACTTAGATATATGGCTCTCTATTCCTTCATCTAAGTCATTGATGAATATTGTGAACAACTGAGGCTCCAGTACATCACTTGTCACATCCTGCCAATTTGAGTACATACCCTTTGTCCATACTCTCTGTCTCCTGCCTCCAAACAATACCCTACCAGTCTCACATTATTGTAAGTTTTGAGTACGGCTTCTACACTGTGAATTAGATAAGTTGAATGAATGTTGAACTAAATAATTGAATCATGTTAACTGTCAGATTTGAAAAGCAACAAAATCAAGTCTTTCCTGTTCAAAAACCCACAAGTAAAAAAGGGCATTAAGGTAGATATAAAAGCCGTCCTTAGCTCATCAGGAACAGTGACATACAAAACTACTCCTCCTTCCCCACTGGAAAACTTAACTGACATATCGGCCTCAAGATTTAACAACACTGGTAGGTGATGGTATGTATGTAAACCTGTAAATACCATGTCTAACCACTAGAGGGCTTATCCCCTGGAGTCCCAAAAGATTGTGAGATCCTATATATAAAGGAGGCCTCACAGGCTGGAGAGGCACTCCGTGATCTGTAATAAAGGACTACAATCACATCTTAATTTGAGCTCGCAGCATCTAGTCTGACTCCTTACTCAAGATCTAACAACTGACGACGAGATACAAATGACGAACCCCACCGCAACAATGCAGAGAACCATGGCATCCTGGAGAAATTTTCAGAGGGAGATGATTGGGAAATATTCGTGTAGCGACTCGATCAATACTTAGTGGCCAAAGAACTAGAAGGAGAAGCGAACGCTGCCAAACGAAGAGCGATCCTTCTCATCTTTTACGGGGCACCAACGTATGGCCTCATGGAAAATCTACTTGCTCCAGCAAAACCCACAGACCAGTCATACAATAAGTTGTGCACACTAGTCTGGGAGCATCTAAGCTGAAGGAGAGCGTTCTGATGGCGAGGTATCGGTTCTACACGTACAAGAGGTCTGAAGGCCAGGAAGTGGCGAGCTACTTTGCCGAGGTAAGGCGCCTTGCAGGACATTGTGAATTTGAAGAACACTTGGAGCACATGTTCAGGGACTTCTTTGTACATGGCATTGGCCATGAAGTAATACTTCGCAAACTTTTGACTGTAGAGGCCCCAATCTTGAGTAAAGCCATAGCGATAGCCCAGGCGTTTATTGCCACCAGTGACAATACCAAACAAATTTCTTAGCACACGAGTGTTGCTGCAAGTACTGTGAACAAAGTAACGTTATTTTCAAATCGAAATGTACAGGGCAGGACTTACACGCCTGCAGCTGCACGTCCGCAGATGACTCAGAGTCCACCATCAAGGGTGGTGAATACAAGGCCATTAACATCTTGTTGGTGCTGTGGGGGTGATCATCGCTTTCATTCATGTCGCTTCAAAAGATACGTTTGCAAGGGCTGTGGAACAATGGGACACCTCCAATGTATGTGCAGACGAGCTGCAAACCCTGCTAATCCTGCAAACTACCATGTTGCAGAGGAGGGCAGATCCACGATGGATCACGACGGACCAGAGCCTCAGACTGAGGAGGCAGAGGTATATGGGGTGCACACATTTACCACAATGTTCTGAAGGTTGAATTAAATGGACTTCCAGTGTCCATGGAGCTGGACACGGGTGCAAGCCAGTCCATAATGAGCAAAAATACTTTTGACAAGTTGTGGTGCAGCAAGGCCTCAAGGCCGGTCCTGACTCCCATTCGTACTAAACTGAGAACGTATACAAAGGAATTGTTCTTGTAATCGGCAGTGCTACCGTAAAGGTCTCCTACGATGGAACGGTGCACGAGTTACCACTCTGGGTGGTACTGGGCGATGTACCTATGCTGTTCGGCAGGAGCTGGCTGGGAAAGATATTCTGGAACTGGGAAGATGTCCGAGCACTTAGGTCCATCGACGAAACCTCATGTGCCATTCCCCTTGCTGTTTGAACCAGGCATCGGGAAGTTCCAAGGAGCAAAAGTGCTGATCCATTTGATTCCGGGGCACGACGCATCCATCACAAGGTGAGAGCAGTACCTTACATGAGGAGAGAGAGGGTGGAGATCAAGTTGGACAGGCTGCAATGAGAGGGCATCATTTCGCCGATCGAATTCAATGAGTGGGCCAGTCTGATTTTTCCACTCCTCAAGGGAGACGGCACTGTCAGAACCTGTGGTGATTACAAAGTAACTATCAATCGTTTTTAACTGCAGAATCAATACCTGCTACTGAAGGCAGATGATCTATTTGCGATGCTGGCGGGAGGGAAAACGTTCACGAAGCTAGACTTGACCTCGGCCTACATGACGCATGGCGACTTCAACAGAATACATATCATGATCGCGCAAATGTGTCACGCAAAATTGAGATAAATGATCCTGTATTTGTGTTGAACTATGGACAAGGTCCAAAGTGGCTTTCTGGCACAGTTTTGGCCAAAGAGGGGAGTAGGGTGTTTGTGGTCAAACTCTAAAATGGACTCAACTGTAGTAAACACTTGGACCAAACCAAACTCAGACTTACGGACTATCCAGAACAATCCACAATAGAATGCACCTTTTTCGACCCTCTAACACACACACACAAATGGCAACCGAACCAGTGGTTAACCACGAAGCAGAACCTATCACCCGCAGCAGCCCAATTGGACTCACCACCCCCAGCGGCCCAGCAAGGCCAGCTGTGCAGCAGCCCAGCGAGGGCCCAACAAATGGCTCACCAAAACCAGCATTTGCACCGAGACGATCAACCAGGGAAAGGAAGGCCCCAGATCGACTCTCATTGTAAATAGTTACACTATTGACTTTGCGGGGGAGTGTTGTTATGTATGTGAACCTGTAAATACCATGTCTAACCACCAGAGGGCTAATCCCCTGGAGTCCCAAGGGATCCCACAATCCCTTGGGAGCACCTGTATAAAAGGAGGCATCACAGGCTGGTGAGGCACTCAGATCTGTAATAAAGGACGACAGTCACACCTTACTTTGAGCTCGCAGTATCTAATCTTACTCTTACTCAAGACATAACAGGTGGCATCACACATTCTGAGCCATATTGGTATAGACATAAAAGGAGGCGTCGAGAGCCCATTTCTGAAGCAGATGTTAGTTCCTTTGCATATGCAAAGCCTGTTTGAGGTCTCTTTTGCAAACTATGGCTGTCCTGAGCCCTGCCGGTGCTGTTACAGCTGCGTTCAGGAAAAGGTGGTCTACATATGGTCTAATCAGTGGCCCTTGAAAGGGACTGCTGCAGACCAGCACTGAAAAAAGCAAAAAAAACAATACTTTCCAATTGTGGCCACCACTCGCCAATACCCCACCCACCACCACCTCTCAATCACTGGCTCCCACTCTCCTGGTCATCTTCCACTGTCCCAATTGCTTATCCACCACTTCCAGTCGCCTTCCTCCCTCCCCGTTTGCTCAACCGCCTCTCCTGAACACCTTCCCTTACTCCTGATCGTTCACACTCCTTTTCCAGGATCTACCTGAGAGCAGCTGCCAGTGGGGTCTCAAGCTCTCGTATGCCTCAGATGGATATTGATCTTGCACATACAGATGGGCTGCTCCCTCAGTGCATGCACTGATTGGCTCATCAACCATGTGCCATGAAGTACATGGTGAATCATTTTAAGAGGTAAGCAATTCTGAACTAAAATTCAGGATTTATGAATCAATCAGTGAGGCCCATTTAATCCAACGATTACCAGTTTGGTTCACATCAATTGGTATTTATCTCTTGTACCAATCAGATCAGAGCACATATTGTATAGATGGTGGAGCTGATGCTTTTTGTCAAAGAGACATCTGATCTTTAAGAAGAAACAATTTGGATACATTTCACAGGTTACCACCTGCTACTTATTTTTAGTGTGGTAATGACATTCTGAGTTCTCAGCTCAACTTCCATTGTTTGACTATAATTGACCTCAAACAACTATGTCCAACATTAAATGACTAAATTCTTGCTATACTGAAAACAAATTGCCCAACCATAAATGGCTCTGAAGTGCATCAATTATCGCTGCATCAGTCCAAGAAATTATGCTACAATTACCTCTCCACAGGATTTTGTACAACGGTGTAATTTATTGCCAAGACTGTACATCACTCAATAAAAAATAACTTCGCTGCTTTTCTCAATCTCATTTCATCATTGGAGTAATTTAACTTGCATATATGTGACTTTGAAATTAACTTCATCAAGGTTCAAAAGATACTTGCAGACCTGAGAAAAATTCAACTTCTCAGTGTTGGTCTGACTGACGTCTCGCTTTCCAACAATGTAATATCGAATCAAAGTCCATTGTAATGTGAAAACAGTTGGGAGACATCAGTATAATTGACATTTGACAACATGATTTACCTTGGGAAACAATTTAAAATGTCACTGCATTTACCATTTATATATTATGAGGTGATATCAAAACAGATCTGACAGCAAGTCTGTAGAAAGTGTAAAGCCAGAAAATAAAAGTTAAGAAACAGGGTCCCTCACAAAGCAAATCCTGTCAAACGAAGTTTCAGGTCAAAAGCTTTATTTCATGAATTCTAGTCTGTAATTTCTACTGTGCACAAACTCTGTTTATACCCAATACCTTAAACATAAATGATTTAACTTGTGTTTAGCTTCCTTAATTAAAACTGCATGATTCATCATTTCAAAATGGTTTGATAAGACATCCTAAAGTGTGTATCACCAAGTTTACAGACTACTGTTGCACAGAAACCTGTGACCTCAATTTTACTGTGGGTAGCTGACCCACAATTTCAAACACTCAATTAAAGCTATTCTTTTCTTTCTTAGGCAGTCTCTTGTATCGAGGATGACTTGCTTCCAAACCAAAAAGTGATAAGTTCACAGGTGTTTTGATGATATTCCAGGTCGCGTCTACATCTTGAAGGGTGGAAGAAGCCTGTGCGTGGATTTTTTTAACGTGTAGTGGCTGGTGCCACCACACGGGCTTGACAGAGCTAGGTCTTGTTCCAGTGGCAAGGATTAACAAGACGACTGGAGACCAGCTCTGCTGCACGGATGTAGTGCGCGCACATATCGCAGTGTGGGCTGACCCGTGCTGCCCCTGGGTGCTTGCCTCTCCTGGGCCCCGATTACGTCGCTCCTGGACTCTGATCTCTCCATTCCTCTGTCCCGGTCATTCGCCGCACCTTCGGGACAATCTCTCGCCACACCTCCGCCTTGATCATTTGCCGCACCTTTGCTGTAGCTGGACCCTGCCGAAGTCCCTGCCCGCGCTCCAATCGCTGACCTGGGTTTTGGTGACGTCACCCAGTTGCCCTCCTCGAAGCTGTTGCCCTCCTGGAATGACTCGCGCTGTATCTTGAAGTGGCTCCTCCTCTTATCCCTCGACGTGCGGCTGCTGTTCCCTCGCAGGTCGGGACGCCACGCTGGTTCCAGGGCCACTGCTCCTCCACTTATACCCCTAAAGCTAAATATTCAGCATTGCTACCCTTTACAAACAGAAATTGCAGGGAAATTTAGTTTCTTCAAATTGTGATTACATTGAGGACGCTTGTGCAATCGACTTGTACTCGATTGAGTGGGAATGCCATTTTAAGAAGCTATTTATTTTTATTGGTGGCGATCTCCACATAACTTATGTTGATGAAAACATTAGTCAAATCTGCAGCTAAGTGAAGAAAGTTGGAATTCCCTTAGAGGGAAAAGTCAGTCAAAGGAATTATTTAGATCTCAATTATGAAATTCTTCAATTTTCACAGATCACAGTTCTCTTAAAATTATAATGCCCTCATACGGATCACAATTTAATGGCGATCCCTATGAGGACATTATAATTGTCATGCTTCCTTTGCTTACTGAAATTTAGTCTCAATGGATTGCACCACTGATGAGTAATAGATTGAACATCAGGCCTTGCTCATCGTATTATTGATTTTAACTCATGCCTGCACCCAATTCATTTAACATAATTTAAAAAAAAAGATAAGATGTAGATTTAGAGTTTGAAACTTCTGAAAGTCGGTTCAAACTTAAAGATAAATGTATAGTGGTCAATTTGAACTTTTGGCGATAATGTAACATGGGCAGTATTGGAATGGCCACCCGTTATCCACCTCTCCCAATTTTCCTTTCCATTGAAGTTAATGGAAATTAAAATCAGGAGAGGTGTACAGTTGATCCAATATTGCTCGTTTTACATAAACCCCTCCAAATTAAAATTACTCCATTGTGTTTGATTCAGGGCTATCATAAGAGCGTGGCAGGACACTTGTAAACAGGAAACCAGATTCAAACTAGTTCACCAGCTCATTTGCATTAAATCAACTTTAAGGCTCTGCCTTTCTTCTATGCATCTTTTTGTGTTCCTTATGTTACAGGAGCAGCATACTCATTTTAGAGATTACAGAAATATATGCATACGGTTTAAATTGAGCAAATTAAGGGAAAAACCAAGGTCCAGCATTCAGGGCAACACTAAAGTTATAATAAAGTTATGTGAAATAAAATTGTTTTTGAAAGTACATACACTGAAATTCCATCAGATTCTAAAACCTAAAATCATAACAAAAAAAAAAATCATAAAGTGTTGAGGCAGGAATTGTCCACAACAGACTGGGCCGAAATATTAACGCTTAAAACTATGGATGAACAGTGGGCGATGTTCAAAAAAGTATTTTGTAGAAATAAACGGCCCGAACTCAGTCGAAGCCCAGTCTGTTGTGGTCAATTCCTGCCCCAAGGACCGCCGATGGCCGCTGAGAGACCGGGCTGTAATTTTCCTGGAAGATTCCTCTAAAAGAGGTGGCAGGACCGTCCGGTGGCCACACAATAGCTTACGCCGTCAATCTGGGCGGCAGAGGGCGAGAACTCTCAATCTCGGTGACAAAGGCTTTTGCCGCCCAAGTGCAGCCGAGGGTTGAGTTGGGCCCAGGGAGGGTGGAAGAACTGCAAATAAAAATCATAGCAAAAAAAGAAAGACACCATAACTGTTATGTATGTAAACCTGTAAATACCATGTCTAACCACCAGAGGGCTTGTCCCCTGGAGTCCCAAGGGATCCCACAATTCCATGTGAGCACCTGTATATAAGGAGGCCTCACAGGCTGGAGATGCACTCTGAGATCTGTAATAAAAGACTATGGTCACACCTTACTTTGAGCTTGCAGTATCTGGTCTGACTCTGGTGACGAGATACAAATGACGAACCCTACCGCAACAATGCAGAGAACCGTGGGCATCCTGGAGAAATTTTCGGAGGGAGATGATTGGGAAATATTCGTGCAGCGACTCGACCAATACTTCGTGGCCAACGAACTGGAAGGAGAAGCAAACAAACACTGACAAACGAAGGGCGATCCTCCTCACCGTTTGCGGGGCACCAATGTATGGCCTCAAGAAAAATCTGCTCGCTCCAGCGAGACCCACAGACAAGTCATACGATGAGTTGTGCACACTGGTCCGGGAGCATCAAAACCCAAAGGAAAGCGTTCTGATGGCGAGGTATCGGTTCTAAACGTACAAGAGGTCTGAAGGCCAGGAAGTGGCGAGCTATGTCGCCAAGCTAAGGCACCTTATAGGACATTGCGAATTTGAACAACACTTGGAGCACATACTCAGGGACTTCTTTGTACTTGGCATTGGCCATGAAGTAATACTTCGCAAACTTTTGACTGTAGAGGCCCCAACCTTGAGTAAATCCATAGCGATAGCCCAGGCGTTTATCGCCACCAGTGACAATACCAAACAAATTTCTCAGCACACGAGTGTTGCTGCAAGTATTGTGAACAAAGTAACGTTGTTTTCAAATTGAAATGTACAGGGCAGGACTTACACGCCTGTAGCTGCACGTCCGCAGATGACTGAGAGTCCACCATCAAGGGTGGTGAATACAAGGCCATTAACACCTTGTTGGTGCTGCGGGGGTGATCATCGTTTCTATTCATGCCACTTCAAAGGATACGTTTGCAATGGCTGTGGAACAATGGGACACCTCCAATGTATGTGCAGGCGAGCTGCAAATCCTGCTAATCCTGCAAACCACCATGTTGCAGAGGAGGGCAGATCCACGGTGGATCACGACGAACCAGAGTCTCAGACTGAGGAGGCAGAGGTATATGGGGTTCACACATTTACCACAAAGTGTCCCCCAATAATGCTGAAGGTTGAATTAAATGGACTCCCGGTGTCCATGGAGCTGGACACAAGCGCAAGCCAGTCCATAATGAGCAAAAAGACTTTCGATAAATTGTGGTGCAGCAAGGCCTCAAGGCCAGTCCTGACTCCCATTCATACTAAACTGAGAACATACACAAAGGAACTGATTCCCTTAATTGGCAGTACTACCGTAAAGGTCTCCTACGATGGAGCAGTGCACGAGTTACCACTCTGGGTGGTACCGGGCGATGGCCCCATGCTGTTCGGCAGGAGCTGGCTGGCAAAGATACGCTGGAACTGGGACCACGTCCGAGTGCTTTCGTCTGTCGATGATACCTCCCGCGCCCAGGTCCTAAAGAAATTCCCCTCGTTGTTCGAACCAGGCATCGGGAAGTTCCAAGGAACAAAAGTGCAGATCCATTTGATTCCGGGGGCGCGACCCATCCATCACAAGGTGAGAGCAGTACCTCACATGATGAGAGAGAGGGTGGAGATTGAACTGGACAGGCTGCAAAGAGAAGGCATCATTTCGCCGATCGAATTCAATGAGTGGGCCAGTTTCGATTGTTCCAGTCCTCAAGGGAGACGGCACCGTCAGAATTTGTGGTGATTATAAAGTAACTATTAAGCATTTCTCACTGCAGGATCAATACCCACTACCAAAGGCAGACAACCTATTTGCTGGCAGGAGGGAAAACGTTCACAAAGCTGGACTTGACCTCGGCCTACATGACGTAGGAGCTGGAGAAATCATCGAAAAGCCTCACCTGCATCAATAGGCACAAAGGTTTCTTCATTTACAACAGATACCCATTTGGGATTCGATCGGCCACGGCGATATTCTAGAGGAACATGGAAAACTTGTTGAAGTCAGTCCTGCGCACCATGGTCTTCCAGGACGACATCAAGGTTACATGTCGGGACACCGTCGAGCACCTGCAGAACCTGGAGGAGGTTCTTAGTCGGCTTAATCGTGTTGGGCTCAGGCTAAAACACGCAAAGTGAGTTTTCCTGGCACCTGAAGTGGAGTTCCTGGGGAGAAGAATCACGGCAGATGGCATCAGGCCCACCAATTCGAAGACGGAGGCAATGAAAAACGCACCGAGACCACAGAACGTGATGGAGCTGCAGTCGTTTCTAGGACTTCCGAACTATTTTGGTAACTTCTTACCGAGTCTTAGCACATTGTTAGAACCCCTGCACTCTTTACTGTGTAAAGGAGATGAATGGGTGTGGGGTAAAAGCCAAGAAAATGCCTTTGAGAAAGCTAGGAAGCTGTTATGTTCAAACAAATTGCTTGTGCTGTACAATCCATGTAAATATTTGGTACTAGCATGTGATGCATCATCGTACGGGGTTGGGTGTGTATTGCAACAAGCTAATGAATTTGGGCAATTGCAACCGGTTGCTTATGTATCCAGAAGTCTGTCTAAGGCCGAGAGGGTTTACAGTATGATCGAAAAAGAAGCGTTAGCGTGTGTTTACGGGGTAAAGAAAATGCATCAATATCTGTTCGGGCCCAAATTTGTATTGGAAACCGACCATAAGCCGCTTATATCCCTCTTTTCTGAAAGCAAGGAGATAAATGCGAATGCTTTGGCCCGCATCCAGAGATGGGCGCTCACGTTGTCTGCATACAACTATGCCATCCACCACAGGCCAGGCACAGAAAACTGTGCCGATGCTCTCAGTAGGCTGCCGTTGCCCACCACTGGGTTGGAGATGGCACAGCTCACAGATTTAGTCATGGTAATGGAAGCATTTGAGAGTGAGCAATCACCTGTTACCGCCCGACAGATTCGAACCTGGATGAGCCAGGACCCCTTACTGTCCTTAATAAAAAACTGTTTGCTCCACGGGAGTTGGTCTAGTGCCCTGTTAGAGATGCAGGAGGAAATAAAGCCGTACCAGTGGCGCAAAGATGAAATGGCTATACAGGAAGACTGCCTCCTATGGGGTAATTGGGTAGTGGTGTCAAAAAAGGACAGGGCCACTTTCATCAGTGATCTCCACAGCATCCACCCAGACATCGTAATTATGAAAGCGATAGCCAGATCCCACGTGTGGTGGCCTAGTATTGATGCAGACTTAGAGTCCTGCGTGCACAAATGTAATACATGTTCACAATTAAGCAATGCACCCTGGGAGGCGCCACTAAGTTTATGGTCCTGGCCTCCATACCGTGGTCCAGGGTTCATATCGACTATGTAGGCCCATTCTTGGGAAAAATGTTCGTAGTGATTGTTAATGCGTACTCCAAATGGATTGAACGTGTGATAATGTCGGCAAGCACTTCCGCTGCCACCATTGAAAGCCTACGGGCCATGTTTGCCACGCACGGCCTGCCTCATGTCCTTGTAAGTGACAATGGGCCGTGCTTTACCAGTGCTGAGTTCAAGAAGTTCATGACCCGCAATGGGATCAAACATGTCACATCTACCCCGTTTAAACCAGCGTCCAACGGTTAGGCAGAACGAGCAGTTGAAACAATCTAGCAGAGCTTGAAAAGAATAATTGAAAGCTCACTGCAGACTCACTTATCCCGAGTCCTGCTTAGTTACCGCACAAGACCCCACTCACTCCCTTGCGCTGAACTGCTGATGATAAGGGCACTTAAGACAAGGCTCTCGTTAGTACACCCTGATCTACACAAATAAGTAGAGAGCAGGGGGCTTCAACAGATTACATATCATGATCGCGCAAATGTATCACGTGAAATTGAGATAAATGATCCAGTATTGGTGTTGAACTATGGACAAGATCCCAAGTGGCTTCCTGGCACTGTTTTGGCCAAAGAGCGGAGTAGGGTGTTTGTGGTTTTTAACTCTCAAATGGACTCACCTGCAGGAAACATTTGGACCAAACCAAACTCAGGTTTCCGGACTATCCAGAACAACCCACAATAGACTTCACCTTTTTCGACCCTCCAACACACACACAAGTGGCAACCGACCCAGCGGTTGACCACGAAGCAGAACCCATCACCTGCAGCAGCCCAGCAGAACTCACCACCGCCAGCAGCCCAGCAAGGTCAGCTGTGCAGCAGCCCAGTGAGAGCCCAACAAATGACTCACCAAAACCAGCATTTGCACCGAGACGATCAACCAGGGAAAGGAAGACCCCAGATCGACTCTCATTGTAAATAGTTACATTATTGACTTTGGGGGAGGTGTGTTGTTATGTATGTAAACCTGTAAATACCATGTCTAACCACCAGAGAGCTTGTCCCCTGGAGTCCCAAGGGATTCCACAATCTCTTGGGAGCACCTGTATATAAGGAGGTCTCACAGGCTGGAGAGGCACTCTGAGATCTGTAATAAAGGACTACGCTCACACCTTACTTTGAGCTTGCAGTACCTGGCCTGACTCTTTATCCAAGACATAACAATAACACCTTCGTGGGATCCCATCCAGGTAAATCGCTGTAAACATTTTTTTTACATATGTTCACTAACCTTTTTTTCTGTTCTTCGTACTTACCATCGGGGTTAAAACAGCCTTCACAAGGCGGTCCTTCCCCCTGCTGGTGCCAACTCCCGCCCGCACCAATCTGGCAGCTCGGTGGATGGGAGGCCACTTATGCTACTTGGTTACCAGAGGACGTCAGCAGGCGGTTCCTGGCGGTACTCATCTCCCGCCCACTCCAACCGAAGTAGAAAATGGCAAAGAGGGGAGACCGGCAGCAAAACTCGGCGGCAGCAGGTGGCAGTGGGTGGTAAGGCCACCAATATCGGGCCCAAAGACCTGTACATATTCCAAAAGAACAAGAGCACTACTTGTGCATTAAACAACTTTGGTCCACAAGGGAAGTGAGAGATAGTACAATACTAAAAGTAAGTGCCTATACGAAGGCAAAGAACAATCGAGATCCCATGGACTGGGAGAGAAATAAGGAACAGAAAAGGGAAACAAAGAAAGTGGTAAGAGCTGCAAATGGTGTTAGAAAAACGAATGAGATTATAGGTAGACACATCTCCAGGACCTGATGGTTTCCACCTCAGGGTATTCAAAGATGCAGGCGAGGAAATCGTTGATGCATTGATTTTCCAAAACTCTCTCAAATCAGGAATTGTACCCTTGGATTGTAAAATGGCCAATGTCACTCCGCTATTTAAGAAGGGTAAGAGAGATAAACTCGGAAATTATAGGCCTCAGTTGTGGGGAAGTTACTAGAATCTGTTATTAGGAACAGAGTGAGAGAACATTTGAATGAATATGAACTGATCAGAGAGAGCCAGCATGCACTTATCAAGAGTATGTCATATCTAACAAGCATAGTTAATTTTTTTGAAGGGTAATGAGGGAGATAATAAGGGAGTGTCTATGGATGTTATTCATATGGATTTCTAGAAGGCATTCGACAAGGTTCCACATGAGAGACTGTCAACAAAAATGAGAGCGCATGGAATTGGAGGCAACCTATTGGCTTGTTTAGGGAATTGATTAAGAGGTAGGAAATGGAGAGAAGCAATAATGCAGATATACTCAAATTGGCAGGATATGACAAGTGGTGTCATCCATGGACCTGTACTGGGACCACAGTTTTTCACTATATTTACCAATGACTTAGATGAAGGAATACAGAGTTATAGATCCATGTTTGCTGACGACACTAAGTTAAGTTGCATGGTAAGTAGTGGGAGCAGAAAGTTGCAGAGGGACATTGACAGACTAAGTGAGTGGGCAAAACATCGACAGACAGAGCTCAATGTGGGGAAGTGTGGGTTCATTCCCTTTGAACTGAAGGAAGATCTGTCAGAGTATTTTCTAAATAGGGAGAAACTCGGAACTGTGGAGGAGCAGAGAGATTTAGGGTCCAAGTATAGAAATTAGTAAAAGTTGGTGGACAGGTACAACAAATAATTAAAAAGGCAAATAGAATGTTAGCCTTAATATAAGAGGGCTGGAATACAATGGGGTGGAAGTTATGTTGCAACTGTACATAGATCTGGTGAGATCCCATCTTGAGTACTGCATTCAGTTCTGGGCACTGCACCTCAGGACTAAACAGGACCAACAGCTCTAAAACAGATTATTTGATCATTATCACATGTCTTTCTTTCAGGAAGGATATATTGGCCTAGGCGTGGGTGTATCGCAGTTTCACCAGAGATATACCAGGGTTAAATTATGAGGACAGGTTGCATACACTAGGTTTGTATTCCATTGAATATAGAAGATTAATGGATGATCTGATTGAGGTGTTTAAGATGATTAAAGGAGTTGATAGGGTAGACAGAGAGATACTATTTCCTCCGGTGGGAGAGTCTAGAACGAGCAGGTGTAACCTTAAAATTAGAGCTAGGCCAGTCAGGGGTGATGCCAGAAAGCACTACTTCACATAAAGGTTAGTAACTATTTGGAACTCTCTCTCCTCCAAACATTTCAAAACTGAGATAGCTAGATTTTTATTAGGCAAGGGTATTAAAGGTTACGGAACCAAGACGGGTAAATGGAGTTAAGATCCAGATCAGCCATGATCTAACTGAATAGCAGAACAGGCTGGAGGAAATGAAAAGCCTACTCCTGTTCCTATGTTCACACCATACATATATGGCACAGGAGAAAGACAGTTCATAAAATGCACTACAATCCAATAGTCACCCACATTCTTACAGTTCATTCACACTTACTCTAAATGTGAGGAATTGAATTTTAGAAAAGGTTGATTTTCTGATAATATAATATAAAAAAACAACACTACCATTCAGCCCTGTATATATTTGAATACTGTCAAAGAAATAATTTCTCTGCTCGGTGTCAGATAACTATTAAGGTTGCGTGGTAATAAACAACAGTTGCAGTTAATTAATTTAATGCACAACTCATCTGAATGGCAAAGCTTAGCAAGCATTACCATTAAACTGTACAGCCCTTAAAGTCACAAGGAACACAGCCAGGCTTCTCATCAGTGGATACTCTGCAGCTCCAAGGCAGTTGCACTCATTTACACTGCTGCCAAGTTAGATCTTCTGACTGTCTTTAATTAAGCAACATATTAAGGAAAGGCCTTTGCTTTAGGTTTTATGGGGTCAAGTTTCGGCCTGAGTTGCTCCTATTTTTTTGGAGCAACTGGGTTAGAATGGAGTATGTTAGAAATTGCAATTCTCGGCATTTAGTTTGCTCCAGTTCTAGTCAGTTAGAACAGTTTCATTTTGGAACAGATTTTTTTTTCAAAAGGGGGCGTGTCCGGCCACTTTTGAAAGTTTAGGCAGTGGAAACTTACTCCAAACGAACTTAGAATGGAGTAAGTGTAAATTTTTGTACGCTCAGAAAAACCTTGCCTAAACTTTACAAATCAGGTGTAGGTTACAAATCAGGCGTAGGGAACGAGGGGTGGGGGGGAGGGGGGGGGGGAAGGGAAGTAATTAAATTCTACAAGCATTCAACAATCTTACTTATACAAATAAAGAGCCAACCTGACTAAAAAATTATAAACAAAGCAAAGACAAAATATTGAATATTCCTACCTGTGTGAAGCAGCAGCAGCCTTCGAGCTGCGGTGCTTCAGGCAGGTCTTCCATGTAGGAGACAGGGGCGGCGTCAGTGACTCGACGGCAGCCCAACAACAACGGCAGCAAGCAGCCTTCGAGCTGCGGTACTTCAGGCAGGCCTTCCTTCCATGTAGGAGACAGGGGCGGCGTCAGTGGCTTGACGGCGGGCGAAGATGCAGCAAGCAGCCTTCGAGCTGCGAGGGTAACTGAGGCCATTCGGCCACGGGATAGGGTGTCGGCAGTGGCTGACAGCGGCCGAAGACACAGCAAGCAGCCTTCTAGCTGCGAGGAAGACTGAGGCCATTCGGCCAGGGACAGGAAGAGGCAGCCAGATAGCCAGTTTGAAACTTAAATTTGCAGAATGGGTGCTGCATTGTCAACACCACATATTATGCAATGGTTCGCCAGCAAGTCACTTATTCAACAGTGCTGCTAAAAGCACTCCTTCAGACACAAAAAAATCACCAAAATTCAATCCCAAGTCTTTCCAGGGGTCCACGAGACAAATCAACACTTTTCTTTAAGTCCCTTTAAAAATGGCCGAGTGCCAATGTTTCTGGGCTACTGCGCGTGCGCGTGCGCTCCAACGCGCATGCGCAGGGCTGCCGGCACGATGTTGCCTCACTTAACTTAGCCCCGCCCCCCCTCCACTTGCAGAATCGGCGCGACTCTGTGGTTCCGCCCCCCTGCTGCTCTGTGCGCGCTGCGCCGAGCTCCCAGGGACCAGCAAGGAGCCGGAGAATTAAGAGGTATTTTTCTGTCGCATTTTTAGGCGCGAAAAAGCAGCAGAATACATGTCAGAGGAAGTCGTGGTCAAATGATGCACAGCAAACGGCACCTGATTACTGTGTCCAATTCTGCTTGCCAACAAAGCGTGGGAGACATTCAACCAGTGGAGACAGTGAAGAGAGGAGCCAGGAGGCGGATCCGTGGTGTCAAAGGTCTGAGTTAGATACTTGGACTTCGAAAGGAGGTCTATGGGATAACTAAGAGAATAGAAAAGACATGTATTCTGCTGCTCTGGCTATATAGTTCCACATTCTATTGGCTTTGTTGCATGCTGCTCTGCATTGGTTGGACATGTTGGGCATATTGGTCTCTTTCAACTTCATCCTTAGCAATTTGAATAACATTCATGGAGTATTTGTATCACCTATTTTTCACTTCTATGTGCAGTACTTCAGTTATTTGCATTACATTTCACCTGTCATTGTTTTGCCCTGTCACATATTTTGGATTTTTTGAGCAACCCTTCAGATTCCAATGGATCTTCTACATTGACACCATTCTCTCTCCATGCCCCCCCCACACACACACACACATAAGCACCATTAATTCTTAGGATGTGGGGATTGCTGGCCAAAGTTAGCATTTATTGCCCATCTCAAGTTATCCTGAGGAGGTGGTGGTGGGCCACCTTCTTGAACCACTGTAATTCGTTGCTGTGACTTGATACAACTGAGTGGCTTGTAAGGCCACTTCAGAGGACAGTTAGCGTGAACCACAATGATGTGAGACTGGAGCCACGTGTAGGCCAAGTAGACAGAATAATGTTCCAGATTTACAAAGTATTTACAAGCCATTCAGCTAAAAAAATCCAAGCTGGTGTTTATGCTTGGCACAAACCTCCTCCCAGCCTACTTCATCCAACCCCATCAACATATCCTTCTATTCCTTGCTCCCTCATGCATTTATCTAGTGTCCCCTTAAATACAACTATGCTTTTCATCTCAAATATTCCTTGTGGTAGTCATTTCTAATCCGCTTAGCATCTTATATACTTCCATAGAAGGCCCATCCAAACTATGCCCCATAGGTATCACTGTCCACTCCATTTCTCCAGCAATGGATGGCTGATTGTATAATATTAAGTCATGCTACAGTGTATAAGGTAGGATTGGTTGTTGTTAAGTATGGAAGAACTCCACAAGACTGATAACTGTGAGCTAAAACTGATGTGACCTTAGTCTCTTTAATACAACTCCAGAGTGCCTAAGCAGCATGGCAGAAAACCTTTTATATTCCCTTGCACGAGGTGTGCAGGTGATCCTTCGGCCTCGAGATAAGCGGGTCTGCAAGAAGCCTTCCGTCACGCATTTCAAGCTCTGCTTGATAGTTCGGACTGCCTGTTCTGCTTGACCGTTGGATATGGGCTTAAACGGGGCAGACCTGACATGCTTGATGCCATTGTGGGTCAAAAATTAGTTGAATTCCGAGCTGGTGAAACACGGTCCATTGTCATTGACAAGGACGTCGGGCAAGCCATGGGTGGCGAACTTAGCCCGGAGGCTTTCAATGGTGGCAGTGGATGTGCTGGATGATTACGCATTCAATCCATTTAGATAAGCGTCCACTACTACTATAAACATCTTTCCGAGAAAGGGGCCAGCAAAATCTACGTGGATCCTGGACCACGGTTTGGAGGGCCATTGCGGGTCATAGTCTCAATGGAATCTCCCTTGGTGCATTGCTCAATTGTGAGCACGTATTGCATTGGTGTACACATGTCAATGCCGGGCCACCAAACATGCGACCTGGCTATAGCCTTCATCATGACTATGCCTGGGTGGGTATTGTGTAGGTCACGTATAAACGTTTCCCTGCCTTTTTTTGGCAAAACCATGTGATTAACCCATGAGAGAGAATCCGACTGGATGGACATTTCATCTTTGCGTTGGTGAAACGGCTTAATTTTCCCGTTATAGAGTTAAATGGGCCAATAAAAGGAACTATTTAGACAATTCTGCCCAGTAAGGTTCCTTCTCAATCATCTCCTCATAAAATATAATGTCTTAAATTGTATCTCGCCCCCAATAACGTCTTCCAAATACAACATTTCCATCAAGTTTTAAAAAAGAAGGCTAAATAGCACCATAACAAATGCTGGTACGTGCATTCAATTTGTTCATCGGATCACTTTCAAATTAAAGGTTCATAGTTGCTCGTGAATGCAATACTTAGTCCAACTACTACTGCAGATTTCAGTCCATTAATCTTTAACCTCAACAATGAAGTTAGCCGATTGGGAATAAATTTTGTATTGACATGGCTTTTTAAGGTGAATTAACTGTCACTGTAAGTTATTAACCTCCTGCTCGAAGATTATTACTCTGTTTAACTATATCCTCTTGATTGTAGAGGTATTACATTTCTCAGTGGTGGCTGTTAATTTTGACTCGAGCAATTGGTTGTCATGTGATTGAAGAATTGATTAAATGTTCATTACAACTCTAAGATACTGTGAAATTTATATTTATGCCTCTTCTCTCATGGAAGCGCTGACGCAAGCTGACATACAGATTCACAAGTGACAGCGCCTTCCATTACCTTAGCCAAATACCCATTATTCAAGTGAAAGACTAGCTAGTGAATGTCAGTAGGCAGCACATCCCGGCCTGATCTTGACACTGACATATAGAGGTGCACATTCAGACACACACACGTGGAATCCCATCTTATTTTCTGCTCCCTAATCCAGCCCTAATAAGATCCTAATTAATGCAGCACAGATTGAGGATCAAACCTATGGTCTTCCTAGTTTGGAGGGGTACAAATCTCCCCCCTCCCCATGGACCCAGTGATGGGCCATGTCTCACGGAGTTGGACAAAGCGTGGCCCGCGCTGTACTGCAGCCGCGACTGTGAGGTACTGTGCATGAGTGGCCAGACCTCGGTGACAGCGTGCATGTGCAGAAGGGGATCGGGGGCGCATGCACAAAAAGGGCAGGGCCAACCACGCGGATGCGTTGATGGACACAAAATTGTTTGTGCAGATAATCACTTTGTTTCTTGCCCATCCCTAATTGCCCTTAACTGAGAGGCTTGCTCGCCATTTCGGAGGATATTTAAGAGTCAACCACATTACTGTGGGCCTGGAGTCATACATCGGCCCAGACTGGGTAAGGATGGCAGATTTCCTTCCCTAAAGGACATTAGTGAACCAGATGAGTTTTTATGACAATACGGTAGTTTCATGGTCACCATTACTGATACGAGCTTTTTATTCCAGATTTACTTAATTAACTGAATTTAAATGCAACTTTAAAAAGGGGGCACTTTTGTTAATTTGAATTTGACTGATGGCAATGCCATCCTAATTGACAATTAGAAAGAGTAGCAAGCTCCCACAAACAGCAATGTGATAAATGACCAGATAATTTGTTTTAGTGATGTTGGTTGAGGGATAAATATTGGTGCTCAGGTGACATTTGGCTGATTCTTCGTACAGCTCCCTTTACTGGGCGAGCCACTACAAGACCCGATAAAATTGAAATGTAAATGTACTTTTACTTTGAGCAAGCCTTGATCTGGAGCAGCGGCCAACATCGTGAGACCTGAGCAGGCGCAGGAGTACAAAGGGCAGCGGCAGTTTGGAGCAGCCAGCTGTGGCAGGGTAAAAGAAAAAGTCAAAAAATCAAAAATCGATGTGTGATGTCACAGCCAAGCAGGTAAGTGATTGGCTGGTGGATTGGTGAGTATTTTTCTTTTCTTTAAGAAACCTTGGGTATTGTTGTAAGTTAGGAACTACAATTAAACATATGTGATCTTTATTATCTAAGGAGAACCAGTTAATTAAATCAGCTGTTTGCTGAATAGCGGCTGGGTGTGTTGTGTTAAGGTTTAGAGTTTAGTTCTACTCGATAGTTGCGAGTTCAACTAGAGGGATGGCAGTGCAGCTCAGTCCCGTGGATTGCACATCCTGTGGCATGTGGGAAATCCTGGATGTTTTGCACAGCCTGGACGACCACATGTGCAGGAGGTGTCTCCAGCTGCACCAACTCGAGCTCCGTGTTTTGGAGCTTGAGCGGCGGCTGGAGTCACTGCGGTGCATGCGCGAGACTGAGAGCTATGTGGATAGCATGTTTCTAGAGGTGGTCACCCCGCAGCTTAAGAGTGTGCAGGTAGATAGGGAGTGGGTGACCACCGGACAGAAGAGGAGGACTAGGCAGGTAGTGCAGGAGTCCTCTGAGTCAATCTCATTCTCCAACCGGTACTCTGTTCTGTGTACCGGTGGGAGCGATGGTGGCTCCGGGGAGTGCAGCCAGAACCAAGTCCATGGCACCACAGGTGGCTCAGCTGCACAGGGGTGGGGGGAGGGAGGCGGGGGGGGGGCGGTGTGTGTGGAAGAAGAATGGAAGAGCCATAGTGGTAGGGGATTCGATAATCAGGGGAGCAGACAGGCATTTCTGCGGCTACAAATGTGACTCCAGGATGGTATGTTGCTTCCCTGGTGCCAGGGTCAAGGATATCACTGAGTGGCTGCTGGGCATTCTGGGGGGAGAGGGTGAACAGCCAGAGGTTGTGGTCCACATCAGTACCAATAACATAGGTAGGAAGAGGGATGAGGTCCTGCAGGCAGAGTTTAGGGAGCTAGGAGAGAGATTAAAAAGCAGGACCTCAAAGGTAGTAATCTCCGGATTACTCCTCGTGCCACGAGCTGCTGAGTACAGAAATAGGAGGATAGAGCAGATGAATACGTGGCTGGAGAGATGGTGCAGGCGGGAGGGCTTTAGTTTCCTGAGGCATTGGGACCACTTCTGAGGGAGATGGGACATGTACAAGCCGGATGGGTTGCACCTCAACAGAGCCAGGACCAATATCCTCACGGGGAGGGGGCAGGGGGGTTTCTAGTGCTGTTGGGGAGGGTTTAACCTAGCTTGGCAGGGGGATGGGAACCTGAAAATAGATTCAGTAGGGAGGGGAGTAAAGCTGGAATTAGAAAGCAAACATAAAGAAAGTGAGTTTGAAGGAGAGAGGAAACAAGCAGGAAAAAAGAGTAAAAAAATAAATTTAAAGGCACTTTGTCTAAATGCACGTAGCATTTGTAATAAAATAGATGAGTTGACGGCATAAATTGAGACAAATGCGTATGATCTGATAGCCATTACAGAGACGTGGTTGCAAGGTGACCAGGACTGGGAATTAAATATTCAGGGGTATTTGACAATCCGGAAGGACAGACAGAAAGGAAAAGGAGGTAGGATAGCTCTATTGATAAACACTGGAATCACTGCAATAGTGAGAAACGACATTGGCTCACATGATCAGGATGTTGAAACAGTTTGGGTGGAGATAACGAATAATAAGGGGAAAACGTCACTGGTGGGCGTAGTCTAGGTGGCCCCTAACAGTAGCAACCCTGTTGGTCGGAGCATAAACCAGAAAATAGTGGGGGCTTGTAAAAAGGGAACAGCAATAATCATGGGTGATTTTAACCTCCATATTGTTTGGACAAATCAAATTGGTCTGGGTAGCCTTGAGCCGGAGTTCATTGAGTGCATAAGAGACGGGTTCCTTGAGCAGTATGTAACAGAACCAACCAGGGGGCAGGCTATCTTAGATCTGGTCCTATGTAATGAGACAGGATTAATAAACAATCTCCTAGTAAAGGATCCCCTTGGAATGAGAGTTCATAGCATGATTGAATTTCAAATCCAGGTAGAGGGTGAGAAAGTTGGATCTCTAACCAGCATACTAAGCTTAAATAAAGGAGACTATGAAGGTATGAGGGCAGAGTTGGCTAAAGTGGACTGGGAAAATAGATTAAGGTGTAGGACGGTTGATGAACAGTGGTGTACATTTAAGGAGCTATTTCACAACTCTCAAGAAAAATATATTCCAGTGAGAAGGAAAGGGTGAAAGAGAAAAGAGAGCCATCCGTGGCTAACTAAAGAAATAAAGGATGGTGTCCAATTAAAAACAAGGGCATACAAAGTGGCCAAAACTAATGGGAGGGCAGAAGACCTGGAAGCTTTAAAAAGCCAGCAAAGAATGACTAAAAAAATGATTAAGAAAGTGAAGATAGACTATGAAAATAAACGAGCACAAAATACAAAAATAGATAGCAAGAGTTTCTATAGGTATAGAAAAAGGAAAAGAGTGGCTAAAGAAGATGTTAGTCCATTAGAGGTCGATACCGGGGAATTAGTAATGGGGAACATGGAGATGGCAGAAACTCTGAACAAATATTTTGTATCAGTCTTTATAGTAGAGGACACTAACAATATCCCAACAGTGGATAGTCAAGGGGCTATAGGGGGGGAGGAACTTAACACAATCACAATCACTAAGGAGGTGGTGATCAGCAAGCCAATGGAAATAAAGGCAGATACATCACCTGGACCTAATGGCCTGCATCCTATGGTCTTAAGAAAAGTAGTGGCAAGGATTGTGGATGCATTGGTTGTAATTTGCCAAAATTCCCTGGATTCTGGGAAGGTCCCAGCAGATTGGAAAACTGCAAATGTATCTCCCCTATTTAAAAAAGGAGGCAGACAAAAAGCAGGAAACTATAGACCAGTTAGCCTTACATCTGTGGTTGGGAAGATGTTGGAGTCCATTATTAAAGAAGCAGTAGCAGGACATTTGGAAAAGCAAAATTTGGTCAGGCAGAGCTAGCATGGATTTATGAAGGGGATGTCATGTTTGACAAATTTGCTGGAATTCTTTGAAGATGTAATGAACAGGGTAGATAAAGGGGAACCAGTAGATGTGGTGTAGTTGGACTTCCAAAAGGCAATTGACAAGGTGCCACATAAAAGGTTACTGCACAAGATAAAAGTTCACGGGGTTGGGGGTAATATATTAGCATGGATAGAGGATTGTCTAACAGAGAACAGAGAATGGTTCATTCTCTGGTTGGCAATCAGTAACTAGTGGGGTGCCGCAGGGATCAGTGCTGGGACCCCAACTATTTACAATCTATATTAACAATTTGGAAGATGGGACTGAGTGTAACGTAGCCATGTTTGCTGATGATACAAAGATGGGAGGAAAAGCAATGTGTGAGGAGGACACAAAAAATCTGCAAAAGGACATAGACAGGCTAAGTGAGTGGGCAAAAACTTGGCAGATGGAGTATAATGTTGGAAAGTGTGAGGTCGTGCACTTTGGCAGAAAAAAAATCAAAGAGCAAGTTATTATTTAAATGGAGAAAAATTGCAAAGTGTTTCAGTCCAGCGGGGCCTGGGGGTACTTGTGCATGAAATGTAAAAGGATAGTATGCAGGTACAGCAAGTGATCAGGAAGGACAATGGAATCTTGGCCTTTATTGCAAAGGCGATGCAGTATAAAAGCGGGGAAGTCTTGCTACAGCTATACAGGGTATTGGTGAGGCCACACATCTGGAATACTGCGTGCAGTTTTGTTTTCCATATTTACGAGAGGATATACTTGCTTTGGAGGCAGTTCACTAAGTTGATTCCGGAGATGAAGGGGTTGACTTATGAGGAAAGTTGAGTAGGTTGGGCCTCTACTCATTGAAATTCAGATGAATAAGAGGTGATCTTATCGAAACATATAAGATTATGAGGGGGCTTGACAAGGTGGATATAGAGAGGATGGTTCCACTGATGGGGGAGACTAGAACTAGAGGGCATGGTCTTAGAATAAGGGGTCGCCCATTTAAAATTGAGATGAGGAGAAATTTCTTCTCTCAGAGGGTTGTAAATCTGTGGAATTCACTGTCTCAGAGAGATGTGGAAGCTGGGACATTGAATAATAGACAGTTTCTTAAACAATAAGGGGATAAGGGGTTATGGGGAGCGGGCAGGGAAGTGGAGCTGAGTCCATGATCAGATCAGCCATGATCTTATTAAATGGCGGAGCAGGCTCGACGGGCAGTATGGCCTACTCCTGTTCCTATTTCTTATGCTCTTATGTTCCATAGACTGTGCATCTATCGTCTGGAGTCACCTTTTACTAATATAATCAAAGTCTATTACTGACGAGGCACATATGATTGAATATATGGCCCTGCAATTCCGGTCAGAGGCTTCCTTCGGACGAATGCCTCCGACCCAAAATTTTTCTAGGAATGTACCTGGTGGTCCCAGACATGCCTTCAATTGCAGTCAGAGGCCTTCTTTTCCTGCGCATCGTAATACGGATGGAGGAGATGGAGTCACGTCGTCCTGGACAACCAATCACAGTACAGTATTCTCATTGATAGTAATGGCAACTCCGATTTTACAAGTTTCCATTAGTATCAATGAGAATAACCCCCTAAAATACTCAAATACAACATAATAAATAAAAAAACACCTCACATAATTAAAATTAATTGAAATTAAAGTCAATTTAATTTTTTTTTTAAATCATTCATTTGTTTTAATAGGGTTTACAATAAACTTACCTTAATGGACAGGCTTTTACTCTAAAAATGTGTACTTAAATTTAATTTTTACATGTTTTAAAACTTTTACACTGGTAAAGCAGGAGCATAGCCTACTTTTACCAGCATAAGAGCTTGAAGGACATTCACTGGGCAAGAGGTGGGCAAATAGCCCAATCTCGCCCACGTGGATGTCCTTTTCCCAGGGATGCGGAAGATCTGCCAAGAGATAGCTTCACAAATCGGAAAAGCCAATTTTCGGCGCATGTGCACGTTCAGATTCTGTACGGACCCGGCAAGGCCAGGATTTCACGCCCATTTTCTGAACTTCTTCTTGATTCCTCACAATACGTTAGTGCCGATACAAAAGCGAAATACTGCGGATGCTAGAAATCTGAAATATTCTGATGGAAAGTCATTAACCTGAAACATTTCTCTCCACAGATGCTGCCTGACCTGTTGAGTATGTCCAGCATTTTCTTTTTTTATTTAAGTTAATGCTTGTGTTATCTTTTCAATTTGCATTAGTAAAACAAGATGGTAACATTTTGTGTTCCCCTTCAAATGTGAGTCTCCTTCATCAGCTCATTCAGTCTCTCATCAGAGTCACATAATTTGTACTTTTCCTTGTGTCGGTCTGTTTTAATTTTACCGCCTTGTTTTACTAATTCTTTTAGCTTGCTCTTCAACAGATTTCTATACTCATTTCCCTCTATTTTTATTTTTATTTTTGCCTTCAGTTATTGCATTGATTTGGTTCCATTTCATGAGTTTTATATTTAAATTTTTAATTTCACCATGAAGGTTTTGTCTTTGGTGCCCTCCATATTTGTTTTTTTTGGGGGGCGGGGGGGGGGGCGATCGGGCAGTGTCAACCAAAGATGCTGGAGAGAGAAAAGAGAGAGCAAAATAGCTTGGCCGTGAGCGCATTTCAGTTAACTTTATGTGTTAAGTCTCCTATAGATTCTACAGATGGATTGGCACGCCAAACTTTTTCTTCTGGATACACAGAGGAACTTCCATTAAAAAAAAGTCAATGACTAAGATAATTGCATCTTTTCTGTCTGGTGAAAGGAAATAAATAAAACAGAGCACTTTAAAATGTATCAGAACAACGCCTCTGGTGCTAATTCGGATAAAATACATTTTAAAATAGATATCTTCACTCGAATTACATAGATTGCACATTGAATCCGGAATATTACTTTCAGTTATGAGAATTGGACAAGGGGGGAACACAGATTCAAACTAATAATAATTAATTTTGTGTTCACACAGTAAAGGTGATCAAAGTACAAAATGGAATTCTGGACAGAGTAATGGTGGCAAAAAACTCTGGATTCATTTAAGAGACAATTGGCTTCTACAATGGTGCAGCTTTAAGATCATTCTGGATAGAGGACTTAGTTAGGCCTTCATCACGTGTAACCATCTTTTGAATTGCTGAAGAATCTCAAGATACAGCATAATATAGTTATGTTCTTTTTGAACACATTCATAACATCATTACACATAGTAATCAGAGCAGTTCTTCCCCAAAGTGTTTAACTAGTTTGCTTTGCCAAATAGCATCCTGACTACAATGCATGTTTGTAAAATAATATACACATGACCATGTCCAGTTTTTGAAAGTGGAGACGAATTCATGATAAATGATGTAAATGAATGTACGATAAATTAAAAGAAAGAGATAGAAGTTGTGGAACCTTTTTTCAGCTAGGACATCATGCAATCCAATCTCTTGTACATTTTTAAACTCATAGACAAGTCAGTTTAAACTTTGAAGCACGATAATGCATAAGCGGAAACTTTTCGTCTGACCTAATCCTTTCAAAACATTATGGGGACAATTCTCTTAACCCCCTCTTCCTCAGGGCTGGAGAACTGCAGTGCGATAGAATAAGCTACATCTAAATTTGATGGGCTGGGCCATTAACACCACTCAGACGCTTCACTGGCATGGGCACATGCCCTGGCAGGGTCGTGCACTGGGAAATGCCAGCAGAACGAGAAATGTAGCTGCTTCTGGCTTTGGGATCTTCTGACAACTGTTGGAGAAGGTCCCAAGGCTTGAAGATCCAGTGTGTCACCATCAAAACAGATTTCCACCAACCCTCGGGATCCTCTGGGTGCCCAAAGGACCTCTGTTCTGAGTGGGGTGCCAACACAAGGCTTGTCACCAGTTTCTTGGGGTGACCTGGGTCTCAATGTCAAGAAATTGAGGTGAGAGGCTGGGGGCGCTGAGCCTGTGCCACTCGGAGGAAATCTTGGAAATCTGCAGAACTGCTCTCTGCCCCCTTTTTCCTGACCTTTGCTGCAGAAGAATAGATTTCTTAAAGGCAAAGGTTAGGAAAATTAGCCCCGGGTTATTTAAGTTCCGCTTTCGCCGGGCGATAAATTTTTTTTAAATTTCAATTGTGTGCCCCAAACGGGGCAATTTCGTCCCCTTAGTGTATATCTTCTGCTTTCCCTCCTACTCCTTCATGGAATATTCCCCACTGGGCTTTCTGTGCTTCCATTTATTTAGAGGAGGCTAAAACTGATCAAGAATTAATTACATATTCTCTTCTCATATTCACAATCTTCTTTCCTGTTTTCCTGAAGGTGCTGATTCTTGATGGGTCACAAACCCATGGGTGCTGATAGCCCCTATAAAATATTGGATAAACACTTCGGAGGAAATTGCCCCTTTCCGAAAGGCCCGGAGGTGCTAACGGGGTGATAAAGATATTTCGTCCGGGGACAGGCGGCAGAAGCAACCTGGCCAGAATTGCCCCTGGGATGGCGCAGCGAAAGCGACTCTGTCCCGCACCCCGTAGTTTTCGTCCCGGGTGTTGGCGCACACGACAATGACACGCCATGCGTGCCGATGCCTTATCACACCGCGGGGGAAATTGCCCCGCGGGAGCGACCTTGTGGGTCGCAAAGCTGTGATGGTTGGGGCACCCCAACCGCCTTTAAAGGGGAGGGCCTTGCGCCGCGGCTGCCATCTTTTTGTTTGTCAGCTGAATTTGCAGTTGGCACAACAATGGCGGCCACTAGCTTGGCCCAGCACCCCCTCTAGGACGCCAGGCCACTGGCCCCGCTGAAACCCTCCCTGGTGGCCCAGTGAGCGCCACGGAAGTGGCTGCAGAGTTTGCAGCGCCCCTCCTCTTTGAGAGATGGGGAGTGTCATTGTGCCATGTCATCAGCGCCGCGCTTCTGCGCCTCTTTCGCCGCACTATCACCCAGATGTTTTTCATGCACCAGGAGGACCCCAATTCCGGATTATTTAAGTTCCACTTTCTCCGGGCGATAAATCTTTCTTAAATTTCAATTGTGTGCCCCACGCAATTTCGCCCCCTTAGTGTCTATCTTCTGCTTTCCCTCCTACTCCTTCATGGAATATTCCCCCCTGGGCTTTCTGTGCTTCCATTTATTTAGAGGAGGCTAAAATTGATCAAGACTTAATCACCCATATTCTCTTCCCATATTCACAATCTTCTTTCCTGTTCTCCTGAAGGTGCTGATTCTTGGTGGGTCACAAACCCATGGGTGCCAATAGCATTCACCAAAGCAACGGTTTTTCCTGTAAGAACATAATTACGGAACAATGGCAGACATTTCTCACATCCAAGCTGAATCTGGTCCTTCCCTGACACAAGCATTTTTCACCAGGGGTCAAGCGGATTGTGATCAGAAGCAGGACCCCTGCATGATTTTTCATGGGGAGGGGGTATAACAGGCTGAGGCCAGTTGCAATGCCCAAGCATTTCCCTAGCTGAGAATAACCATATCACCAGAAAACAGGCAATGAATATGGAATTTGTATGTGCAGTTTAGTGTCATGGCATGTGGTGCACTGCACCACTTATGAAGCTGCCTCCATTCAGTCTTATTCTGCCGGCCGACAAAGAATTTCTCCTCCTTTTGCTGGTTATGGAATTCTTGTTCATCTTGTGTTCTTAGCCTATCTTAGAAAGTGGACTGCAGCACTCTTACAGCTTGGAAAATGTGCCGTGTAATATTAATTCAACACCTCGATTAAAATTGCAAACCAAGTATTTTTATGTGAATGTGTTAAGCATTCACACAGCAATATTACCAAGCATAATTCTTGGCTGATACCTTTATGAGCGCAGGACTTGTAAAAAGTAACTAAAGCAATAGCTATTAAGTTGACTCCAAGAAATAAGCAATTTGTTAAAAAATAAAAGTAATTCAGGCAATACATCAGTTGCCATGCAAACATTAATCAAAAAGCAATTCTACTGTACAGATTGTTTTTTTTTAAAAAAGAAGGCAATTTGCTGACGCCTTATAATTTGACGGGATAGAGGTTTTGAGAAAGTAAAGTATGTTTGGCTAGTTGAAAAGGTACCATACAGGCAAAGGCAAATCCTATTCATGGCAAACTCACTAGCTGCACTGGAAGCTGACCAGGAAAGAGCAATCAGTCACCACCAAAGGTTAAGCTTCTTTTGAGGGACCGAGTAGTGATGTGGAATTTTGCAGGGGTCTTGTGGTCTTCACACCAATTATGAATAATGGGAAGAAAAGAACTTGTGACATTTTCTGTAAGCAATGGTAAATAATGAACAGTGTACAGAACATTAACAGCATTCAAAAGGACATGTGCCAAATAAGTAGAAAAGCTAAAGAATGATATATTGGCTGTCATGGAAATGGTATTAGGTGACCTATTTAAGTAATTGTATTTGCATGGATACACTCCTGGGTAAACCCTTTACATGTGGACTGTTAAATCTGGGCAGCTTCTTTAACTATCTCCCTGGAGACAGTTTCTGGAAGCTCAACCTGTATCTGTGACACAAAAAAAGATACATCACTGATTTTCTTTTGTTGCCAGTAGAACGCCAATATATATCTTATACAGATTTTCCCTAATTCTGGAGTCCTTCTGGCCTTCAGAGAGTTAGGCAAAGAGCTCTATGAATATCTATGTGAAGTTAGTCAGGGACCTTGCTTCAGCGCCAGTGTTACATCAAGTTCCAGTCGAGGAGAAGAGGCTGTGTGTTGTTTGGTATATGGGCCCAAGTTTCGGGTGGAGTTGCTCCAATTTTCTTGGAGCAACTAGTTTAGTTTGGAATATCTTAGAAATCGCAATTCTCGGCACTTAGTTTGCTCCAGGTCTAGTGAGTTAGTTTAGGTTAGTTTTAGTTCAGGTATTTTTTTCAAAAGGGGGTGTGTCCAGCCACTTAGGCCTGTTTTGCAAGTTCAGCAGCGGAAACTTACTCCAAACTAACTTAGAATGAAGTAAGTGTCCACTTTTAAAGTTCTGAAAAAACTTAACTTGAGTTAAGTTTAGTGCAGGCACAGCCAGAGATGGGGGTGGGGGCGCGGGGGGTGCGGGAAGCATTAAACACAAATGACACATCAACATCACAATGGGGGGGGGGGGGGGTAGCAGGGAAGGGAAGTTAGAGGATTTTCCAAAGCACTAAACACCTTCACAACAACATTAAAGAAGCAAAGTACATTTAAAGCACTAAGCACTAAACAAAACAGTACATTTAAAGCACCAAGCACTAAACGAAGCACAAAAAGTAATAAGCAATTAATTAATAAAAAATTGAAGGAACTCTGCACCTAAAGCACCAAGACCAAAGAAATGAGCAACCAATCAATAACAAATAAAAAATGGAAGTCCGACATTTATGTGAAGGGAAGTTGTTTCTGTCAGCCTCTCTCTGTGCCTCTGTCAGTGTCTCTTTCTCTGTCTCTGTCAGTGACTCTCTAGCTTTTTCTGACAGTGAGTGGTGGGGGTGGGGGAGAGGGGGTGGGGGAGAGGAGGAGGGGGGGAGGAGGAGGGAGGGAAGGAGGAGGGAGGGGTTGGAGGGGGGAGGGGCTGAACAGGAGGGAGGGGGGAGGCTGGACGGAGGCTGAACAAATGATTACTGCAATATGCAGTAACTGTAATGTCCTTACACACCACTAAAATTCACATGAGGCACATTCTGCAGACAAGGTCACTCTGTGACCCGAACCTTTATTCACAGGACCAAGAAGTGATGACCCTGCGTGGGACCTCTCTTTATATACCTGGATGACCAGGTGAGGAGTGTCTCCCACAAGTTCACCCCCTGTGGTCAAGGTGTGCATTTCTTAGGTGTATACAGTATGCAGTGTTGTTACATGAAGGTTACAGTTACATGAAGGTTACATACATGACATCACCTCCTCCCCAACATCTTATGGGGTCAAAGATTAAGTCTTTCAGGCGGTCGACGCTCTCTTGTGGAGCGCCGCAGTTGGGGCTCTGGCTGTTGAGCCTTGGCATGCGTCTCTGTCATCTGTGGTGATTTCGGCTCGTCCGGGCTGGCCGCAGGGACTGTGCATGCTGCTGAAAGTTCTTGTTGCTCATTCACTGGCGGTGGTGTGGGCAACATCTCATGATCTTCCTCAGGTTCCTCAGTGTCCATGCTGAACCTTTTTTTTTACTTGGTCCAGATGATTGCAGCATATCTGTCCATTGTTAAGTCTGACCACTATGACCCTATTCCCCTCTTTGCCAATTACAGTACCCTCAAGCCATTTGGGCCCAAAGCATGATTAAAAACAAATACAGGATCATCGATTTCTATACATCTCCCCTTTGAGTTACGGTCATGGCACTCATTTTGGGACTGGCGCTTGCCCTCAACAATGTCTGACAGGACTGGATGAATGAGGGACAGCCGAGTTTTAAGTGTACGTTTCATGAGTAGTTCTGTGGGCGGGACTCCCGTGCACGAATGCGGTCGGGACCTATAGGCAGCAGGAGGCACGATAGGCGGCATTGAAGGGAGGGTTCTTGAATCTGGAGCATGCCCTGTTTTATGATTTGGACCGCACGTTCCACCTGACAATTGGAAGCCGTTTTGAACGGAGCTGCCCTGACATGTTTGATGCCATTATCCGACATGAACTCTCGGAATTCATAGTTCGTAAAACACGGGCCGTCGTCACTAACCAGGATGTCTGGCAAGCCGTGGGTCGCAAAGACCGCATGCAGACTCTCCACAGTGGTGGATGTTGTGCACAAATTCAAAATGATGCACTCGATCCATTTCGAGTACGCATCTACCACAATGAGAAACATTTTTCCCATAAACGGGCCCGCGTAGTCTACATGAATACGTGACCATGGCCTAGTGGGCCAGGGCCACGGGCTGAGTGGGGCCTCCCTGGGGGCATTACCCAGCTGGGCACACATCGTGCACCTGCGAACACAGTGTTCCAGGTTTGAGTCAATTCCCGGCCACCATACATGTGACCGGGCAATGGCCTTCATTAGCACGATGCCTGGGTGCTTGCTGTGGAGTTCCCTGATGAATGCTTCCCTTCCCTTCTGGGGCATGACTACCCAGCTGCCCCATAGTAGGTAGTCGGCTTGGATGGAGAGCTCATCCATCCGTCTGTGAAACGGTCTGACCTCCTCGGGGCATGCTCCGTGTGCGGGCGCCCAATCCCCAGTCAGGACACATTTCTTAATCAAGGATAGGAGGGGATCTCTGTTGGTCCAGATTTTGATCTGGCGGGCTGTGATGGGGGAGCCTGCGCCATCAAAGGCATCGACAGCCATGACCATCTCAGCGCTTTGCTCCGCTGCCCCCTTAGTGGTGGCCAGTGGAAGCCTGCTGAGCGCGTCAGCGCAATTTTCGGTGCCTGGCCGATGCCGTATGGTGTAGTCATAAGCAGCCAGCGTGAGAGCCCATCGCTGTATGTGAGCTGATGCATTGGCATTGACAGCTTTACTGTCTGACAACAGGGATGTTAACCACTTGTGGTCCGTTTCTAACTTGAAGCTTCTGCCAAAAAGGTACTGGTGCATCTTTTTCACCCCGTAGACACATGTGAGTGCTTCCTTTTCAACCATCCCATATCCCCATTCTGCTTGGGAGAGCGACCTGGAGGCATAAGCCACAGGTTGGAGTTGGCCCTCATCATTACTCTGCTGCAATACGAACCCAACCCCATAGGATGATGCATCACATGTCAAAACCAATTTCTTACAGGGGTTGTACAGGATCAACAGCTTATTAGAACAAAGCAGATTCTGCGCCCAATTAAAAGCCCGTTCCTGACAGTCGCCCCAAAACCAATCGCAACCCTTATGCAGGAGCACATGTAGCAGCTCCAACAATGTGCTTAAATTCGGCAGAAAGTTCCCGAAATAGTTCAAGAGTCCCAGAAATGAATGCAACGTCGATGTGTTGCCGGGCCTGGCCGCACGACAAATCGCCTCCGTTTTGGATTCAGAAGGCCGGATTCTGTCTGCGGCAACCCTCCTGCCCAAAAACTCGACCTCTGGGGCCAAAAACACACACTTGGACTTCTTTAGTCGCAGGCCTACCCGGTCCAGTCGGCGTCGCACCTCCTCCAGATGGTGGAGGTGTTCCTCGGTGACCCGTGATAAGGATATCGTCCTGAAATACGATTGTTCCAGGGATGGATTTGAGCAGGCTTTCCATGTTCCTTTGAAAGATAGCGGCCGCTGATCGAATGCCAAACGGGCACCTGTTGTAGACAAACAGCCCCTTGTGCGTGGTGATGGGGGTCAGTAGCTTGGATTCTTCGGCCAGTTCCTGGGTCATGTAGGCTGAGGTGAGGTCCAACTTGGTGAACAGCTTGCTGCCTGCCAGCGTGGCAAAAAGATCCTCTGCTCTCGGAAGCGGGTATTGGTCTTGTAGTGACACTCGGGTGATAGTGGCCTTGTAGTCGCCACAGATCCTGACCGAGCCATCCGTTTTTAGAACAGGGTCGATGGGGCATGCCCAATCGCTGAATTCAACAGGCAAAATTATGCCCTCTCTTAGCAACCTGTCCAATTCACTCTCAATTTTCTCCCGCATTACATACGGCACAGCTCTGGCTTTGTGGTGCACTGGTCTGGCATCCGGGGTGATGTGTATCACTACTTTGGTACCTTTGAAAGTCCCGACACCAGGTTGAAATAGTGACTCAAATTTCTGTAGGACCTGTGAGCATGAACTTCGCTCCACAGATGAAATGGTGTGCACATCCCCCCATTTCCAGTTCATCTCGGCTAGCCAGCTCCTCTCCAAAAGCGCGGGACCATTTCCCGGGACAATCCAGAGTGGCAGCCGGTTCTCTGATCCATTATGTGTGACCACCAACATTGCACTAGCACTGGGATGATCTCTTTGGTGTATGTCCATAATTGCGTGTCAATGTTTTCTAGTTTGGGTCTGCTAGCTCTCGAATTGTTGGACACTCATAAGTGACTGGCTGGCCCCTGTGTCCAGCTCCATGCATACCGGCATGCCATTTAATAGACTTTCATCATCATAGGTGACGTTTTGGTATATGAGCTGTGGATGTTTGCCACATGAACTCACTGAACTTTAGCGCCCATTGCTTTGTCCCAAGCATCAACCTGCCTTGCAGACCCTTCTTCTGGTTCATCTGCCTCGTAAATTAGCCTCGCTACGGGCTTCCTGCACATTCTGGCTAAATGTCCACTGAAGTTACAATTTCTACAGATAAATTGTTGAAACCTACAGGTTTTTGCAGCATGTCTGCCCCCACACCTCCAGCATGAGCTGAGATTGTTGTGAACAAAAGAACTGTTACCAGGCATTCCTCTCTGATTGTCTCTGTAATTACTCGAGCACTCTGTTAGTGGGTGTCAATGGCCCCATCCCGGGGCGCATTGTCCACTGTGATGGCGTAAATGTCCGTTCAACCTACCATTGTCTCTGTTGAGGACCCACTCTAGAGGCTGTTGCTGCCTGGGTGGTGTCGAATTGCCCTTGCCTGCCTGCGGGGTTCTGAGTCACGTTTACAATGTTAACTCCCTGATCCATCGCCACATTGGAAGCAGAGTTGCGCGCGTATATTATCTTGGTTTCCTCCTCCACCGCCATGAAGGTCTGAGCCATCAACGCCGCCGCTTCCAAGGTCAAGTCCATGATCTCAATAAGCTTTCTGAAAATCCCGGCATGACCAATGCCCTCAATAAAGAAATCCCTTAACATCTCCCCCCTGCAGGCGTCTGTGAACTTACAGAGGCTGGCCAAGCGCCGAAGGTCCGCAACAAAGTCCAGTATGCTCTGTCCTTCCCGACGTCGGTGTTTCTAGAATCGGTGTTGGGCCATGTGTATACTGCTCGCTGGTTTGAGGTGCTCACCGATCAGTTTGCTGAGTTCTTCAAAGGTTTTGTCCACCGGCTTCTCGGGTGCGAGCAGGTCTTTCATCAGCGCGTACGTCTTAGGTCCACAGCTGGTCAGTAGATGCGCCCTTCGCTCATCAGCCACTGCATCTCCCAGCCAGTCCTTCGTAACAAAGCTCTGCTGGAGCCTCTCAATGAAATCGTCCTGGTCCTCACCAACACAGTACCGTTCCTCTGTGCCACCGGTGGCCATTCTCGTAAGTCGTTGATTCCCGTTTCTCGTCGTCAAATGTAAAGTCCTTACACACCACTATAAATTCACACGAGGCACCTTCTGCAGACAAGGTCACTCTGTGACCCGAACCTTTATTCACATGACCAAGAAGTGATGACCCTGTGTGGGACCTCCCTTTATATACCTGGATGACCAGGTGAGGAGTGTCTCCCACAAGTTCAACCCCTGTGATCAAGGTGTGCATTTCTTAGGTGTATACAGTATGCAGTGTTGTTACATGAAGGTTACAGTTATATGAAGGTTACATGCATGATAGTAACCCCGGACCCTCGCTCCTCCGGCCCCCCCAATTGGTATAGGCACTCCTGCTCTCTCCTCTGGCCCTCCGATCTTTTCGAGTGCCCCCCAACCCACACTCCTCCATCCCTTCCCATGCTTCTCCCCCACCGATCACCTCCCCAGTACTCACACCATTCAAAGGCAGGCTGCGGGAAAAACAATGCTGCAGAACTGATTACTAGAACTCAGTATTACACTGTATGCACAGAAACCAGTGAAAATACATTCACCAGTGAAAGGATGCTTCCACAAAATGTGTAGTCATTATTTTCAAAAGAAAAACACTCCCATGGAAAAACGCCCTGCTGAGCCATTGCGCATGCGCGCACGCTCCAACGCGCATGTGCAACGCTGCCAGCACTCAGAAGAATGCTGATCCCTAGCCCCGCCCCCTTGCTGGCTGCGATCGACTTGCTCCACCCCAGGGAGACTCCGCTGCGCCACGCCATGCTCCAGGGTGACCGGAGAATTCCCCGCTAAGATTTCGGCATACTTTTTTTCCCAGACAGGTTACGTAAATCACGGAGGTGCACCGTTTTCACCAGCATCGGAAACTTGGGTCCATTCTGAGCAGGAAAAGCAAAGTTCAGTATATTATTGTAACACTATTGTTTTTTGTTGCTATTGTCTTGTTACCTATTTATTATGTTAATAGGTGTATTCTGAAGTTCAGAGCCTAAGCTACAGTCTATGGGAGCGTTTTTCTGAAGTCAAGCACATCGTGTGAGGAGATGTGCTGTATCCATTAAGCCATATACAGCGATGAGGGTTTCTGTTTGATCTCTGGGCTCAATAAAATTACCCAGATATTGGGTGTGTAAAGATACACTCTAGTTCATAGAGAGTCCTGGTCTATTTTGACTGAATCAATGACGTTCTATTGGTGGTGCCAATAGTGAGTTTGTTTAAGGAAGTGATCTTTGCCAATGAGCACAAGGAATGTATCAGAAGGTAAATGTTGAGAAATGTGATAATTGTATATGAACTGTGTGGGGGCCTACCTTAAGGAGTGAATGGTCTGCATCGACTCAATAAAGATTATCAATAACAACAACAACAACTTGTATTTATATAGCACCTTTAACATAGTAAAACATCCCAAGGTGCTTCACAGGAGTGTTTTAAGACAAAACAAATAAATTTGACACTGAGCCACACAAGAAGAAATTACGACAGATGACCAAAAGCTTGGTCAAAGAGGTAGGTTTTAAGGAGCGGCTTAAATGAGGCAAGAGAGGTAGAGAGGCGGAGAGGTTTAGGGAGCGAGTTCCAGAACTTGGGGCCTAGGTAGCTAAAAGGCACGGCCACCAATGGTTGAGCAGTTATAATCAGGGATGCTCAAGAGGGCAGAACTTGAGAAGCGCAGATATCTCGGGGGGTTGTGAGGCTGAAGAGGATTACAGAAATAGGGAGAGGTGAGGCCATGGAGAGATTTGTAAACAAGGATGAGAATTTTGAAATCAAGGCGTTGTTTAACGGGAGCCAATGTAGGTCAGCGACCACATAAGAACATAAGAACATAAGAAATAGGAGCAGGAGTAGGCCATACGGATCCTCGAGCCTGCTCCGCCATTTAATAAGATCATGGCTGATCTGATCATGGACTCAGCTCCACTTCCCCGCCCGCTCCCCATAACCCCTTATCCCCTTATCGTTTAAGAAACTGTCTATTTCTGTCTTAAATTTATTCAATGTTCCAGCTTCCAAAGCTCTCTGAGTCTGTGAATTCCACAGATTAACAACCCGCTGAGAGAAGAATTTTCTCCTCATCTCTGTTTTAAATGAGCGACTCTTTATTCTAAGATCATGCCCTCTAGTTCTAGTCTCCCTCATCAGTGGAAACATCCTCTCTGCATCCACCTTGTCAAGCCCCCTCATAATCTTATACATTTTGATAAGATCACCTCTTATTCTTCTGAATTCCAATGAGTAGAGGCCCAACCTACTCAACCTTTCCTCATAAGTCAACCCCCTCATCCCCGGAATCAACCTAGTGAACCTTCTCTGAATTGCCTCCAAAGCAAGTATATCCTTTCATAAATATGGAAACCAAAACTGCACGCAGTATTTCAGGTGTGGCCTCACCAATACCTTACGTAGATGCAGCAAGACTTCCCTACTTTTGTACTTCATCCCCTTTGCAATAAAGGCCAAGATTCCATTGGCCTTCCTGATCACTTGCTAAACCTGCATACTATCCTTTTGTGTTTCATGATCTAGTCCCCCCAGGTCCCACTGTACTGCGGCACTTTGCAATCTTTCTCCATTTAAATAATAACTTGCTCTTTGATCGTTAATGGCTAAGCGGAACTTGGTACGAGTTAAGACATGGGCTGCTGAGTTTTGGATGACCTCAAGTTTACATGGGAGGCCAGCCAGGAGTGCATTGGAGTATTTAAGTCTGGAGGTAACAAAGGCATGGATGAGGGTTTCAGTAGCAGATGAGCTGAAGCAGGGGTGGAGATGGGCAATGTTACGGAGGTGGAAATAGGCGGTTTAATAATGCCGCGGATATGTGGCCGGAAGCTCATTTCAGGGTCAAATATCCCACAACCAACACCACCCAGAAAAAAAACATTGCTGTTTGTGAGACCCTCCTGCACACAAATTGGCCATCAAGGATTTTGTGACATCCTGGGGATATGAAAGGTATTATGCAAATGAAATTTCTCTCCTTTAATGAACCTCTGATTCTAACTTATCTGGAGAGTGTGAAATAATGGGAAAATGGTATAAGAGTGAGCACGCGAGAGAGATTGCGAAACAGAGAGACCAAAGGGGAGAAAAATTTATACACAGCAGGCAATTCCAATTGGACATTTCTTTTGCAAGTAACTGAAGAATTGCAGTGAGGTAACTGATCAAAAGACTCAAAAACAGGGCAACAAAAGTCCAGGTGTAATAAGTAACGTATTTATTCCAGCAGTTAACTCCCATGTAATGAGCATGCTACTTACTTGTAGTCAACAGTACAATGGCAAACAGTGTTCGATTTTTTTTATCAGTATTGTTGGCATTGTTGCCAAATTAAGTTAATTTAAGGGTTAAGTCATGGCAGGAGAGCCCAGACCCATGTCATGCTCCTCCTTTGCTATGTGGGAAATCAGGGACACTGCGGCAAGTGTATCCAGTTGCAGCTCCTGTCAGACCGCATGATGGCACTGGAGCTGCGCATGGATTCACTCTGGAGCATCCGTGATGCTGAGGATGTCATGAATAGCATGTTTAGTGAGTCGGTCACACCGCAGGTAAAGGTTACAAGGGCAGATAGGGAATGGGTGACCATCAGGCAGAGCAGGAGTAGGAAGGTAGTGCAGGAGTCCCCTGCGGTCATCTCCCTCCAAAACAGATATACCACTTTGGATACTGTTGGGGGAGATGGCTCATCAGGGGAAGGCAGCAGCAGCCAAGTTCATGGCAGGAAAAAGAGTGGGAGAGCTATAGTTGTAGGGGATTCTATTGTAAGGGGAATAGATAGGCATTTCTGCGGCCGCAATCGAGTCTCCAGGATGTTGCCACCCTGGTGCAATGGTCAAGGATGTCTCGGAGTGGCTGCAGGGCACTCTGGAGGGGGAGGGTGAACAAGCAGTTGTCGTGTTGCATATAGGTACCAATGATACTGGGAAAAAATGGGATGAGGCCCGACAAGCTGAATTTAGGGAGCCAGGAGTTAAATTAAAAAGTAGGACCTCAAAGGTAGTCATCACAGGATTGCTACCAGTGCCACGTGCAAGTCAGAGTAGAAATAGCAGGATAGTGGCTTGAGCAATGGTGAAGAGGGAGGGATTCAAATTCCTGGGACATTGGAACCGGTTCTGGGAGAGGTGGGACCAGTACAAACCGGATGGTCTGCACCTGGGCAGGACCGGAACAGATGTCCTAGGGGGAGTGTTTGCTAGTGCTGTTGGGGAGGGTTTAAACTAATATGGCAGGGGGATAGGAATCTATGCAGGGAGACAGAGGGAAGTAAAATGGGGGCAGAAGCAAAAGGTAGAAAGGAGACAAGGAAAAGTGTAGGACAGAGAAATCAAGGGCAAAAATCAAAAAGGGCCACATTACAACATGATTCTAGAAGGACAAAGAGTGTTAAAAAAGAACAAGCCTGACGGTTCTTGTCTCAATGCGAGGAGCATTCGTAATAAGGTGGATGAATTAACTGTGCAGATAGCTGTTAACAGACATGATGTAATTGGGATTACGTAGACACGGCTCCACGGTGACCATGGCTGGGAACTCAACATCCAGGGGTATTCAATATTGAAGAAGGATAGAAAGGAAAAGGAGTTGGGGTAGTGTTACTGGTTAAAGAGGAAATTAATTCAATAGTAAGGAAGGTCATTAGCTTGGATGATGTGGAATCTGTATGGGTAGAGCTGCGGAACACCAAAGGGCAGAAAATGCTCGTGGGAGTTGTGTACAGACCACCAAACAGTAGTCATGAGGTTGGGGATGGCATCAAACAGGAAATTAGGGATGCATGCAATAAAGGTACAGCAGTTATCATGGGCGACTTTAATCTACATATAAATTGGGCTAACCAAACGAGTAGCAATAAGGTGGAGGAGGATTTCCTGGAGTGTATAAGGGATGGTTTTCTAAACCAATATGTCGAGGAACCAACTCGAGAGCTGGTCATCCTAGACTGGGTGTTGTGTAATAAGAGAGGATTAATTAGCAATCTGTTGTGCTAGACCCCTTGGGGAAGAGTGACCATAATATGGTAGAATTCTTCATTAAGATGGAGAGTGACACAGTTAATTCAGAGGCTAGGGTCCTGAACAAAGAAAGGCAACTTCGATGGCATGAGGCGTGAATTGGCGAGGATAGACTGGAGAATTATACTTAAAGGTTTGATGGTGGATAGGCAATGGCAGACATTTAAAGATCACATGGATGAACTTCAACAATTGTATATCCCTGTCTGGCGTAAAAATAAAACGGGGAAGGTGGCTCAACCGTGGTTAACAAGGGAAATTAGGGATAGTGTGAAATCCAAGGAAGTGGCATATAAATTGGCCAGAAAAAGCAGCAAACCTGAGGACTGGGAGAAATTTAGAATTGAGCAGAGGAGGACAAAGGGTTTAATTAGGAAGGGGGAAATAGAGTATGAGAGTAAGCTTGCAGAGAACATAAAAACTGACTGCAAAAGCTTCTATAGATATGTGAAGAGAAAAAGATTAGTGAGATTCAGGTGAATTTATAATGGGGAACAAAGAAATGGCAGACCAATTGAACAAATATTTTGGTTCTGTCTTCACGAAGGAACACACAAACAACCTTCCGGAAATACTAGGGGAATAAGGGTCTAGTGAGAAGGAGGAACTGAAGGAAATCCTTATTATTCAGGAAATTGTGTCAGGGAAATTGATGGGATTGAAGGCCGATAATCCACAGGGCCTGCTAGTCTGCATCCCAGAGTACTTAAGGAAGTGGCCCCAGAAATAGTGGATGCATTGGTGGTCATTTTCCAACATTCTATCGACTCTGGATCAGTTCCTATGGATCGGAGGGTAACTAATGTAACTCCACTTTTTAAAAAAGGAGGGAGAGAGAAGACAAGAATTATAGATTGGTTAGGCTGACATCGGTAGTGGGGAAAATGTTGGAATCAATTATTAAAGATGTAATAGCAGCGCATTTGGTAAGCAGTGACAGGATCATTCCAACTCAGCATGGATTTATGAAAGGGAGATCATGCTTGACAAATCTTCTAGAATTTTTTGATGATGTTACTAGTAGAGTGGATAAGGGAGAACCAGTGGAAGTGGTGTACTTGGACTTCCAAAAGGCTTTTGACAAGGTTCCACACAAGAGATTAGTGTGCAAAATTAAAGCATATGGTATTGGGGGTAATGTATTGACGTGGATAGAGAACTGGTTGGCAGACAGGAAGCAAAGAGTAGGAATAAGCGGGTCCTTTTCAGAATGGCAGGCAGTGATTAGTGGGTTACCGCAAGGTTCAGTGCTGGGACCCCAGCTATTTACAATATACATTAATGATTTAGACAAAGGAATTGAATGTAATATCTCCAAGTTTGCAGATAACACTAAGCTGGGTGGCAGTGTGAGCTGTGAGGAGGATGCTAAGAGGCTGCAGGTTGACTTGGACAAGTTAGGTGAGTGGGCAAATGCATGGCAGATGCAGTCTAATGTAAATAAATGTGAGGCGATCCACTTTGGTGGCAAAAACAGGAAGGCAGAATATTATCTGAATGGTGACAGATTAGGAAAAGGGGAGATGCAACGAGGCCTGGGTGTCATGGTATATCAGTCATTGAAAGTTGGCATGCAGGTACAGCAGGCGGTGAACAAGGCAAATGGCATGTTGGCCTTCATTGTGAGAGGATTTGAATATAGGAGCAGGGAGGTCTTACTGCAGTTTACCAGGGCCTTGGTGAGGCCACACCTGGAATATTGTGTACAGTTTTTCTCCTAATCTGAGGAAGGACATTCTTGCTATTGAGGGAGTGCAGCGAAGGTTCACCAGACTGATTCCCGGGATGGCAGAACTGACATCTGAAGAAAGACTGGATAGACTAGGCTTATATTCACTGGAATTTAGAAGAATGAGAGGGGATCTCATAGAAAGATATAACATTCTGACGGGATTGGACAGATTAGATGCAGGAAGAATATTCCCGATATTGGGGAAGTCCTGAACCAGGGATCACAGTCTAAGGATAAGGGGTAAGCCATTTAGGATCGAGATGAGGAGAAACTTCTTCACTCAGAGAATTGTGAACCTGTGGATTTCTCTGCACAGAGAGTTGTTGAGGCCACTTTGTTAGATATATTCAAAAGGGAGTTAGATGTGGCCCTTACGGCTGAAGGGACCATGGGGTATGAAGAGAAAGCAGAAATCGGGTACTGAAGTTGCATGATCAGCCATGATCATATTGAATGGTGGTGCAGGTTCGAAGGGTCGAATAGCCTACTCCTGCACCTATTTTCAATGTTTCTATGTTTCTATGATCCCTTAAAATCATGAGAACATTTGTAATGTAATACATTTGTAATGACATGTAGCTCAGGTGAATGTGTGACTGAATTTCCTTGTTATTTTGATTTCCATTTTTTTAAATTTGTGGGATTCTTAATAATGTAAAATGTGAAAGAATCATCATTTAATTTCTGATGGCGACTAAGGATTAACATTAGGTTTGCACTGCCATTCGAAAGGTAATATTTATAATTATAAAGGTAATATTAAGAAATATAATATGACGACCAGAACTGTACGCAGTAGTTCAAGTGCCAGTACGAGTCGTCTTGGTTAATCCTTGCCACTGGATCAAGACCTAGCTCTATCAATTCCGTATGGTGGCTGGTGTGCAATGGCCAACACACATTAAACAAATTCATGCGCTGGCATCTTCCACCCTTCAAGATGTAATTCGGGATCTGGAATATTAGGTCCTTTATTGAAACATCTGAGAACTCATCCCTTTTTAGTATGGAAACAAGTTATCCTCGATACAAGGGCCTAAGAAGGAGAAGAATATTTAATACCGGTTATTCGACATGGATATTGTTCTATTAGCAGTGGAGAGGGATTCTAATATTTAATAACGATGTTTGTACAGTGGTGAACTGGGATGAAGTTTGCTGCACCACAAACATCAAATGCAAACAGCAAAGCATCATACACAGCGAAAGAATGCTGAATATTGATCTATGACCCGCACACAGACTGCATGCTTTGTTCTGCGATGTGCTGCCTTTCGATTGAAAGCAAGAGGTCACCTACGGTAATCATTTTTACAAAACCACAACGAATATTTTTGGAGGCAGAGAGATTTAAACAAATGATAGATCAGTCTCCATTTTATTTAACATCTCGAGGAGAGATAAGCAATAAAGCCGATGGACAGCTAAGAGCAGCTTGAAAGGATTTATGATGAAACTTTCTTTCTCAAGAAAATTGGGTGAATGTTCTCTTTTTCGACATAATTAACAGCCCACTAACAAACTAATAGGAATTTGCAGCTCTGAAATGTCAAGATTTCTGAGAATGTGTTTTCATAAGTAGGTCAATTATTTATTACAGAGTCATATAGCCACTCTGCCATTTTGAAATTTCACCCCTATAGACAGGGGTTAAATTTGTTTCATCCCAATGAACAGCTTTAATTAAGCCATATATATCCTAGGTCGCTGATTTTCTGCGTCTCATCACTTTATATAAGCCATTTGTCTCTTTTTCTTTCTTTCTGAATTTGGCAAGCGGAACTATTCCAGCTCATGGCAGCTCATTGTGATTATCAATTAGCTGCACTCTTCATTTTTCCTGCTCACATTACAACTTCAAAAGATAAAAAATACAAGGAAAATGAATACAGATTAAGTATATAATGAAGATAAATTCTGATAAATGTGCAATTAGATCATCAGTAAAGATTGCACCTTATTTGAATTCCTATGAAGTCCAAAATAAGTTTGGAACTATGAGGTTGATATGTTCACATTGATAAACATTCCCAAATCAAAGCCATTTTGCAAAAAGATTAGAATTTTACGCCTGTATCAAAACTGTTGACATGTGAAATGTTACCTTTTTTTTAAGCTCCCAAGTTCTGATTTGTCACTTTTCAGATCTTGATCCCGTACTTGAATTGCTGCCAAAATGGACATCTATCAGTAAAGAACAAAACTCCTGGAAATACTTACAACTCATTGTCCCTTGAGATGTTACAAACACTATGGGGGGAATTTTAACCCACGACAAACAGCTGGGTTCGGAGTGTGGGGGTAGTTAAATTGTTAAAAATCGGTATCCTGACCTGATCCCACCTCCAATCCGCCCACTTCTGGTTTGAACGGAGGCAGGATGGGAGGCGGAATGGTGGGCGGGCAGCCAATCCGCTGCCAGGAGGCGGGACGTCAATTTAAATATTACAATGAGGCTGGCAGCCTCTTCCTTAACCTACATATTACGTTTAACTATAGCTGACCGGGATTTACATGCCTCCTAAGACCCGGCAGTTAGAGCAAGAGGAGGACTGCTGCATCCAGGAGGTAATTGCCTTTACAACTACCTCCTGGATCCAGGGTCATCGCCTAACCCACCCCTGTGATTGGAGACCTCCCACGAGGCCGCCGATCACCCCTCTAGGCCTCCCCACCAGGCCTCCAATCCCTCCCCCTTCCTCCAGCCCTGATCCACTTCAGAACCCCTCCCTGATCTACTCCTGAGCCTCGCTCCTCCCCGATATATTTCTGGGCAGACCTCCCCCATGATCTACACCTCGGCTGAATTCCCCCCCTCTGGCCCCACCTCCCCCCGATCTATTCCTGGGCTGATCTCCGATCTACTGTTGGGCCGACCTCCGATCTACTCCTGGGCCGACCCTCAGACAATCCCTCCCTCCCTCCCCACTCTGTGCAGCCTGGTGCCACAGGTCTACCCGCCCAGAACCTCTCAATCTGGCTGGCTGTGGGTGGGAATCCGAAACTTCCCACTCAAATCAGGCTCTGCTGTTAAAGTCAGCAGGGCCTGTGGGAAACCCAGCCTACCGGATTTCCCGACCACGCCAGAACCCCTCCACCCCACCCCACCCCAACCCACCTTTTGCATGAAAATCCAACCCTATTAGTATAGTTATGTGCTTAGAGAAGAGCTTACTTCCATTTTTATTGGTGAAATCCAGCAATTGCAAAACAGGTTTGCAATGTGCTCCAGAACACAACTGATAACGAGCTGGTCCAGTACCAAAGCAGCTGCTCACACAATCACAGATGAAAAACAATTGTTCAAAAAAACCGCTGGGTGCTTCCAATTTTCAAAGTACCCTAGGAACAGCAGACAGCTTCAGGAAACATACTTAAAACACGTAATGCAAAAAAAGATAACCTCACCTCTAATTGATCAGAGGACTTAGCAATCTTCTAATTGGCCTCAAGAAGGTACAGCAATTCTAATTTGCATTGTTTAAGAGACACACCAAATGTACATCAGCAGTAAAAGTAATAGCCAAGTGTTTCCACTAGTTTGCCCTGGTTTAAACTGCGCAATCTGGCTGAAATATGGCCAAGCCAGTGCTAAAGATCACGGAATTTTAAACTCAAGTTACATCAAGTGTAAATTGAGATTCAACTGGTTTTTAAAAATTGAGCAGGAAGCCAGACCCGCCCACAAAACTGACCACGCCCCTAGATCAAAATAACGAGTTTGGAGAGTTTCTATTGTTTGTGCCCATTCGAGGAAACTCTTCAAATTGAGCTAAATTTTTTACACAACAACATAAAAAATCGCAGCAGATGTAGTCCTCTTGAGCCTGCTCTGCCATTCAATACGATCATGGCTGATCTGATCTTGGCCTCAACTCCACTTTCCTGCCTGTTTCTCATAATCCTTGACGCCTCTATAGTTGGACTGGTAGGCACATTTTAAAAATACTGGGCCTGAATTCCCAGCTCTGGGCTTCCCGTGGACGGTCGCCTGAAAAGAAGAAAAAAAATGCGCACCTATCTTTTGCTCGGGCGCCCATCGGCGATTCTGGTTTTAGGCCTCCTCTTCATGTGCATCAGAGTGCGTTCATGTCTTATAGGTACATAACTGAAGCTGGAGCTGGAGCCTCGGCTAATCAAGAAAAGCATTCCATCTGCCTTCTTAACTACCTTATCCACCTGGCCTGTTACTTTCAGGGATCTGTGAACAAGCAAGCCAAGGTCTCTTTGTTCATCTACAATTCTAAGTGGTCTACCGTTTAATGTGTATACCCTTTCCCTATTAGCCCTCCCCAAGTGCATTATCTCACACTTCTCTGAATTAAATTCCATTTGCTACTGTTCTGCCCACCTGACCAGTAGATTGATATCCTCTTGCAGTCCATTACTTTCCTTTTCATTATCAACCACACAGCCAATTTTAGTGCCATCTGCAAACTTCTTAATCATACCCTCTATATTCAAATCTAGATCATTGATGTATACCACAAAAAGCAAGGGACCCAGTACTGAGCCTTGTGGAACCCCACTGGAAACATCCTTCCAGTCATAAAAACATCCATCAACCATTACCCTTTGCTTCCTACCTCTAAGCCAATTTTGGATCCAACTTGCCACTTTGCCCTGGATCCCATGGGCTTTTACCTTCATGACCAGTCTGCCATGTGGGACATTATCAAAAGGTTTGCTAAAGCCAATATAAGCTACTTCATACGCACTACCCTCATTGACACTCCTGGTTATCTCCTCGAAAAATTTAATCAGGTTAGTCAAACACAATCTTCCCTTAACAAATCTGTGCTGACTGTCCGTGATTAATCCTTGCCTTTCTAAATGTAGATTCATCCTGACCTTCAGGATTTTTTCCAATAATTTTCACACCATTGAGGTTAGGCTGACAGGCTTGTAATTACTTGACCTATCCCTTTCTCCTTGCTTAAACAAGAGTACCACATTAGCAGTCCTCCAATCCTCTGGCACCATGCCTAAATCCAAAGAGGACTGGAAAATGATGATCAAGGCCTCTGCTATTTCCTCTTTTGCTTCGCTCAACAGCCTGGGATGCATTTCATCCAGGCCTGAGGACTTATCTACTTTTATAGCTGCTAAATCCCTGAATACCTCCTCTCTCACTATTTTTATTTCATCCAGAATTTCACACTCCTCCTTGGTAGCAGTATCTGCATTGCCCCTTTCCTTTGTGAAAACAGACGCCAAGTGTTCATGAAGAACCATACCAACATCTTCCACCTCTACACAGAGATTACTCTCATGGTCTCTAATAGAGATTGATTTATGAAGGTAAAGTATTCTCAGTCATGGTACTAGGAGCTCCGTAACTCTGACTTCTTATTATTATCAATGAGAACCCCCCCGCACACACCAAAACACAACATTAAAAAAACATCCCAAATATTGAACAATAATTGAAATTAAAGTTAATGAAATGTTTTAGAAAAAAAAATATTTTTTTACGTGTTGTAATTAGGGTTAACATAAACTTACTTTAATGGATAGGGTTTTTAACGTAAAAATGTGTTTATAAATGTTATTTTTAACTGATTTTTATACGTTTAAAATTCTTACGCTGGTAAAAGCAGGCTATGCACCTACTTTTACCAGGCGCAAGAGTCTTAAGGACATTTGCTGTGCAAGAGATGGGAAAATAGTCCAATCTTGCCCATGCGAATATCCTGGCTGTGGGGATGCGGAAGATCTGTCAAGCTAAAACTTGACAGATCGGAAAAGCCGGTTTTCGGCGCATGCGCATTGTGCCCCGAAAACCAGCTTTTGCAAGGCCTCGCTGGGTTCGTACGTATTCCGTGTGGACCCGACGAGGTCGGAATTTCAGGCCCGTTTAATTTTCTAAGAAACTGACCAGTGTACACAAATGAAATGTAAATGGTTGAGTATACTTTTTTGAGTCATTTTCAGTGATTTGAAATCAGGTTACTCACAGATAGAGGACTGGACACTCTTATTAAAAATGCTTATTTTTGTGCGAAACCCATTTTCAACTCTATTAATACAACTGCACCAGGTTATCACTCTCAAATATATATCAATGAATATTTTTTAATGTAAAGGAAAATAAATAAACAATGACATTCTATTACGCTGACCGATTGCGCTGGTTCATAGAAGATTTTACGTTTGTGATTATGCAAATGAGTTTGAAAAGAAATTTGAACCATAACTTCACTTTAGATAAACAGTGCAATTTCAAGCACAATTTGTGCTGAGTTTGTCGATTTCACCCAAAGCGGAAACTCTCCCTTAACTTGTGTGTTAAATGATAGAACATACTTGTTCATCAATAGTGCATCCTCCAATTTACCGTAAGCAATGTCACAAGATTGCCTCTAGTCTTAAACAACTCAAGTCCCTGAAACCCATTGTTTTGAGAGTGACATGGATTTTAAATATTCTCCATAAAAAGTTTCTATCCCAGTTTATGCTTTATCTGACCTTTTACTGATGCCATCTTGTGCAATTCATGTCTCTGAATATCTCCATGCAATTGTTAAAGACTACCTGTTAGATTATTTACAACAACTGATTACACAAAGGTGGTGGTCTTTCAGAAGCTTTAAGTTATTCAGTGCATGAAACGTTATATTAGGTTCGAGGAACAAGCTGAATAATTCCACTTTCCAAAATGAGAAACTATATGGCCATTTACCAAAAGAGACTCATGTTTGAGATGATGTGACTCAAGACTGATCAGCATCAGAACATTTTGAAGTGTTTCTGAAATAATGTGACCTTTCAAAATAGACACGGTTGAAGTGGATAGAAGAATGTAAATAAAGTAGTACTTTGAGCTCAGGAGGAAATGTTACAGTGATTACATATCTCCTGAAGATTCACTTTATCGTTGTAAAGATTGAAAGTACATATCTCATTTTCTACTTTTGCCAATTATGTTGAATCATGGAAGATTATCTTGGATAATATTCAATTCCTTGCAGTTTTCAAACTAACATCTCTTGCCTCCTTTGCCCCTCTGAAATAATCTTACCAAATGTATACCAGATGCTTGAACATCATGTCTCAATTTAAATGGAATATTTGAGTTTTAGGTGTACAGTCAACATGGGATATATACATTTGCCAAAATACTGTCTTTATGTGTAAGTTACTAGTTCGGGCTTCATTGCTTCAATTTTTAAGATCTCCATTTACATACAGCCAATATGTCACAATACAGTTGACCCACTCAACTTAGACTGAAAAACACAGCTGGCCCTGAAATGCGTATGGACCTTGTTATGTATGCATGCCCACAATGTTATGATGTAATGTTATATGTACTGTAACACTGAATGTACCTTCACCTTGTACACACCTTACCTGTACACCAGAGGGTGCTGCTGCTGGAGTCCTAAGGGTCACCTGCACACGGCAGGTAACCCAATATAAAAGGGAGCTCATCTTTTAGTGTCCTCACTCTAGGAGCTGCAATAAAAGACTATAGTCTTCACAGTTCGAGTACCATATCCCCTGCCTCGTGGAATCATTAACAAGGTGCCTACAAAAATAATAACTGGCGACAAAGTCATGAACTACACACACAACATGTCGAATCTCAGCAAATTTCAACAATTCACCGATGGGGAAGATTGGGATGCTTTCGTAGAAAGATTGGAATATTTCTTCATAGCCAACGACCTGTATGGGAACACACTGGCTACACCACGGAACAAGTGCAGGGCCATCCTGCTTAGTAGATGTGGGCCCACTATCGATTGCCTCGTCACGGACCTGCTAGCCCCAGTGAAGACAACAACAAAGAGCTATGGGGAACTTGTAACATAAAAACATAGAAAATATGTGCAGGAGTAGGCCATTCGGCCCTTCGAGCCTGCACCACCATTCAATAAGATCATGGCTGATCCTTCACCTCTGTACCCCTTTACCGCTTTCTCTCCATACCCCTTGATCCCTTCAGCCGTAAGGGCCATATCTAACTCCCTCTTGAATACATCCAATGAACTAGCATCAACAACTCTCTGCGGCAGGGAATTCCACAGGTTAACAACTCTCTGAGTGAAGAAGTTTCTCCTCATCTCAGTCCTAAATGGCCTACCCCTTATCCTAAGACTATGTCCCCTGGTCCTGGACTTCCCCAACATCGGGAACATTCTTCCCGCATCTAACCTGTCCCATCCCGTCAGAATCTTATATGTTTCTATGAGATCCCCTCTCATCCTTCTAAACTCCAGTGTATAAAGGCCCAATTGATCCAGTCTCTCCTCATATGTCAGTCCAGCCATCCCTGGAATCAGTCTGGTGAACCTTCGCTGCACTCCCTCAATAGCAAGAATGTCCTTCCTCAGATTAGGAGACCAAAACTGAACACAATATTCCAGGTGAGGCCTCACCAAGGCCCTGTACAATTGGAGTAAGACCACCCTGCTCCGATACTCAAATCCCCTAGCTATGAAGGCCAACATGTCATTTGCCTTCTTCACCGCCTGCTATACCTGCATGCCAACTTTCTATGACTGATGAACCATGACACCCAGGTCTCATTGCACCTCCCCTTTTCCTAATCTGTCATAATTCAGATAATATTCTGCCTTCGTGTTTTTGCCACCAAAGTGGATAACAGTTATCCACATTATACTGCATCTGCCATGCATTTGCCCACTCACCTAACCTGTCCAGGTCACCCTGCAGCCTCTTAGCATCCTCCTCACAGCTCACACCACCATCCAGTTTAGTGTCATCTGTAAACTTGGAGATATTACACTCAATTCCTTCATCCAAATCATTGATGTATATTGTAAACAGCTGCGGTCCCAGCACTGAGCCCTGCGGCACTCCACTAGTCTCTGCCTGCCATTCTGAAAAGGACCCGTTTATCCCGACTGTCTGCTTCATGTCTGCCAACCAATTCTCTATCCACACCAGTACAATACCCCCAATATCATGTGCTTTGATTTTGCACACCAATCTCTTATGTGGGACCTTGTCAAAGGCCTTATGAAAGTCCAAATACACCACATCCACTGGTTCTCCCTTGTCCAATCTACTAGTTACATCCTCAAAAAATTCCAGAAGATTTGTCAAGCATGATTTCTGTTTCATAAATCCATGCTGACTTGGACCGATCCTGTCACTGCTACTTCATCCTTAATAATTGATTCCAACATTTTCCCCACTACTGATGTCAGGCTAACCAGTCTATAATTGCCTGTTTTCTCTCTCCCTCCTTTTTTAAAAAGTGGTGTTACATTAGCTACCCTCCAGTCCATAGGAACTGATCCAGAGTCGATCGACTGTTGGAAAATGATCACCAATGCATCCATTATTTCTAGGGCCACTTCCTTAAGTACTCTGGGATGCAGACAATCAGGCCCCGGATATTTATCGGCCTTCAATCCCATCAATTTCCCCAACACAATTTCCAGCCTAATTAGGAAATGCTTCAATTCCTCTTTCTCACTAGACCCTCGGTCCCCTAGTACATCTGGAAGGTTATTTGTGTCTTGCTTCGTGAAGACAGAACCAAAATATTTGTTCAATTGGTCTGCCATTTCTTTGTTCCCCATTATAAAGTCACCCGAGTCCGACTGCAAGGGACCTACGTTTGTCTTCACTAATCTTTTTCTCTTCACATATCTTAACCTTAATACAAGAGCACCCAAAACCCAAAGAAAGCATCTTCACAGCCAGGCACTGGTTCTACACTCATCGGCGACCCGAAAGCCAAGAAATTGCTAAGTATGCTGCAGATCTAAGAAGATTGGCTGCACCGTGTGATTTTGGCGACCATCTTAACGAAGCACTAAGGGACATATTTGTCATTGGAATCGGCCACGAGGGCCTCCTCCACAAATTGCTCTCTGCGGACATCACAGTCACCCTGCAGAAGGCAATTAAAGTGAGCCAGGCCTACATAATTTCGGTTGGCGAAATCCAGGCGAATATTGACCCACACCCAGGACTCTAAACCAATGAACGCAGTGAACCGAATGGCTACTTCTAAAGGCAGAAATGCTGCCCCGAGTCCCGCAACTCTGAGTCCACCACATGGGGCAAACTGGCTAGCCCCATGCTGGCGCTGTGGAGGAAACCACAGGGTCCACCAGTACCGCTACAAAGACTATACTTGCAAAGGCTGCAAAGAGAAAGGGCACCTTCAGGGAATGTGCAGAAAAAAGCTTTACTCACCACGTCGCTGAAGAGTTGGCTGATCACCGGGGCTCCAACACAGATGAAAACGAAGCTGCTCAACCCCTGGAAGAAGACTATGGAATTTATACCTGCTCCACCGAAAGTTCCCCGTGGAAGATGGATGTAGACATCGATGGAGTTCCAGTTTCAATGGAGATCGACACAGGGACGAGCCAGTCTTTGATGAGCCAGACGACCTTTGAGAAACTTTGGATCAATCCCGCCAAACGACGGAAACTGTCTCCTGTCCAAGCGAAGCTGCTCACCTACACCAAAGGTAAAATACCAGTCGTTGGCAGTGTGGACGTCCCGGTCTGCCAGGGCGGCGTGATGAACAAACTCCCCCTGTGGATCATTGCCGGCGATGGTCCAATGCTGCTGGGAAGAAGTTGGATGAAGCAGGTCCAAGTCGGTCAAAGAGGCCTCCGGGCTCCAGCAATCCACATCCCATGCAGTTCCGAACTGGATCCATCGCTGCACCTAGAAATCCTACCGTCCAGCTCGACTGCGCGGTGACGACTTCACCTTCCAGGCCGTGGCAGGACTCCGAGAAGAATATCGTCAAGAAAAGTGGATTCCCGACATCTATGGCCGAACCTGAGGAGGAAAAGATCACCACAGCCTTCCTGGAGGAGAGCCAGAAGATGGCGGCCGCACCACGAGGAGAAGAACCTAAAATCAAAATGGCCGCGACCAGACCACGAGGGGTAGCTTTGGAGGAGCGACACGTGGCACCGAGTGGCGAACCGGATTGGAAGGCCTCCTTAAAGGAGACTGGTAACCCAAAGAATTTAAAAGGGCCGTTTCAATCTAAAGATGACAAGGACTTTAAAGTTAAAAATGCAGTTAGCGAATGCAGGTATGATAATGTAACATGGAATTGTGATGCCAGAGTAACTGATGAGAAAAATGAAATGAATGCTTGTGTTGATAAGGTTAAGAACAAGTTTGTAATGCCTAATGATTATGATAGAAATTTCAACATGACAAATGTAACCATGTATGGAGAGACCGAGATACAAGCAAGTGATGAAAATGCTGCAATTAACAATGTAAAGGTCCTTAACTATGTAGACTCGACTAATGTATGATTGGAACTAATGTGTCATGTATACAGGTTGTAGACTGTTAAAGGACACTGGGTTCTACAGGGACAATGTAAATACCAGAGGAATCCCCCCGTGGGAGACCTCCAGGTCCAGCGGGCTACCTGATCATGTAGCCTGGACTTTTGAAACAAATGTGATGCCCCAGGAAGGGCTCACACATACCCAGTGGGAGCAGACTGATAGAGAATTCAAACAGGCTGCATTCAGACAGGATGTGAGAATTCACAGACCCCAAGTTCAAGCTGCTACATGCAACTCAGCATGTTGCATTAAGTCATCAATCAACTTGACATTTTAGGACCTTTGGTAGCGAGCCAATTAAAGGTTAACAGACTATCAATTGAGCCAATAAGGTCAAAGAAGGCGTGTTCTTTTATGTAAATTGAGTCAGGCATAAGAACAGCCATTTTGGCCATGCATTCTCAGAAGGACAAAGGCCTGGCTTAAAGCCAGAAGCTTGTTGCAGCTGCCAGAATAAAATCACTGGAGTTCGTATTTCATTGGAAATTAAGAGATCTAACAATTTTGGCGTCACAAACAGGATCGCTGAGGAAAGAAACTGAATTTTGGACATTGGACCTACATACTGAGGTAAGGACTCCTCTTTATAAAAGTCCTCGGTCAAAAGTCTAAATTCGCCTCTCCTTCTACGCGATTCCGAAAGCATCCAGTTTGCGAACCCTCCAGTTGGTAGTCAGCTCGAGGTCCCATAGACATCTAACTTCGGCGGTGTGTTAGTTAATTAATCACTGACCCACTGATTGGCTGGAAAGCCTATGACTCGAGACCCCAGTAAAGAAATAAGTATTATGGCAGCAGGAGATAAGAGTAAAGAATTGCCTACAACTGTTAAAGGTGGGCGGACACCACCTGAGGTTTTGATAGATGAAATCCTCCAACAGTTGAAAGAATACATAGAGCAACAATTCGACTTATCTAAAACCTGTATTAAGATCGAACAAAAGTCTGGAACCTCCAAAGGACAATGGTCCTTGGACGAGATTAAAAGGGTCTGGGGAAAAACGAACCGTATGAAAAATAAAGAGTGAATCCGATGGTCCCTAACCGCTCTGGGACAGATCCGACAGCGGAATGAGATTATAACGCGTTCCCAACATGATAGAGAACTGACCAGTACAAAGGACCAATTGCAAGCTGTTTGTGCACAGCTGCGACAGAAAAAACTTGAACTTGAAAAGTCGGAAGCGGAAGTTAAAGATCTTAAAGGTGAAATTAAAGAATGGAAAAAATCATTAGGTCAAGAGACAGTAATAGGAAAAGGAAAATGTATCGGTCAATTCCCAGAGTACCCATGTTTGGATAAATTAAAAGCGCAAACCCGAAGACACGACCGAGGAATAGATACGGATTCTGAATCCTCTGACGATACAGGGTCGGAAGATGAAGAACAAGGGGTGCGCTTTGCCCTGTTTAAAAAAAGACGAGTTGTAGCCAAATCAGAAGAGACTGTGGATGAGGGCGGAACCAAAAAAACGAGGAAAAGGGTGTATGCAAAATATTTAGTTCATGATCCGGCAGACCCAGAGAAAATTGATAAATGGTCCAAGGAATTGCCCAATCCAAAGAAAGGGGGAGTAAAAACGTGGGACCAATTGGACTGCTTAAGAAATATATATCAACTTCATCCCTGGGATGGAGTGCAAATTTTGACCAGAATAGTGCCAAAAACACAAGGAAGAAAATTGCACGACAAGGTAGAAGAAGCTTTGGGGCAGGATGAGCAAGAATTAAATGCAGGATGAGAGGCGATTAAACACTGGCTGCAAGCCTTCAGTCCAGCTAAGACAGACTGGGGAAAAATTGCAGCCTGCCAACAGAAAGGAACAGAGGAGTATGATGAGCGGTTTAGATGCACGTGGCTAGAACATTCGGGTATGAATAATACGGATGAGGAAATGGATGAACAAGTGTTTGGACCCCTGAAAGCAGCTTTTGTGGCAGGTCTAAAGCCAGAACTGTCCAAAATGCTTAAGGTAGTGTTACTGGACTGGGAAGGGAGAGGAACTACCTTTGCAGCATTGGTGGATCGATGTAACCAATTAGATCAGGATATAGGAACTAAAGTCCGAGCTGTACAGACTATGGGATGGAAATCCCAGGATTCCGATAAACAGTCATTAGGAAAATTACCCGGAAAATGTCATTATTGTGGGAAAGAAGGTCACTGGGCCAAGACGTGTAGGGCAAAACAGCAAGGTCGCGGCCGGGAAAGAGGATGCCGCCAGGGATACAATTCAGCCAACAAACCAGGCTTGTCACAAGATAATGACCTCATAGAAGCACTTAAGCGACTGACAATACAACAACAGAACGAGTTACTTGGGATAGCAAAAAACGATTAGAGCCCACACTGGCCCCCCTCCTCGCATTAATACAACAGAGGGGAGATGGACTATATATAACTGTGAGGGTGGGCGATAAGGATGTGGACTGTCTTTTAGACACAGGGGCGGAATTAACATGCTTACCCCTACAATATGGAGACTTTTTGCCGTTGGATGGTAGGGCACGTACAGCCTATGGAGTTGGGGGCCATAAAATAGAAATTAAAAGGACAACACCGGTACTTATAGGGCTGGGTCCACATGAACTAACCACGCCGGTCTGGATAGGCCCAGTAGATCAACCCCTTTTGGGAATGGATGTTCTAATCCAAGTAGATTCATCGTTGCATTTTGAGGATGGTCGGGTGACATGGTTAATTAGAACTTTGAAGAAAGAAGAATTGAAGGAACACCCGATATGGGCTAAAGATAAGAACGATTGTGGCCTACTCCAGATGGAGCCTGCATCATTTACCGGGACCAAGCCTCCATGCACTAAACAGTATCCCATCAGTCCAACTGTCATCGCAGGAATCTTACCGGTTATTCAGCAATTGGAGAAACAAGGGGTGCTTATTAAAACGCATAGCTCCTCCAATAGCCCCGTGTGGCCGGTACAGAAATCTAATGAGACTTGGCGTTTGACTGTCGATTATAGGAAAGCTAACCAGTGTATTGATCAAAAAGCTCCTTTGGTCACAGATCCCTCCACCATTTTTAATGCCCTCAAACCGGAACATAAATATTTCTCGGTTATAGATATGGCCAACGGATTTTGGTCGATGCCTCTGGCACCGGAGGTTCGCCAGTGGTTTGCTTTCACGGTCCAAGGACAACAGTATACTTGGACCCGGTTACCGCAGGGTTTCCACAACAGCCCTACGGTATTCCACATGGCTTTACAAAGCCATTTGCTAGAATTACCTCCCTTGTCATCCACAATCATCCAATATGTAGACGATATCCTGCTAGCTTCAAACACGGAAGAACAGCTTGAACAAGATTTACGAGCTTTGCTGGACCACTTTTGGCTGAAAGGACATAAAGCCAGCATCGACAAAGCACAAATATCCCAAGAAGAGGTTGTATACCTGGGACAAAAGATTTCACAAGGAAAGAGAGAACTTACCCAGGATAGAATTGCAGCCATTTGGGCTGCTAAAAAAAACACCACTATTCAGGAACTAAGGTCTTTTTTGGGATTGTGTAACTTTAACAGAAATTGGATTGACTCCTTCACACAGCTTGCTCAGCCATTGAATGATATCTTAAAGGGGAAACGTGCCTCTAAAGAAGCCATCACCCTCTCTAAGGAACAGCAAGAGGCCTTCCTGAGTTTGAAAAAGGCTTTGTGTTCGGCACCGGCTCTGGGAATCCCCGAGAGTGGTAAGCCATTAACCCTGTTTGTCCATGAGAAAGAAGGATATATGACAGCTATACTGACACAAGAACATGGGGATCGGCAAAGACCTATTGGCTATTATTCGGCAAAACTGGATGCGGTAGCCCTCGGATGAGGAAGTTGCCGAAGGGCCATGGAAGCTACATGTCGAGCGGTAATGACCACTGCGGGTCTAGTCCTCGACCAAAAGCTGATTGTCAAGTGTCCCCACACCGTACACGCTTTGCTGTCTATGAATAGAATGTCTCAGGTGACGGCAGCTAGATGGATCCGCTGGACAGCAGTTTTGGAAGCTCCTAATCTCCATATCATCCGGGCCAGCCAGGTTAATCCCGCAACTATGCTCCCGATGTCAGAATCGAGGGAGCAAGAGGGGGGAGAATGTGAAGAACATGACTGCGTGGAGATTTTAAAAGAAACAGAAGAAGCAGCCTTAGCAGCAGAGGAGCCTCTGCACAACCCAGACCTCATCCTGTTTACAGATGGTTCCTCCTTTGTTGACAATAGCACCAGAAAAGCAGGATGGGCTGTTACAGTCTTATATGAGGTAGTGGCAAAAGGATGTTTACCCTCAGGAACGTCAACACAACAGGCCGAGTTACGGGCCCTGTCAGAAGCATGTCGAATAGCAGAAGGACAGACAGCTAATGTCTGCATAGATTCGCGTTATGCTTTTGGAGTCGCATACGACTTTGGTCTGATATGGTGGAAAAGAGGATTCCACACTGCTGCTGGTACACCTATCCGAAATGGAAAAGAAGTCCGAGACTTACTGGAGGCCATACAATTACCTCAGGAAGTGTCCATCCTGAAGTGTAAGGTCCATACCAAGGAAAATACCACGGAAGCACAGGGAAATGCCCTAGCTGACCAGGCAGCAAAAGATGCCGCCTCACAGGGCGTTCCCCTAGGGGATCCAACACAGATGTGCAGATTGAAAGCACTCAGGACTCTGACATGAGACCTTCAAACAATGCAAGGCGAGTGCTCCCGAGAGGAAAAATAGACCTTGGATTGAGGCAGGAATTAAGCTATGTGAAGATGGTGTCTGGAGACAAAGAGTTACCGACAAGCCAGTCGCACCACAAGCGCTTATGCCTTTTTTAGCCCAACAGATCCACTCGTGGGGACACTTAGCCTCACAACAGATGACGGCATGGTTCCAGAAAAGCTGGTGGGGTCGGGGATTTAAAAAACATGCCCAGCTGGTAGCAGACCGCTGTGTGGTCTGCCAGAAAAATAATTCTGGCCCATCACGGTAATGCCCCAACTGAGGCCCCCTGCCCTTGTCGGACCATTCCAGCATCTGCAGGTTGATTATATATCTCTTCCTTCATTCCATAAGAACATAAGAACATAAGAATTAGGAACAGGAGTAGGCCATCTAGCCCCTCGAGTCTGCTCCGCCATTCAACAAGATCATGGCTGATCTGGCCATGGACTCAGCTCCACTTACCCGCCCTCTCCCCATAACCCTTAATTCCCTTATTGGTTAAAAATCTATCTATCTGTGATTTGAATACATTGAATGAGCTAGCCTCAACTGCTTCCCTGGGCAGAGAATTCCACAGACTCACAACCCTCTGGGAGAAGAAATTCCTTCTCAACTCGGTTTTAAATTGGCTCCCCCCGTATTTTGAGGCTGTGCCCCCTAGTTCTAGTCTCCCCGACTAGTGGAAACAACCTCTCTGCCTCTATCTTGTCTATCCCTTTCATTATTTTAAATGTTTTTATAAGATCACACCTCATCCTTTTGAACTCCAACGAGTAAAGACCCAGTCTACTCAATCTATTATCATAAGGTAACCCCCTCATCTCCGGAATCAGCCTAGTGAATCGTCTCTGTACCCCCTCCAAGGCTCGTATATCCTTCCTTAAGTAAGGTGACCAAAACTGCACGCAGTACTCCAGGTGCGGCCTCACCAATACCCTGTACAGTTGCAGCAGGGTCTCCCTGCTTTTCTACTCCATCACTCTTGCAATGAAGGCCAACATTCCATTTGCCTTCCTGATTACCTGCTGCACCTGCAAACTAACTTTTTGGGATTCACGCACAAGGACCACCAGGTCCCTCTGCACCATTCAAATAATATTCCCTTTTACTGTTTTTTTTTCCAAGGTGGATAACCTCACATTTCCGACATTGTATTCTATCTGCCAAACCTTAGCTTATTCGCTTAACCTATCTAAATCTCTTTGCAGCCTCTCTGTGTCCTCTACACAACCCGCTTTCCCACTAATCTTTGTGCCATCTGCAAATTTTGTTACACTACACTCTGTCCCCTCCTCCAGGTCATCTATGTATATTGTAAACAGTTGTGGTCCCAGCACCGATCCCTGTGGCACACCACTAACCACCGATTTCCAACCCAAAAAGGACCCATTTATCCCGACTCTCTGCTTTCTGTTAGCCAGCCAATTCTCTATCCATGCTCATACATTTCCGCTGACTCCGCGTACCTTTATCTTCTGCAGTAACCTTTTGTGTGGCACCTTATCGAATGCCTTTTGGAAATCTAAATACACCACATCCATTGGTACACCTCTATCCACCATGCTCGTTATATCCTCAAAGAATTCCAGTAAATTAATTAAACATGATTTCCCCTTCATGAATCCATGTTGCAAGGATACACTAACATTCTTGTCATGGTCGACAGATTATCTAGATGGGTAGAAGCTGTCCCAACTAAAGGAGCCACAGCCAATCACAATGCAAAGGTCTTGTGTAAGGATTACATTCCCCGATGGGGAGTCCCGAGTAGCATTGACTCAGATCAGGGAACACACTTCACAGGTGCTGTCTGCCAAGAAGTCTGTCGGTTCCTGAACATTACGTGGGATTTACATCCTTATCATCCACAATCATCAGGACAAGTAGAGCGAATGAATCGAACTCTGAAACAACGGCTTGCCAAATATCACCAAGAAGGAACACCATGGCCCCAGGCACTACCAATAGTGCTATGTAGCATTAGGGCAACCCCAAACAGAACTACAGGTCTAAGCCCATTTGAAATTATAACAGGAAGACCCATGTCGCTGCCAGGAACTATTGATTTACGGAAAGCTGATGTTCACTTAATGAGTGACACTTTGTTATCATAACCTAACCAATGCTATTAGTTCTGTTTCCCCGACAGGTATCGGCAGCTTAGGGTAATCCACCCGAAGGAGGACACAACATCATCCCGGGAATCTGGGTCTATTTGAAAAAGTTGCATAAAGAACCTTTGGGTGCCAAGTGGGAGGGATTTTATCAAGTGTTATTGACCACCCAGGCAGCTGTAAAAGTCCAAGGAAAGAAAGCCTGGATCCACGCCTCACACGTTAAACGAGCACCCGTAACTGAAGCTGAAATCTAATAAGGACAATTACTTTTTGCCAAAATGTATAAATTTACTATATTACTGACTCTAGGTTTTCTAGGCATTTGCCTACTTCTTACTAGCCGACCCTTTGCACCAAAGGGAAATAGTAGAGTACCAAGGGAATTACATGTAAATACCTTTTTATATATGTCGTACATTTATGCCAAACAAGGTAACATTTCTAGTTGTTGGCTATGTGCGCATATTCCTATTCACTCAAAGGGAGGGATTCCCTTGAGGCCAGTTCCCTTGAATATCTCAGAAATGGCTGAGTGGATAATTAATCAAAACAAAACAGGCAATGGGTTTCAGAATACGGAAAACTGGGCACGTAAATGGAAGTCAGCAGGTTACAATATGGCTACCTTTGAAGGGGGATACCAACCGTGGTACAATAATTCCAAACGGCCCCCATTTTTTATTATCACTAATACAACGGGGGTAGGAAGACCAGGGGAATCGGTCTGTCTGATTAGAAACATCAAAGGAGGCCAAAATATGGGGTATAGTAACTGCTCCCGGAATTATAATTATAATCAAGCCACGGAACCGTCTAAACTGGGCCGATGTGGGAATTCTTAACGTAACGGGGATTCTGAATAAAACAGATGGAAAAGCCTGGACAGGCCCCGGAGTGTTGCTGACAAAGAAACAGCTAACATTCATTGCCTATAATGGCACCTATTGGGTGTGTGGCCACAAGGCCTACCCTTGGCTGCCCCAGAATTGGACGGGATCCTGCTATTTATCCTACATTGTGCCATATATGTATCATATAAAGTCACTGTCGGAACATTTACACCGTTCTAAGAGAGCTATCACAGAAACAGGGAGGCTCTTTGCTATTCTGATCCCCAGGTATGGGACCGCCATACTGGCAAGGGAATCCATTAACATGGCATCCGTTGTGGAACGAGTAGCCAGTGATACCTCAGATGCCCTAGTTAAAATCAATGCAGAAATGGTAGCAATCCGCACAGTAGCCCTACAGAATAGACTGGCCCTTGACTACATCCTGGCTGAAAAGGGAGGTACTTGCGCCCTACTCGGAACTGAGTGTTGCACATATATCCCAGATAGCTCTGAAGAAATTACCCACTTAGTGGAGCATATCCAAAAGGAGGTAGAAAAACTTAAGCAACCCCCATCATTTACTTTGTGGAGCGGAGCCACTGAATGGCTAGGTTCAATAGGAACTTCATTGGTTGAAGGTTTAATTCTATTCGTTGTAATTATTTTACTTTTATATTGTTTTTTTATGTTGATTAAATGTTGTTGTGACCAGGCGGCTACAGGTCCCAGCAGACCGTCTGTATGTGGCACAGGGGTATGTTATGCTTAAGGGAAGGTTGTTTACTGGTTGAATTAAGATATTGATTTGGATTAAATTGGAATAAGGTTACTTAACCTACTAAAACCAGACTTCCATTGTGGCCACGATGGAATTCGGGTTGGTGTAAATTTGTGTGGAAGCTACTAGTCCGGACATGTGGCGAAACACATCAACAAATTTTAGAAGGAAACTCCATTAACATGTATGAAATTATTTTGTAGCATGTTTAACCAGTGATAGCTGATGTTTTCTGGTTCAGTTTGTGAAAGAATCAAAGGGGGGATTGATAGAGAATTCAAACAGGCTGCATTCAGACAGGATGTGAGAATTCACAGACCCCAAGTCAAAGCTGCAACATGCAACTCAGCATGTTGCATTAAGTCATCAATCAACTTGACATTTTAGAACCTTTGGTAGCGAGCCAATTAAAGGTTAACAGACTATCAATTGAGTCAATAAGGTCAAAGAAGGCGTGTTCTTTTCTGTAAATTGAGTCAGGTATAAGAACAACCATTTTGGCCATGCGTTCTCAGAAGAACAAAGGCCTGGCTTCAAGCCAGAAGCTTGTTGCCGCTGCCAGAATAAAATTACATTAAAACTATCACTGGAGTTCGTATTTCATTGGAAATTAAGAGATCTAACATAGACCTAGTACAGGGACAGCGGTCAATGGGCAGCACAGCCACCACCACTGGCAACCTGCCCCAGATCAGCCCTACACCCCCTGGCCACCAGGGTCAAAACCAGGAGCGAGAGGCCAGTACCCTCCAGGTTTCCTGGCAGACCCTGGGATGACCAGACTTTCTTCACAAATGGAGGAGAAGGAGCCCACACAGTCCTGTGGCCCTGCCCACCACCACACACTTACCCACTCTACAGAGTATGCACCCAGCCACTGCTGCACTGGGTCCCCCATTGAGGGATCCCACAACAGTGACACCCACATGGTCTGTGTGTGAAGGGGGGAAATGTAGGAGGCCAGCCTCAAGCACAGGGATCACACCTGGCACCCACACAACCCTCACGACAACCTCCCACAGCCCACTACTGATCACCTCCCCAGGTCACGGCAATAAGGACTTGAAAAATGCTGAGGGGGACGGGGGGTAGTGTTGTTATGTATGCATGCCTACAATGTTGTGATGTAATGTTATACGTATTGTAACACTGAATGTACCTTCACCCTGTACACACCTTACCTGTACACCAGAGGGTGCTGCTGCTGGAGACCTAAGGTTCACCTGCACACTGCAGGTAACCCAGCAGAAAAAGGAGCTCACCTCTTAGTGTCCTCACTCTCGGAGCTGCATTAAAGGACTTCAGTCTTCACAGTTTAAGTGCCATACCCCTGCCTCGTGGAATCATTAACAAGGTGCCTACATATATAATAGACCCGGCGAGGCCCCGCAAAGGCTGGTTTTCGGCGTGCAATGTGCATGCCAAAAAACGGCTTTTCCGATCTGTCAAGCTATCTCCTGACAGATCTTCCGCATTCCCGCAACCAAGACATTTGCAGAGGCGAGATTGGGCTATTTGCCCATCTCTTGTCCAACGAATGTCCTTAAAACTCTTGCGCCTGGTAAGAGTCAGTGCATAGCCTATTTTTACCAGCGTAAGAGTTTAAAACATGTAAAAATAAAAATTTAAAACCATTTTTATGTTTAAAATCCTGTCCACTGCAGTAAGTTTATTTTAAAACTTAATTAAGACACTTAAAAAACAAAATCCAAAAATTATATATTTTTTCTAAAACATTTCATTAACTTTAATTTCAATTAATGTTAAATATGTAAGTTGTTTTTTTTATTTTTTATGTTGTGTTTGGGTGTTTGGGGTGGGTGGGGGGGTTCTCATTGATAATAATAGGAGCTCGCTCTTACGGAGTTCTCATTATTATCAATGAGAATACTGTACCTTCATTGGTTGTCCAGTGCCATGTGACTCCAGCTTCTCCCTCTGTATCTCCGTGAATGCACTGCGAAGTGCGGGAAGAGAAGGTCTCAGAACGGAATCGCTGGAGGGCGCAGGAGCAAATGATAGGTGCGGACATTTTTTTTTATTATCAGGCAAGTGCACGCGGGAAGCCCAGAACCGGGATTTCAGACCCAGCAACAACCTCAAATGTAAATTGTTGTTGAGATGTAATTTTATTCCTGACATAACTCTCAGTTCTGATCAGGGATGAGTGTTATGATTTCAGCTTCGGGTCAATTCAATTTGAATTAAGTTGAATCTGATGGCATTCTTCGGACATATACAAATCTGGTTATATCCAACTTTATTCATCCTGATCGATTGCAAAGACAGAATTCCAATTTGATGAATGAAATAATATCAATATATGATTTCCATGTTATTCCATCGTTTTTTTCTCACTGTTGGTATTATTTGTCCCATTCCTAAACCCACCTGCGCATTAGGCCATTTCCTTTGTACATACATTTTTAAATCAATTTTGGTGAATTTTTATGTTGGTTGTGATGAGGCATGGCAGTGCTGTGTAACGGAACTCTCCTCCACTTTGGACATCCAATGTTGGTAGCAAGCACTCTCAGATGAGACATTCGGATGAGCAAAACTCAGGGGAAACCTCCCGAAACTGTAAAGAGCATTTTTCTATTTACCACACAAGAGGACATTCAGATCAAAATTGCCAAATCAGCACTCCATGAGGAGCTGAACTGATAATATTCAAACTCATTTGATGTCAGCTTCATACAGCTGGTTAGAAGCTGGGATTTCAATCCGATGAGTCTGGATGGATTTGAATTGAGATCTTGGAGGTGTAAAATGCAACTCTTCTTAATTCAATCTCTCTTTTACACAATTGTCAATAACTCTCTCCTTAACTTTAATATAAGTGTCACCAACAAGGGCATGGTCGTGTTGTGGTTATAATTCTAGGCATCTCATTGCACAGCATCTAATCCAAAAGCACAAGAATCAAGGGGGAAAAACAGTCTAAAAACATTTTTGAAACCCCTAACTGCAGCATTGAGATTGCTGAATCAGCCACTTAGATCATGAATTCAGTGCTTAACTTAAAATTAGCTTTATTCCCCGCCATGGAAAGAAAAAGGATTACTTGTTAACTGTTGTGAAAAAGAATGATCGAAAAAGCAAAAGTAAACAAAAAAAGAACTTGTATTTATATAGCACCGTTCACAACTTCAGGACATTCCAAAGTGCTTCACAGCCAATAAAGCACTTTTGAAGTGGTGACTGTTGTACTGCAGGGAAATTCGGCAGCATTTGCTCTCATGAACAGCATTGCGGTAAATGACCAAGGAATTAGTGCTGTGTGTTGAGGGATAACTGGGGAGAGCTCCCTTGCTCTTCTTCAAATAGAGCCATGGGATCTTTTATGTCCATCTTAAAGGGCAGATAGAGTCTCATCTGAAAGGTGGCACCTCTGACAGTGCAGAACTCCCTCAGTACTGCACTGAAATGTCAGCCTAGATTTTGTGTTTATGTCTCTTAAATCCATGATATTCTGACTCAGAGATGAGATTGCTAGCATTGAGCCAAGGATTATGTGGTTGTGATATGATTGAAGGTTATGGCTCAGGAAAGTCAGAAAATCTTCCAATGCTGCTTTTCAAATTGCCTCAACCTTCCTCATGAAAACTCCACGAGAACAAAGTAATTCAGGAAAAACTTGTGCTATTCTTTTACGTGCTTTTGAAGCTTTGAGTGTTGAGGCTTAAGATTTTAACATCTTTGCTGATTCCCTCCATTCATGCATTATACATAACACTTTGAATTCCAAATCAGTTTTTCTTTTAAAGTACAAGAAAAAGAGTAGCATGTGGGCAATGTTTACAAAAGGTGTTACCCACAAGGTTTGGAGTGGGAAGAAAATATGTAATTATTCAACTTGTGGACGGTTTTCATGCTGAGTTAGCAAAAACAAAGCAAATGATCTGGGAGGTGTTGAGCAGTGATTGATTCAGTATGAATGACTCATATGGAGAGAAACCACCTTCGGATGAGACGTTAAACCAAGGCCCCATCTGCCCTCTCAGGTGGATGTAAAAGATCCCATGGCACTATTTCGAAGAAAAGTAGGGGTGTTATTCCCGGTGTCCTAGTCAATATTTATCTCTCAATCAACACAACAAAGACAGATTATCTGGTCATTATCACATTGCTGTTTGTGGGAGTTTGCTGTGTGCAAGTTAGCTGTTGCATTTCCCACATTACAACAGTGACTACACTTCAAAAAGTACTTTGTTGGCTGCAAAGCGCTTTGAGACATCCGGTGGTCATGAAAGGCACGATATAAACACATGTCTTTCTTTTTTTTTCTTTCTATCCTCAAATGTCATTTTCAGCTATGTGATCCATCAGTAGTGCCACCTCTTGTAAAGCAGCTTGCAATATCAGTATATTAAGTCAGTCATCATTGCAGAAATATGCATAAACATGTTTTAAGGAAGGATCACATAAACAGCCAGAGGAAATGTTACATCGCTATTGGGACTGTGTCCAATCAAAATAAATTATGTATAAATCAATTCACAATTGCAGTTTCTCTAAGATTCTTGCATTCTTTGTGTTTCAGCTGAATACAGAATTGTGTAATCATATCAGTGGAATACTTCTTGTACTAGCTACATTGTGTCAATCTGCAATAGAAAAGCATTTTGTGTGTAAAAAAAGTTCCAAGAACACATCATGCTTGATTGTAATCTATGCATTCAGCCGATTCATTTAAAAATGAACTGCAAAGAACATTCACATAGTTGACAGGGGTGACTGAAACATCGTCGAACAAGGGATTTTTCTTCACTTTCTATAACAGTCATTATAACTTGCAAGCCCATGTCATTACCAGCCTGCTCAACTCGTCCACAGTGTTATATATGCAAATTTGTATATACTTTGTACAGCCACCAGAGGGTTCGTTCTCTGTAGTCCCAAGGGATCCCATAATCCCTTGGGAGCATAGGTACGTAAGGTGGCCTCACAGGCTGGAGAGGAACTCTGGAGACCTGCAATAAAAGACTACGGTCACACTTTACTTTGAGCTCACAGTATCCAGTCAGACTCTTTATTCATACATAGCAACTGGCGATGAGATACAAATGACGAACCCAACAATGCAGAGAACAGTGGGCATCATGGAGAAATTCTCGGAGGGAGATGATTGGGAAACCTTCGTGGAGTGACTCGACCAATACTTCGTGGCCAAGGAGCTGGAAGGAGAAGCGAATGCTGCCAAACGAAGGGCGATTCTCCTCACCGTCTGCGGGTCACCAACGTATGGCCTCATGAAAAACCTGCTTGCTCCAGCGGAACCCACAGAGAAATCATATGCTGATTTGTGCACACTGGTCCGGGAGCATCTGAACCTGAAGGAAAGCGTTCTGATGGCGAGGTATCGGTTCTACATCTACAAAAGGTCTGAAGGCCAGGAAATCACCAAGCTAAGACGCCTTGCAGGACATTGCGAATTTGAAGGATATTTGGAGCACATGCTCAGAGACTTTTTCGTGCTTGGCATTGGCCATGAAATGATACTTTGCAAACTGTTGACTGTAGAGACCCCAACCTTGAGTAAGGCCATAGCAATAGTCCAGGCATTCATTATCACCCGTGAAAATACTAAGCAAATCTCTCAGCACACGAGCGCTGCTACAAGTACTGTGAACAAAGTAATGTTGTTTTCAAATCTCAATGTGCAGGGCAGGCCCCACATGCCTGCAGCTGCACGTCCACAGATGTCTCAGAGTCCACCATCAAGGGTGATGAATGCAAGGCCATTAACACCTTGTTGGCGCTGCAGGGGTGATCATCGTTTCCATTCATGCCGCTTCAATGGATACGTTTGCAAGGGCTGTGGAACAATGGGACATCTCCAATGTATGTGCAGGCGAGCTGCAAATCCTGTTAATCCTGCAAACCACCATGTTGCAGAGGAGGACAGATCCACAGCGGATCACGATGAACCAGAGCCTCAGACTGAGGAGGCAGAGGTATATGGGGCCCACACATTCACAATAAAGTGTCCCCCGATAATACCGAAGGCTGAACTAAATGGACTCCTGGTGTCAATGGAGCTGGACCCGAGCGCGAGCCAGACCATTATAAGCAAAAAGACTTTTGAAAAATTGTAGTGCATCAAGACCTCAAGGCCAGTCTTGACTCCAATTCGCACAAAGCTGAGAATTTACACAAAGTAAATAATTCCCGTAATCGGCAGTGCTATTGTAAAAGTCTCCTACAATGGAGCGGTGCACAAGCTACCACTCTGGGTGGTACCGGGCGATAGTCCCACGCTGCTCAGCAGGAGCTGGCTGGGAAGGATACGCTGGAACTGGAATGACACTTCATGTTCTGTTCACTGTTCGAACCAGGCATCGGGAAGTTTCAAGAAGCAAAAGTGCAGATCCACCTAATTCTGGGGGCGCGGCCCAACCATCACAAGGCGAGAGCAGTACCATACATGATGAGAGAGAGGGTAGAGATTGAGCTAGACCGGCTGCAAAGAGAGGGTATTATTTCGCCGATCGAATTCAATGAGTGGGCCAGTCTGATCGGTCCTGTCCCCAAGGGAGACGGCACCGTCAGAATCTGTGGTGATTACAAAGTAACTAACAATTGTTTCTCCCTGCAGGACCAATACCTACTACCAAAGGCCGATGACCTTTTTGCTACACTGGCGGGGGGGAAAGACGTTCACGAAGCTGGACTTGACCTCGGCCGACATGACGCAGGAGCTGGAGGAATCATCGAAGGGCCTCACATGCATCAACATGCATAAAGGTCTCTTCATTTAAAACAGATGCACGTTTGGAATTCGATCAGCAGCGGCAATATTCCAGAGAAACATGGAAAGCTTACTGAAGTCAGTCACACATACGGTGGTCTTCCAGGACAACATTTTGGTTTCAGGTTGGGACACAAGTGAGCATCTGCAGAACCTGGACGAGGTTCTTAGTCGACTCAACCACGTGGGGCTCAGGTTAAAACTCTCGAAGTGTGTTTTCCTGGTGCCTGAAGTGGAGTTAAACAGAAACATAGAAACATAGAAATTATGTGCAGCAGCAGGCCATTCGGCCCCTCGAGCTTGCACCGCCATTCAATAAGATCATGGCTGATCATTCAACTTCAGTACCCCTTTCCTGCTTTCTCTCCATACCATTGATCCCTTTGGCCATAAGGGCCATATCTAACACCCTATTGAATATATCTAACGAACTGGCTTCAACAACTTTCTACGGTAGGGAATTCCACAGGTTAACAAATCTCTGAGTGAAGAAGTTTCTCCTCATTTCGGTCCGAAATGGCTTATCCCTAATCCTTAGACGGTGACCCCTGGTTCTGGACTCCCCCAACATCGGGAACATTCTTCCTGCATCTAATCTGTCGAGTCCCATCAGAATTGTATATGTTTCAATGAGATCCCCTCTCATTCTTCTAAACTCTAGTGAATACAAGCCCCGCCGATCCAGTCTCTCCTGATATGTCAGTCCTGCCATCCAGGGCATCAGTCTGGTGAACCTTTGCTGCACTCCCTCAATAGCAAGAACATCCTTCCTCAGATTAGGAGACCAAAACTGAACACAATATTTCAGGTAAGGCCTCATTAAGGCCCTGTACAGCTGCACAAACCTCCCAGTTCCGATACTCAAATCTCCTAGCTATGAACACCAACATGCCATTTGCCTTCTTCACCGCCTGCTGCACTTACATGCCAACCTTCAATGACTGATGTACCATGACACCCAGGTCTCGTTGCACCTCCCCTTTTCCTAATCTGCCTCCGTTCAGATAATAATCTGCCTTCATGTTTTTGCAACAAAAGTGGATAACCTTACATTTATCCACATTATCCTGCATCTGCCATGCACTTACCCACTCACCTAACCTGTCCTTGTCACCCTGCAGCCTCTTAGCATCCTCCTCACAGCTCACACTGCCACCCAGTTTAGTGTCATCTGCAAACTTGGAGATATTACTCTCAATTCCTTCATCTAAATCATTGATATATATTGTAAACAGCTGGGGTCCCAGCACTGAGCCCTGCGGCACCCCACTGGTCACTGCCTGCCATTCTGAACAGGACCCGTTTATCCTGACCCTCTGCTTCCTATCTGCCAATCTGCCAACCAGTTCTCTATCCACGTCAATACATTACCCCCAATACCATGTGCTTTAATTTTGCACACCATTCTCTTGTGTGGGACCTTGTCAAAAGCCTTTTGAAAGTCCAAATACACCACATCCACTGGTTCTCCCTTGTCCACTCTACTGGTTACATCCTCAAAAAACTCTAGAAGATTTGTCAAGCATGATTTCCCCTTCATAAATCCAAGCTGACTTGGACTGATCCTGTCATTGTTTTCCAAATGCGCTGCTATTTCATCTTTAATAATTGATTCCAACATTTTCGCCACTACTGATGTCAGGCTAACCGGTCTATAATTTCTCATTTTCTCTCTCCCTCCTTTTTTAAAAAGTGGTGTTACATTAGCTACCTTCTAGTTCATAGGAACTGATCCAGAGTTGATAGACTGTTGGAAAATGATCACCAATGCATCCACTATTTGAAGGGCCACTTCCTTAAGTACTCTGGGATGCAGACTATCAGGCCCTGGGGATTTATCAGCCTTCAATCCCATTAATTTCCCTAACACAATTTCCTGGCTAATAAACATTTCCTTTAGTTCCTCCATCTTGCGAGACCCTCGTTCCCCTAGTACTTCCGGAACGTTATTTGTGTCTTCCTTAGTGAAGACAGAATCAGAGTATTTGTTGAATTGTTCCCCATTATAAATTCACCTGATTCTGACTGCAAGGGACCTACATTTGTCTTCAACTAATCTTTTCCTCTTCACATATCTATAGAAGCTTTTTCAGTCAGTTTTTATGTTCCCAGCAAGCTTCCTCTCATACTCTATTTTCCCCCTCCCCCTTTGGCCTCCTCTGCTGAATTCTAAATTTCTCCCAGTCCTCAGGTTTGCTGCTTGTTCTGGCCAATTTATATGCCTCTTCCTTGGATTTAACACTATGCCTAATTTTCCTTGTTAGCCACGGTTGAGCCACCTCCCCCATTTTATTTTTACTCCAGACAGGGATGTACAATTGTTGTAGTTCATCCATGTGATCTTTAAATGTTTGCCATTGCCTATCCACCATCAATCCTTTAAGTAACACAGTCAGACTCTTTATTCATACATAATACACAGTACTTGCAAAGTTACCGCATTATGAAGTGGATTAACAACATTGCTTGTTTAGCAGTAATGTACAAACTGTAACTGGGTACCTCTACAATTTATCCAAGTCACTGAGATTCAATAAATAGCAATCTATGAATTCAGAGCTCTGAGCTCACTCAGACAGCCACCAGCATCAGCATACCCAATGAAAGGTAGAATTTGTATTTATATAGTGCCATTCATGACCTCAGTATGTTCCAAAGTGCTTTACAACCAATTAAATACTTTTGAAGTGTAGTCCTGTTGTAAATGTAGGCAACATGGCAGCAAATTTGTGCTCAGCAAGCTCCCACAAACAACAATGAAATAAATGACGAGATCATCTGTTTTAGGTGGTGGTCGAGGGATAAATATTGGCCAGGACACTGGGAGAAACTCCTCTTCACTTTAACATTGCTGTGGGATTTTTCCGTCAACTCGAGGGGACAGACTCAGGTTAATGTCTCAGCCGAAAGAGAAATTCAGTTAATTGGGTGATACACATTCAAATACATCTTGCCTATAGATTTTTGATTTTTAAGCAATTTTGATTTTGATTTCTTGCTGTTTTATAGCAATTGTGCTGAGATGCTGGTTGAATTGGTGTCATAATGGACCTGGAATATCTCTATGATTTCTGACATTGAACTTGAAAGTTTGCATTATCATTTGACAGAACCATTACAATCACAAGTTCTTGTTCAGTGACACTTTACCACTTTTATAAACTTGGGCTGAGAAATTCCGTTGCGCCCCGTTTCGGGACGGAAACATCCGCGAGGCGGGACTTTTTGCGCCAGTTGCGAAAGTCTTGACCCACTCACGAAATTGGGGTTACCGACCCTGAAAGGAAATGAAGTGCAAAAACACGTTCTCCTCTTCCTCTCTGGGGCGCTAACGGGGCGGACGGGTTGGGAGTAGGGCGCAGCGCTACGCACTGGGCCGCGTAGCGCTTCTGGGTAGGAGGGTGCTCCCCTTCATTAAAGGGGAGGGCAAAAGCTGCAGACTCTGTGGGACCCTACCTGGACCATCAGGAAGTGGGGTGCCGAGCCACCAGACCGGCACACAAGCGAAGTGCCAGGCCGCCAGATCACGGCACGGACTCCCGCGTTCAAAGTGGCAACGGGTCGCGACAAGTAAGTCGGCATATTTTTTACTAAAGTGCCTGCCACCTCCCCTTTAACTTGCCCCGTGAGACTCCTGCTACCCCGTTCACGTACCCTGAAACTGTCGCCTTCATTGCCCGACAGGGGGCGTGGGCCAATTTTTGATGATATCGTCATCGACGACGCAGCAGAGCGGGGCGCGATTGGTAACCGTCGCCGCTAAACTCTTGCAGAATGTAGAGGGAGTCGTTAGCGGCACCATGCCTGGCCAAAAGGTCGTTTGTGCCCCGTTAGCGCCCCCGGTAATGGGAGGTGCAAATTACCCCAATTTCTCACCCACCGGTATCTATTAAAAAAATGACACAGGAGTTCAAGTGAATTTTTTAAAGAGACTGGTTCAGCATTCAACTTCTGAATTTATTTATTCATAGAATTATAGAATCATAGAAATTTACAGCACGGAAGGAGGCCATTTCAGCCCATCGTGTCCGCACCGGCCGACAAAGAGCTATCCAGCCTAATCCCACTTTCCAGCACTTGGCCCGTAGCCCTGTAGATTACAGCACTTCAAGTGCACATCCATGTACTTTCAAATGTGGTGAGGGTTTCTGCCTCTACCATCCTTTCAGGCAGTGAGTTCCAGACCCCCACTACCCTCTGGGTGAACAAATTTCCTCTCAAATCCCCTCTAAACGTCCGACCAATTACAGATTGTACCTCACTAATCCGGGACTCTTTCATCTGGAAACATCCATGGTTTGGCATTAGTTGGGCCTGCAGGAGAGGAGCGTTTATTTTTATTTAAGTTTCGATCGGCTGCAATGGCTGATCAGTCAGTGTGTTCGACGATGGGCTGGGAGCATCTATCAGTCAGTGAGTTTGTGCATGGGTGCTGAGGGAGCTGTCCTCAGGCTACCATGGCACGCACTCACATATACAGGAGCCCGGGCACTGTCCACCAGTACCAGTGGTTCGGGAAATTCTCTGACTGGTGCCGGACTGGAGAGGTACACCTGTACTTTAAATCTATGTCCCCTGGTTGTTGACCCCTCTGCTAAGGGAAAGAGGCCCTTCCTATCAATTCTATCTAGGCTCCTCATAATTTTATGCACCTCAATAGGGTCTCCCCTCAGCCTCCTCTGTTCCAAAGAAATCCAGGAGATTCATCATCATAGGCAGTCCCTCAGAATCGAGGAAGACTTGCTTCCACTCTTAAAATGAATTCTTAAGAGGCTGAACAGTCCAATACAAGAGCCATAGACTCTATCACAGGTGGGACAGATAGTTGTTGAGGGAAGGGGTATGTGGGACAGGTTTGCCGCATGCTCTTTCCGCTTCCTGCTCTTGATTTCTGCATGCTCTCGGTAATGAGACTCGAGGTGCTCAGCGCCCTCCCGGATGCACTTCCTCCACTTAGGGCGGTCTTTGACCAGGGACTCCCAGGTGTCAGTGGTGATGTTGCAATTTATCAGGGAGGCTTTGAGGGTGTCCTTGTAACGCTTCCGCTGCCCACCTTTGGCTCGTTTGCCGTGAAGGAGTTCCGAGTAGAGCACTTGCTTTGGGAGTCTCGTGTCTGGCATGCAAACTATGTGGCCTGCCTAGCGGAGCTGATCAAGTGTGGTCAGTGCTTCAATGCTGGGGATGATGGCCTGGTCAAGGACGCTAATGTTGATGTGTCTGTCCTCCCAGGGGATTTGTAGGATCTTGCGGAGACATCGTTGGTGTTATTTCTCCAGCGACTTGAGGTGTCTACTGTAAATGGTCCATGTCTCGGAGCCACACAGGAGGGCGGGTATTACTACAGCCCTGTAGACCATGAGCTTGGCGGCCGAAGGCTGCACTGGCGCACTGGAGGCAGTGGAGGAGATTAAATGCCAACTGAATAACTCATTGTTGAAAAGACATTTTATTTGGCCCATGTTGTCTTCAGTCAAAATTCTGTTCTATTTAAGACTCTAAAAGTTATACATTTGACCAGAAATTTTGAGGGCAGCTTAGCTGACCAGCTGGGTTATAATTTATGAAGTATTACAGGTTTCACAAGTAATGAGATTTCCATGTACCAATTAGCTTTCGGAATAATCACAGAGAGTAGATTATTTTCAGTCCTTCGAGACTGATTGTAAAATAGGCAAGGCCAAAAGGGTTTGAACTTTTATGGATCAGCTAATTTGTCTGCAGTATTACTGGCTAATCAATACCAACAAGACAGCTAGGCAGCCTCCACACTGCCAGAGAATGAATTCTGCAGGTCAATTGCATTTTATTGCCATCTGAAGCGTCAATGGAACTGACCATCACCTTTTGTAGCCTTTGGCATTTTAGATGGAGATTGATGTTTTATTTGAGCTCATTAGCTCTTTAAAAACATTTTATCCTGTCAGCAATTAGATTTTATTAAACCTAGTTCAAACTGCATAGATCCCCTCTGAAAATGACAACTCCCCCTCTCCTCGCCCCCCGCCCCCCAAACTGCTTCACTGCAACAATTAAGCACAGTACAACATTATTAGGATTACCTCCAATTCTGGGTGAAATATGTTGTTTCTGTTTCTTTTTAATTTGAATATTGGACATGGAGTGAAATTCTCATAGTTTCTTTTGTTTCAGAGTTCCACTAATATTTTACAAAATACTAGTGGATTTCCTTTGGTGCTGCACACAGGGAGACAAGACCAAGGTCACTACTTAGGTCAAGCGTGGCGAGAGAGCGGAGGCAAAGAAGAAAGGAAATGGAGAGGGACAAGTGGGAAAGGAGAACAGAGGAGGAAAAAAGTGAGAGGGAAACAGTAAGGAAGGAGGGAGGAAGTCGGAGATGAGGAGAGCAGATGAAAGAATAGGAGGGGTACAGTGAAAGGGCAGGGATGGAGGGAAGGAGGTGAATGGCTGGGCTGAGGAGAATAGCGAGAGTAGAATAGTCAGAGTGAAGGAGAAAAAAGAGGAGGTAGAGAGGAGAGGAGGGGAGAAGAAGAAAGTTGGGAGAAAATCTATGGTCAGAATTCAACTTCTTGCGAGTTGTTTAAAGCCATCATGCTACACAGTGGGTGTATGTGTGGTGGGGGGAGTGGGGGAGAATTGCTTGTCAGAAAAAGGCCCGTTAGCACCTCTAAGAGGAGGTGACGGGCGATAAGGCCTTTCCGCCCATGCCCCGGGTTGGAGGCTGCACCCCATGTTTTCGCCGCGCCCCGTGTTTCCGCCCTGCCCGCTGCTCCGACCCATTGTCGCCACGTGCTGGCCCCTTCCCGCCCGGCGGTGACCCCTTCTCCGTCCTGCGGGGGCAATTGTCCCGCGGGAGTCTGGCCGCCGCCGGTCGGTGCCCAACAGCTCCATGAGGCAAGAAGCTGTCGGTGGCTGGGCGGTGCAGCCGCCCTTAAAGAGGAAGGCGCGCCGCTGGCCCGGGCGAACCCTCCCCAATGGCCCAGTGGGCTTCACATAGGCCTTGAAGTGATCCCCCCCCACTTTAAATGAAGGAGAGGGCCGTTGCGACGCATCAGCGTGACATGGTACGTCCTTGTCTCGCTAACGTCGGTGGTGATGGACACCTCCCCACTCCTGACCTGATACCGTCCCCAACAGTGCCCCTAAGTGCTAGGAGGCGGTGTCAGACTTAAAGAGACGAATTTTCTGGCTCTTCTCTCCGACTCCCGCCAGCCACTAAATTTCCGGATAAATCGAAGTGCCCTCCCCAATTTCTCACTGAGGACAATTTCGGCTCCAGGGTCTTCAAGTTGGGATATATTATCAGTGAGCTGTAGCATTCCACAATGACAAAAATTGCCCTCTCAGTCTAACTGTCTCTCTGTTTCTTTCTCAGTCTACTTTTTCATTGCATTAATCTGCCTGTATAGCTGATATCTTGTTTTGCCTGACTTCTTAATTTAATTCTTACCACAAGTCTCTCCTGCTCATGTATATGTCTCCAAAGTCTCTGCATAGCTGTCTCAGATGTTGTTCCCCCTCTGAAGTACTCAGCATCTATTTCTTACTCTTATAAAGGCCTCAGACATTTAGGAAATGGGAAGAATTTTGCAGCCAAGTATTTGTTTTTTGTATTTTTAAGTTTACTTTCATGTGGGGCTCACTCAAGCAACAAATCAGTCAATAAATAGCAGACAAAATCATATATTTTCTGGGACAGAGTGCCTCTGTTGTCCTTGTACTCTGTATGTCAGTTGTAGCTCAGTGGGTAGCACTGATTCAGAAGGTTGTGGGTTGAAATCCCACTCCAGGGACTTGAGCACATGAGTCTAGACTGACACTTAAGTGCAGTGCTGAGGGAGTGCTGCACTCTCGGAGGTGCCGTCTTTCAGATGGGATGTTAAAGCGAGGCCCCATCTGCTCTCTCAACTGGGTGTAAAAGATCTCATGGCACTATTTCGAAGAAGAGCAGGGGAGTTATCCCCTGTGTCCTGGCCAATATTTATCCCTCAATCAACATAACAAAAACAGACTATCTGGCCATTATTACATTGTTGTTTGTGGGAGCTTGCTGTGCGCAAATTGGCTGCCGCATTTCCCACACTACAACAGTGACTACACTCCAAAAGTACTTCTCATTGGCTGTAAAGCGCTTTGAGACTTTTGGTGGTTGTGAAAGGCACTATCTAAATGCAAGTCTTTCTTTCCTTACTCAAGGATACTGGCACTGGGGCAAAATAGTTGTTCTTTCTTTTCCTTCACTTGTTTTTTTTTGTCTGTCCTCCTCCACTTGTGTCTATCTGGCTTCCTTCATTCTACACACACTCACTCTCCTCTTTAAGTCTGGTTTGCTTTGCCACTTCTCTTCTGAGTCTTGGTGGGCTGGGCTTGGAGTGTTTTAGTTGAGTAGGCAAGTCAGAGAGACCAAAAAGTACCTGAGCCTACAGAAAGCAAGCCCTGCCGTGATTTGTGATCTGCCACTCTTGCAGTTGATCAGAAACATTTCGAGCAGTTCTATGCTGTCTATAAGACTAAGCTAAACAAGTTGCAAAGCCTGCAGCAAATCCTAGGATGTATTGACAGCACCATCCAAGGAGCCAAGCCTAATTTACATGACCCTTTTTCTAATCTGAAAACATTTAAAATCTAAGTTGCATATTTGAGATGTTCGCATATTAACCTGCTTTCAATTAATAAACAAAAGATGCAGCCCCTAGTTCTAATCATTTTTCAAAATGGTAGTTCCTTGAACTGCGTCCATTGAATTGCTGTTGGACATCAAACCAGATGAAATGGCAACTGCTAAAGTCTTTAGGAGTGACGGGATTAGAATTATTATTTTTTTCAACCAAATCTAGATTCTGTAATGCTCAAATATACAGAAATATAGAAATACTCCTTCAACTAGTCAACTAAAGAAGAGAAACAGCCAGCAAGTAGCATATGGTTCAAGCCACTCTACCCCACCTTGTAGATATTAAAAGGTTGTTTACCCTAAAGAAAGAAAACAAAGAAAGGATAAAGCCTTATTTCCAAACTTCCATGAAAAGTCATCATGATGCTCAGTGCCATTTTCCTTCTCCTTTAGTAGTGCAGAAGCTGATCACGTGCCTCACAGCGTACCTGCAACACGTCCGTTTTGTAGCTGCCATAATTTCCATCTGGCACAAGTCAGAGACCTCTGCTGCTTTTCATTGTGCATTTCCTCTTCTTCCTTGAACAAGATGACCATGACTGTTTTGCCTTTTCTGCTCTGGGGACCAAACATTTCAACTTTTGCTTTGCAAATATCAATCACAGTCTTCTCTATTTCTAATTGCCATCTATTTTGGTTCATAAATCAATCTTGTCACTTTAAATTGTTATTGGCTGCTTCACAGAATTCCAAATGCCTCTAAGCCTTAGTTAGTCCTCTGCCTTAAGTGCCTCAGAAGTGACATTGAAGACTTGCAGATCTGCAGAAGTTTACTCATGTCCTTCTCCATGGTGTTACCAGCTTTTCAAACTGTCCTCGGATCAGCAGAAGCTGTTTTCAATTTATGCGTCTCATATTTAGAATCTATGCAGTTGTTGAACATTTGATAACTGCGCAATTAATTAATGAAGTGAATATAGCCTTTTTGCAACATTCAGTTCCCAAAGGGTTTACTCGAACAGGAGTTGTTTAAGAAATCAAAGCTTTTCCCCATGGAAAAGTGCCTGAAGTGCATGCAATGCATTGAAATCTGCAATGTAATTATATTAAATACAACAGTTTAGAGATTCATTAACTGCAACAAATATTGAAGATACACATAATGCAAATTATTTGAGTTAAAAATAAACTGCATTAAAAATGTACTTGATGCAAGATGTTTAATCAGCAGCTCAAAATAAATTCATCATGCGACCCAAAGCTGTCAGTTCAAGAGACTGTGCTTTGCCAACAATGGTGATATCTCTTGCAGATTTGCATGCTCTACTTGATCTATGTAATGTACTTCATGTGATGCACCGTAGATAAAGCAGAGTCCCAGCACATTCAGAACTATTGGGCCCAAGTTTCAGATCCCGGTAGAATGGCGCACCTCGGAGAGGCCCGCCTAATTTCTAGAACTCAAAAACGGCAAATATTTACCTCACGATTCTCCGATATCTGTCGGCCCATTTGCAGTTCAGCGCGGCACAGCAGGAGCTGCTGAGGCGGAGCTATAGCCCTGCGCCAAAAACAGTGCCGGCAGCTGCGCGTATGCGCAGTGGAGGCTGCGTGCGTGCGCAGTAGCTCCTGGCCCTCCCAGCGCGTCCTGTCTCCAGGCGATGACCCTATCCCTGGCCGAAGGGATGTCGCCCCTATCCCGGGCTGAGTGGCCTGCCTGCCCTTACCTCTTCGGCGGTGGGGCCCGCCCGATTGGCATCTCGGGGGCGGGCCCCACCTGAACTCCTCTTCGGCGGCAGGGCCCGCCCGACCAGCTCTTCAGCAGGCTGTTGGAGGGCTCTCGGTGCTGCAGTAGGTGAGTAGAAACTTTACATTTTTTATTTATTGATTGATTTTTTATTATTTTTGAAAATGTAAATTTTTAATTTTTTTTTGATTGATTGATTTATTGGTTGATGTATTGTTTTATTGATTTATTGATTTATTTATCATTTATTATTGAAGATGGCTCTTTATTGGTCAAAGTGAATTGTTTAATGCTTTGTAAAATCTCTTAACTTCCCTCTAACTTCCTTTCCTCCCCCATCTCTCGCTACCTGCGCCTAATTTCTAAAGTGTAGGCAAGGTTTTTCTGAGCGTACAAAAATCGACACTTACTCCATTCTAAGTTAGTTTGGAGTAACTTTTCGCTGCCTAAACTTGCAAAACAAGCGTAAGTGGCGGTAACGCCCCCTTTTGAAAAAACAACTGTACTAAAACGAAACTATCGTAACTAACTAGAACTGGAGCAAATTAAATGCCGAGAATTGCGGTTTCTAAGATACTCCATACTAAACTAGTTGCTCCAAAAAAATAGAATTAACTCGAGCCGAAACTTGAGCCCATTCTCTCCACAAAGCTAGGTATTTTTGTTGCATCGTTTGGCCTATTATGCAGTTACCAGCTCAGAAACAGAGTTGCATTTTTGTTCTGTTACTGAGGTGTCACTCAAAGCAATCCAGCAGATTGTTGGGGAAATGATTGTGGATGACAGCAAGGTCACCAAAGAAAGAAATCTTTCCATGCCGGAATTGATTTGCCTTCCAATTATGTTAGAAAAGAAAGGAAAGGGCTAGGATTAAAAATCCCTCAGCAAAACGACACAAAATAAATCACTAATACAAAAGCAATATACCACGGATGCTGGAAATTGGAAATAAAAACAGAAAATGCTGGAAGTACTCAGCAGGCCAAGTAACATCTATGGAGAGAGAAACAGAGTTAATGTTTCAGATTGATGACACTTCATCAGAACTGAAAAAAGTTAAAGATGTAATCGTTTTTTAAGCAAGTGTCGGAGCAGGGGAAGGGGAAAGGGAGAGGAAAGAACAGAAGGGCAGGTCTGTGATAGGGTTTAAGGTAGGAGTGATTAAAAGACAAAAGGGATGATGCTGCAAAGCAAAAGGAGATGGTAATGCGACAAGTTAAGAAACAGAAGATGAGTCTAGATGAGGTATAAATGGGAATGGCAGAATCATCAATAGTTGACAGGGGAAAAACAAATAGGGGTAGGGTTTATGGTCTGAAAGTGTTGAACTCGACGTCGAGTCCAGAAGGCTGTAAAGTGTCTAAACGAAAGATGAGATGCTGTTCCTCGAGCTTACATTGAGCTTCATTGGTACAGTGTAAGAGGCCGAGGACGGAGAGATCAGAGTGGGAGGAGTGGAGATTGCTGCCTGAGCTGCTCAGTATTTCCAGCACTTTCTGTTTTCATAATACTAAATAACCCACAACGGGTGCAGGCATTTTGGGAGCTATATCTTAAAAATGATAAGAATAGTCCCAATTATCCAAGTTGAAACAGCTTTGCACATAATCTGTCAAAATATATAATGAATAGACAGACAAAATGTCAATTTAAAGCTTTAGAAGAGTGAGGCAGTTATGCCATCACAGCCTTATTAACAATTTCCCAGGACCACTGAAATTAGCAACAACATCAATTTAAAAAAGGAAACAGTGAAATATTTTATTTGTTACTTCAATAAATAATGGAAAACATTAAAACCACTGATTAAAATGTTGTTTCATACTGCAACACTGCCCTTCCCAGATGGAAGTCATCATTATTGATCATTTTAATCAGCATTGTTTTGCACTGGTCAACATCTTAACCTCTTCGTAATATAGCTAGCAAGCTGGATTTAGAAACAGAAAATACCTTCTTGGTTGTAAAATCTGACAACAAGCCTTTACACCAAAGCTTTAAGTAAATGATCATCATCATCATAGGCGGTCCCGCGTATTGAGGATGATTTGCTTCCACGCTAAAAAGGGAGGAGTTCACAGGTGTTTCAATGAAGGACTAATATTCCAGGTGCCGAACTACATGTTGAAGGGTGGAAGATCCCTGTGTGTGGATTTTTTTAACATGTCGTAGCTGTTGCACACCAGCCACCATATGGGCTTAGCAGAGCGAGGTCTCGATCCAGTGGCAAGAATTAACCACGACGATTGGAGACCAGCTCTGCTGCATGGACCTAGTGTACACAATTATTGCAGTGTGGGCTGGCCCATGCTGCCCCTGGGCCCTGGCATCTTCTGGGCCCCGAGCTCACGCCTCTCCCGGGCCACGATCATATCGCTCCACGATCTCTCGCCGCTCCTGCATCCCAACCTCGCTGCTCCTGCTGTACCTGCCCACTCTCCAATCAGCGACCTGGACCTTGGTAACGTCTAATCCAGTCGCCCTCTTCACAGCTGTCGCTCTCCAGCAAGCGCTGCACCTTGAAGTGGCATGCTGCTTTGTAGGGCCCAACCTGCTGATGGTCCTTGCAGGTCGGGGCCTTCCAATACAGTACTCCGCCAGTAGCTACAGCATAGCTGGTGGAAGGTTGCAGACTTTAAATGGGGGCGACTACAGATAACCTTGAATGAATAATTTAAATAAATAAATACAAGCTTGCATATCATATCATAAAGTTTATATTTTGATACAGTTCCTTTTTCCCAAACTGCATTTCCCCATCAAATCCTCAAACATGTTTGAGTCTTGGAAATGTGAATAGTCCTTTTGAGTCAAAGCACTGGAGGCTTTAATGCAATACAGCATACTCCCCAAACTTCAAGCACCTAGGGCATAAATTGATGTAAATAGTATTTTCCTAGAGAATAAGTCAAGGTGCAACATCAGGACCGCACAATGGAAGAATCCCAAGAGCAAATATATTACCTAAAACCAGATGTCATTAAGTAGTTTGTTTTCCATGAGGATATTATCTGCCTTTTGCATTTTATTTTGTTTTTATAGTTAAAAAAATGGTGACTCTATGTATTTTTAGCAACATCTGACAAAAATGAACTATCAAATGCGATCTTAGTTTAATTTTATTCTGAAGGCTTCTCTAAAGGAGGGTGAAAAATCAGTGTCACTTTTATGTTTGGAATTGCCTCTGCTGTCTAAAGGTACAATTTATGGCATTGACAAGTACATGTCATTGCCAATTGATGAGAGAGATACAACATTTAACATGGGACTAAGGCATTGCAATTCATCCCCAGGCTGCTAATTGAAAATTTATGCATATAATCAGCTCCATTTAAAAATTAGACCAATATAAAATGACGTGCTGCCTATTTTTCAGTAGTTGTCCCAGCACTGTTCAAATCTTTCTTCATTTCGGGAACATTAAGTCTGTCACTTTTTCCAAGATGCAGTTGACAGCTTACATTGTGAGACTCGTCAGTCTTCTCTTGTGAAAGTTCTAAGGGATTTCAACTAATTGCACATTAGAATGATTTTATAATGTCTACTAAGAATGCTTCAATGTTCAAGTTGGTGAATGGAACTTTTCTGACTCATTGCCTGCTCTGTGTTCTGAGATTTAGAAAATGAAAACAGAATACCAAGTGTATTCTACCTACACTAACCCCTCTGTACCAGTTTATTGTCCATCAAGAGTCGCATTCTAAACAATTCTCACCTTATGGGCTTATTGAGGCTGAACGGAGGTATTGTATATAGGCAGCTGACTAAAGAAAAATCATTTGGTACGCCAGAACAGTGGGGGCCGAAATTCGGTACTGCCGTTTTTGAGGCGGTGTCACTGCCTGAGTGCTGATTTTGTCGCCAGGTGATGATGATGAGAGATGTAGACTCAAACTGTCAAAGTTTTTACGCCCAAAGTTGAGAGAGCAGCGCTAAAAAGAGGCAATGCACACTCATCATAAGAACATAAGAAATAGGAGCAGGAGTAGGCCTTTTGGCATCTCGAGCCTGCTCCGCCATTTAATAAGATCATTGCTGATCTGATCTTGGGCTCAGCTCCACTTCCCTGCCCGCTCCCCATAACCCTTCACTCCCTTATCATTCAAAAATCTGTCTATCTCCAACTTAAATATAGTCAATGACTCAGCCTCCACAGCTCTCTGGGGCAGAGAATTCCACAGATTTACAACCCTCTGAGAGAAGAAATTCCTCCTCATCTCAGTTCTAAATGGGTGACCTCTTATTCTTAAACTATGTCCCTTAGTTCTATGTTCCCCCATGAGTGGAAACATCCTCTCTGCATCTACCTTGTCGAGCCCCCTCAGTATCTGATATGTTTCAATCAGATCACCTCTCATTCTTCTAAACTCCAATGAGTACAGGCCCAATCTGCTCAACCTTTCTTCATAAGTCAACCCCTTGATCTCAGGAATCAACCTAGTGAACCTTCTCTGAACAGCCTCCAATGCAAGCATATCCCTCTTTAAATAAGGAGACCAAAACTATATGCAGTATACTCTAGGTCTGGTCTCATCAATACCCTGTATAGTTGTAGCATGACTTCCCTGCTTTTATACCGCATCCTCCTTGCAATAAAGGCCAACATTCCAATTTGCCTTTCTGATTACTTGCTGTACCTGCATACTCATTCATGCACAAGGACCCCAGGTCCCTATTGTCATGTATGCAACCTTCATACAACTGTAACCTTCATGTTACTGTAACCTTCATGCAACCACACTGTACACTGTATATATGTCCTGGAAGTGCACACCTTAACCACAGGGGGTGAACTTGTGGGAGACATTCCTCACCTGGGCACTCAGGTATTTAAACGGAGGTCCCACGCAGGGTCATCACTTCTTGATCCTGGGAATAAAGAAAGATCACGCAGTGACCGTGTCTGTAGCACATGCCTCGTGTGATTCAGTAGCAAGGTGCAGGGACACCACATTTGGCGATGAGAAACGGGAATCACCAAACCACGAGGATGGTCACCGGTAGCACAGAGGAACGTTACTGTGTGGGTGAGGACTGGGACGACTTCGTTGAGAGACTCCAGCAGAGTTTCATCACGCTGGGAGTGGCAGCGGCTGACAAGCGGAGGGCGCATCTACTGACCAGCTGTGGCCCAAAGACATATGCTCTGATGAAAGACCTGCTCGCACCCGAGAAGCCGGCGGACAAGTCCTTCGAAAAGCTCAGCCAGCTGATCAGTGAGAATCTCAAACTGGCGAGTAGTGTATACATGGCCCAGCACCGGTTCTACACACACCGGCATCGGGAGGGACAAAACATCTTGGACTTCGTTGCAGACCTGCGGCGCTTGGCCAGTCTCTGTAAGTTCACAGACGCCTGAAGTGGGGAGATGTTAAGGGATTTCTTCATTGAGGGCATTAGTCATGCCGGGATTTTCAGGAAGCTCATAGAGACCAAGACTTGACTTTAGAAGGGGCGGCGTTAATAGCTCAGACCTTCATGGCAGGGGAAGAGGAGACCAAGCAAATTTACGCGCGCAGCTCTGGTTCCAACGTGGCGATGGACCAGGGAGTTAACAGCTCAGGACCCCACAAGCAGGCAAGGGCATTTTGAAACTGGCCAGGCAGCAACAAACGCTAGGGTGGGCCTGCAACAGGGACAATAGAAAGGGGTTCGGCAATTCATGCCATCTCGAGGAACAATGCATCCGTGATGGGACCATTGACACCCACAATCAGAGCACTTAGAAACAACCAAAGGGACAATCAGAGAGGAATGCCTGGTAACAGTCCTTTTGTTAACAACAACCTCAGCTCATGCTGGAGGTGTGGGGGTAGACATACTGCGAAAAGCTGCAGGTTCCAGCAATTTATCTGTAGGAATTGCAACATCAGTGGACACTTGGCCAGAATGTGCAGGAAGGCAGTAGCGAGGCTAATCTGTGAAACAGAGGAACCAGACGAGGGGTCTGCAATGCAGAATGATGCTTGGGGCAAAGCCATGGATGCTGAAGTTCAACGGGTTCATGTGGCTGACGTCCACAGCTCATATACCGAAATGCCACCTATGATGATGAAAGTGTTATTGAATGGCATCCCAGTGTGCATGGAGCTGAACACAGGAGCCAGCCAGTCCCTTATGAGTGCCCAACAATTTGAGAGACTATGGCCAAAACTGGAACGCATTGACACACAGTTACGGATGTACACCAGAGAGTTCATCCCAGTGCTAGGCAGTGCAAACTTGGTGGTCACACACAATGGATCGGAGAACAGACTGCCACTCTGGATTGACCCGGGGAATGCTCCCGCGCTCTTGGGGAGGATCTGGTTAGCCGAGATGAATTGGAAATGGGGGGATGTGCACGCAATTTCATCTGTGGAGCGAAGCTCATGCTCACAGGTCCTACAGAAATTTGGGGGACTGTTTCAACCAGGTGTCAGAACTTTCAAGGGCACCAAAGTAGTGATACACATCACCCCGGACGCCAGACCAGTGCACCACAAAGCCAGAGCGGTGCCGTATATGATGCGTGAGAAAATTGAAAGTGGATTGGACAGGCTGCTCAGAGAGGGTATAATCTCGGCAGTTGAATTCAGTGACTGGGCAAGCCCCATCGTTCCTGTTCTCAAAGCGGATGGCTCAGTCAGGATTTGTGGCGACTACAAGGCCACCATCAACCGAGTGACACTCCAGGACCAATACCCGCTTCTAAGAATGGAGGACCTTTTTGCCATGCTGGCAGGTGGCAAGCTGTTCACCAAGTTGGACTTCACTTCGGCCTACATGACTCAGGAACTGGCTGAAGAATCCAAGCTTCTGACCACCATCACGACGCACAAAGGGCTATTTATCTACAACAGGTGTCCGTTTGGCATTCGTTCGGTGGCCGCTATCTTTCAGAGGAACATGGAAAGCTTGCTTTAATCCATTCCTGGAATGATCGTATTCCAAGACGACATCCTAATAGCAGGTCGAGACACCGAGGAATGCCTCCAAAACCTTGGGGAGGTGCTACGCCGACTGGACCGGGTAGGCTTGCGGTTGAAAAAGCCCAAGTGTGTGTTTTTGTCCCCAGAGGTCGAGTTTTTGGGCAGGAGAGTTGCCGCAGACGGGATTCGGCTCACCGAAGCTAAAACAGAGGCTGGGCTCTGGGCTGGGCGCCCAGGAACTTTCTGCCGAACTTAAGCCACACTGTTGGAGCCATTACACGTGCTCTTGCATAAAGGTTGTGAATGGTTTTGGGGGGACGGTCAAGAACGGGCTTTCAATAGAGTGCGGAACCTCCTTTGTTCTAACAAGCTGTTGACCTTGTGCAACCCCTGTAGAAAACTGGTTTTAACATCTGATGCATCATCCTATGGGGTTGGGTGCATGTTGCAGCAGAGTAATGATGATGGCCGACTCCAACCGGTGGCTTATGCCTCCAGGTCGCTCTCCCAGGCAGAGCGTGGATACGGCATGGTCGAAAAGGAAGAACTCGCTTGTGTTTACGGTGTGAAAAAGATGCACCAGTACCTTTTCGGTAGGCGGTTCGAGCTAGTAACGGACCACAAGCCGTTAACATCCCTGTTGTCAGACAGCAAGGCTGTCAATGCCAATGCATCAGCTCACATACAGCAATGGGCTCTCATGCTGGCTGCGTATGACTACACCATACGGCACCGGCCAGGCACTGAGAATTGTGCTGATGCGCTCAGCAGGCTCCCACTGGCCACCACTGAGGGGGCGTCGGAGCAAAACGCTGAGATGGTCATGGCCGTTGAGGCTTTTGACACCGCAAGTTCCCCCATTACAGGCCGCTAGATCAAAATCTGGACCAACAGGGACCCTCTCTGTCCATGATAAAGAAGTGTGTTCTGACTGGGGATTGGGCGCCCACACACGGGGCGTGCCCCGAGGAGGTCAGACCGTTTCACAGATGGATGGATGAGCTCTCCATCCAAGACAACTGCCTGCTATGGGGCAGCTAGGTAGTCATGCCCCAGAAAGGAAGGGAAGCATTCATCAGGGAACTCCACAGCAAACACCCTGGCATCGTGCTAATGAAGGCCATTGCCCGGTCACATGTATGGTGGCCAGGAATTGACTCAGACCTAGAACACTGGGTTCGCAGGTGAACGACGTGTTCCCAGCTGGGCAATGCCCCCAGGGAGGCCCCCCTCAGTCCGTGGCCCTGGCCCACCAGGCCATGGTCATGCGTTCACGTAGACTATGTGGGCCCGTTCATGGGAAAAATGTTTCTGATCATTGTCGATGCATACTCGAAATGGATCGAGTGCATCATATTAAACTCGTGCATGACATCCATCACAGTGGAGAGTGTGCGCATGGTTTTCGCGACCCACATTCTGGTCAGTGACAATGGCCCGTGCTTCACCAGCAATGAATTTCAGGAGTTTATGTTGGGTAATGGCATCAAACACGTCTGGACAGTGCCGTTCAAGCCAGCTTCCAATGGCCAGATGGAATGTGCGGTCCAAGTCATATAACAGGGTATGCTCCGTATCCAAGGACCCTCCCTTCAGCACCACCTATCGCGCCTCCTGCTGGCCTACAGGTCCCACCCGCATTCACTCACGGGAGTCCTGCCAGCGGAACTACTCATGAAAAGCACGCTTAAAACGTGGCTATCCCTCATTCATCCAGCCCTGGCAGACATTGTTGAGGCAAGCGCCAGTCCCAAACCGAGTGTCATGATCGAAACGCAAGGGGGAGATGTATAGAAATTGATGACCCAGTAGTTGTTCTTAACCATGCTTTGGGACCCAAGTGGCTTGAGGGCACCGTAATTGGCAAAGAGGGGAATAGGGTCATAGCGGTCAGACTCAACAATAGGCAGATATGCTGAAAACATTTTGACCAAGTAAAGAAAAGGTTCAGCATAGACACTGAGGAACCTGAGGAAGAGTGTGAGATGTTACCCACACTAATGCCAGTGGACGAGCAACAAGGACATTCACCAACATGCACAGTCCCTGCGGCCAGCCCGGACAGGCCGGAATCACCTCAGGTGACAGAGATGCATGCCAAGGCTCAGCCACCAGAGCCCCAACTGCGGCGCTCCACGAGAGAGCGTCGACCACCTGAAAGACTTAACCTTTGACACAAAAAGACATGAGAGGGGAGGTGATGTCATGTTTGCAACCTTCTTACAACTGTAACCTTCATGTAACTGTAACCTTCATGCAACCACACTGTACACTGTATATATGTCCTGGAAGTGCACACCTTGACCACAGGGGGTGAACTTGTGGGAGACACTCCTCACCTGGGCACTCAGGTATTTAAAAGGAGGTCCCACGCAGGGTCATCACTTCTTGGTCCTGGGACTAAAGAAAGGTCATGCAGTGACCGTGTCTGCAGTATATGCCTCGTGTGATTCAGTAGCAAGGTGCAGGGACATCACACCTATGTACTACCGCACTTTGTAATTTCTCTCCTTGGGCGGGAGCTCAGTAGGCCGACTGAATCTCGCATCGGGAGGCTGTCGCCATGCTGACTGGACAACGGGAAGGAAATGGACGAAAAAAAACTCAAGCTTCTCCGACCCACACACAAACTTCCCCACTGTTACAACTAATGACAAAATTAAGAAATAAATAAAGAAAAAATACTTACCTTGCTCTCTGGCCGATTCCGCCCAAATTCCGCTATTTACTCACCATTTTTTCCAGACTGTAAGAACGCCTGCCGGGAAGGCCGACGTTCAAACTAAATATTGTGATAGGGGCCCTAAGGAGGCGTTGCACGCGTACTAACGTCATGATTTCCATGGCGCAAGCCGGCGGGACGTAACATTTTAACGCACTTAAAAAATGACTACCGAGTTTCACTTCAGGCGTGAACAGCACCCAATGCCACTCCCAACCGCCTAACACTGGCATTATCAGCAGACATTTGCAATCGAATTTTGACCCCAGTGGATTTGCGCCTGATTTTTAGGAGCAACTGGTGGAGAACGGACTATCTTAGAAATCGCAATTCTCCACATTTTTTTTTCTGCAGTTCTAGTCAGGTAGAACAGTTTCACTTTGGAACAGAATTTTTTCTTCAAAAGGGGGCGTGTCCGGCCACTGACGCCTGATTTCAAAGTTTCCACAGTGAAAACATACTCCAAACTAAATTAGAATGGAGCCAGTGAAGATTTTTGTAGAAGTGAAAAAACCTGTTCTACACATTAAAAAATCAGGCGCAGGTTACAAATTAGGCGTCCAGAACGAGGTGGGGGGGGGGGGGTGAAGGGAAGTCATTAAATTCTATAATAAATCCTTATTTATACTTATACAAATATTATACAAATAAATCCAACCTGAATAAACATTTATAAGCAAAGAAAAGATTAAATAAACCATCTTCCTACCTGTGTGAAAGTGCTTCAGTCAGGGAGAATGCTGCAGCCGTTCGTTCCCGCGGGGGGGGGGAGGGGGAGGAGGCAGCCGTTCGTTCCCGCGGGGGGGAGGAGGGAAACGGCTGCCTGAACTTTCTGAGGCTTCCTGCGGCCTTCTCACTGCTGCAAGAAGCCTCAGTGCTGATGTGCTGATGGCAATGTGGTTTTATTAAAAAATGTTCAAAAATTAAACAGCTACAAAGAACTACAAAAATGGGCGAGTGACAATGTTTTCCTTCACACTGTGTGTGCGCGAACGCTCCAACGCGCACGCGCAGCATTGCCGGCAGGAAAAAAACTTATTTAAATGGTACCCGCCCCCTCCCACTTACAAAATCGGCGTGAGTGTAGGCTCCGCCCCCCTGGGCGCCGTGCCAAGCAGACATGGAGCTGCAGGGCTCTCCAGAATCGCGTATTTTTTTCCGGCGCCGTTTTCGGCGCGAAAAATGGGCGCCCAGCTCGGAGGGGCGCCGTTTTTTATCGTGTGGAAACTTGGGCCCAATATGTCATATCGGACACTTCCATACATTGGAGTTGCACGAAGAAATAGAGTTGGAATACAATCAGTTTCATGAAATGATCTCTGAATTCAAGTGATCACACAAAATTTGAAAAAAAGATATTACTATTTAATAATATGGGCACATAGTCCAGCAGGTAAGAGAACTAACAAACAAAATGACTGTGGATGCTTTAGAAAGCATGTGCAGAAAATGGCAACAGTGACAGAAGGTTGGTACAAATAAAACAGGGATGCAATCATATAGAGTGAGCTTTTTCCCCCCTTCCTCTGCCGATGCACTGATTTCTTGTAGACCAGAAAGCTATATCCATACTTGATCATGGGTTGAGAGTTGCCTGGAATAATACAGCTCCCTCTTATCAAGGTAATATACAAGAATTCCACAAAAATCCATACTCAATTGCCTGGGGGGATATATGAGCACAAATCATTGAAGGTGGCAGGGCAGGTTGAGAAAGCGGTTAAATAAAGCATACGTGATCCTGGGCTTGATAAATAGAGCTATAGAGTACAAAAGCAAGGACGTTATGATAAAGCTTTATAAAACACTGGTTCGGTCACAACTGAAGTATTGTGTCCAATTCTGGACACCTCACTGCAGAATAGATGTGAAGGCCTTAAAGAGAGTGCAGAAAGGATTGACAAGAATGGTTCCAGGGATAAGGTACTTCAGTTTTGTGGATAGACTGGAGAAGCTGGGGTTGTTCTCCTTGGAGCAGAGAAGATTGAGGGGAGATTTGATAGAGGTGTTCAAAATCATGAGGGGGTGAGACAGAATAGATAGAGAGAAATTATTCCCATTTGTAGAAGGGTTGAGAACCAGAGGACACAGATTTTGGGCTAGATTTTCCACTCCTGTTTGCCTCTGGTTTTGCCCCGGAGGGCGGGCGGCTCGCCGGGGTTTTTGGGTCTGGTTACGGCGGGGCGCGAAGCATTACCACCCAGAAGAGGCGAGCCGGTGTGCAACACCCCTGGTTGCGACACCGGCTTGATTTTTAACTTCTGCCTAACCCGTAGGGCTGCATAGGCCATCTGTGAAATCAGGCATTCCAAGCTGTAGCAGCTGCAATAAGGTAAGTAATGCAACCCCAGGGAATGTGATTGTTTTTTCTATTTTTTTGCGATTTATGTTGTGGTGGCGTGGGCTATGTATTGGGAATGTTTTTGGTGGGTTTTCTTCGTTTTTTTTTCTCCCCAGGCCTCTCTTATAGCGCTCCCAGGCTAGCTCTTTAGCTTGGGATTTTCGCATGCTCAGTCGGCCTAGTGCCCTCAGAGAGGTGGTCAACGCCTCCCTTACCACCCCGCCCATGCTCAGGATCCAGATGCCCAATTTTGCTGACTGGGACGCAAACTTTTTCCAGGCGGTATCAGGACCACCCTGCCATCATTAACGTCCTGAAATCCTAAAAGCCGAAAATCCAGCCCAAGTGATTGGCAAAAAATCCAAAGGCAACATGAGGAAAAATGTATTTTATGCAATGAGTGGTTAGGATCTGGAATACACTGCCTGAAAGGGTGGTGGAGGCAGATTGAATCATGGCTTTCAAAAGGAAATTAGATAAGTACCTAAATAGAAAAAAAATTGCAGGGCTACGGGGAAAGGGCAGGAAAGTAGGACTAGCTGACGTGCTCTTGCAGAGAGACGGCATGGGCTCAATGGGCCGAATAGCCTCCGACAGTGCTGTAACGATTCTATGATTCTATTTTATGAGGGCAAAGAATCCATATAATCTCTTCCTTCTCTGCCCCCAAATTAAACTGCCACGGAAACAGATGCATTCTTCAGCAGTAGACTGCTGACAAGCATTCTACCTCTGCCCATCTCCTCCACAATGGCACATTGTGTGTACATTTTCCATGGCAGTGCATTAATGCGGGCAGAAAAGGATAGACCTCAGTTCCGTAACAATGACACAATTGATTCCAATAGTGGGGTGACAGTCTGGCATCATATCCTTCGCAAAATAGAGGCTAAGTGTGAATTCCTTTCTCTTCACATTGTGGTATAATGGTAAGCCCATGTTCCTTGGGTTAGGACAATAAGAACAATGACAACTGGAAATAATCCTAAGCTTTTAAAATCCAAATTCAAACCTCGAAGGAAGTTGAATTTTAACTCCAAAGGCAAATATTTTGTTTCTTTATCTGGGTGCTTATTTGCTTTTTTGTTTCCAGTCAAACCCGAAATAGTCCCAATAGAGCCAAATATGAAGACTCATTAATCTATGATGACCTGTGGTAAAGCAAATTTCATTACTAAATTTTTATGGGTAGTGTATCTCTTCAATATTCAGTAGATCTTTTTTGGTTTTGCTGACAATAAGTCAAATGCAAAGCTGTTTTGTCATGGCAGGAGTATTGCATCGTGTATGCTCAGTGTATTATTCTGCTGCTAAGGTGGAGCTGTGTTCCTTGAAGTTCAGAAAGTCTATTTTGTGTCAAGTAAACAGAAGTTGAGGTGAGAATTTCATGAGGTAACTCTTCAGATTGCAAGATTGCTTCTGAATTCAAACATCAGTATTTAGTGTTCATTTTCTAAATATAGATTGTTTTGGATCTCTAAGGAAGTCTCATTTTCTTCTCCTTTTCAGTTTTTCTTGGGATGTGGCCATATTTATTGCCCATCGCCAGAAGGTAATGGATTTTTATAAATATAGAACAATCAAATGGCTTGCTACACCACTTCAGAAGCATTACAAGTCAATCACCTAGTGTGTGATTGGAGTCATATGTCAGCCAAGCCAGGTAGAGGTGGCACTTTCCCTTCCCTGATGGACATTATTTACCAATTGGGGGTTTCACAACAATCCAGCAGCTTTCATGGTCAATTTATTCGGTGCCTTTTCACAATTCACTCGATTTATTGTATTCAGTTTCACAACTTGCAATTTGAACTCATGACCCCTTGCTTGCTACTCCAGTACCATAACCAATACACTGTTGTACTCTCAATGCAAAAAGGTATTTGCTGCCAACACCCAGTTATTAACATTGTACAGAATGATTGCAACAAAATAAATAATCAGGGAAGCTACCTCTGAAATGGTTATATTTATCATCTCCTGACACTGCTGTGCAGAATTTTGTTTTGTATCATTTTTTTAATAAATGTGGAAGGTTTCTTTTATTGACATAGTTACACTTGGTTACCGATGCAAAACAGCAACATAATTAGACTTACCTTCAAAATTGGTTGTTTATATCTTTTGAGGACCTGAACATTTTTACTCAGAGACCTGTACCTCTCTAAAAAGTTTGGGATTAGGGATAATTCAATCCGAGATCCATCACACAGACAGCTGGACAGAGGTAATAGCAGAATTTGTGATTGTAATTCACAAAATACTGCCTTCTGAACGAAAGCTGTGTAGACAATTTCGAAGCATCCATCACTACAATTCTCTCCATTTTTGAAAAGGCCAAACATTGAATGGGAGCCCAAAATTTACAAGTTATTACAATTGCCAAAAGAATGACCTCAGCCATTTCCAACCAGTGATAACTTCCTAGACTTGCCTTTTTAGAACAACAACCTCGAAGGTACAGGAAAGCGAACAGCAAAATGTTGCTCACAACCCCAGATTACCCAGAACAACATCATGGGAGATACACTGACCTTCATAATTTATGAAAAGGGTTTTTCGGCTATTACTTCAGTTTACACAGAGGAGAAATTCAAATGACTTTGATGATTTGATGATGTTCAATTTTTGCCATTTTGGAACATGGTGTAGGCCAGTTTGAGGGTTCCCCCAATAACTTATCAGGATAATTTTGGTGATTCAACTCCTTTCTTTTGGGATCCTAGAGAAAAAGGCTGCATCATATCCTGTCTGAGTTCAAAACAAATCCAAAATATTTAATTCAGTGTCAGAAGTGGAATTATCACATTTCTGTTTGTTAACAATTATCTATTTTTACAGCTTCAAACAACAAAACATTGGCCCCAATTTTATGGGGCTCTGATGCCGTAAGCTGTCATAAGTGCACCGCAAGTCCAAGGTTTCTGCATGTGATGCGCATGCGCGAAAACCCGGAACTTGCGATCTGTCAAGTTTCTCCTTGATAGATCGTACGCATCCGCTGTAAATTCACTTTCGCAGACATAAGGTTGGGCTATTTGCCCAACTCATCATCATCATAGGCAGTCCCTCGGAATCGAGGAAGACTTGCTTCCACTCCTGAAGTGAGTTCTTTGGTGGCTGAACAGCCCAATACGAGAGCCACAGACTCTGTCACAGGTGGGACAGATAGTCATTGAGGGAAGGGGTGGGTGGGACTGGTTTGCCGCCCGCTCTTTCCGCTGCCTGCGCTTGATTTCTGCATGCTCTCGGTGTTGATGCTCGAGGTGCTCAGCGCCCTCTCGGATGCACTTCCTCCACTTAGGGTGATCTTGGGCCAGGGACTCCCAGGTGTCAGTGGGGATGTCGCACTTTATCAGGGAGGCTTTGAGGGTGTCCTTGTAGCGTTTCCACTGCCCACCTTTGGCTCGTTTGCCGTGAAGGAGCTCCGAGAAGAGCACTTGCTTTGGGAGTCTTGAGCCTGGTATGAGAACTATGTGGCCTGCCCAGCAGAGCTGATCGAGTGTGGTCAGTGCTGGGGATGTTAGCCTGAATGAGGATACTGATGTTGGTGCGCCTGTCCTCCCAGGGGATTTGTAGGATCTTGCGGAGACATCGTTGGTGATATTTCTCCAGCAACTTGAGGTTGTCTATTGTACATGGTCCATGTCTCTGAGCCATACAGGGGGGCAGGTATTATTACAGCCCAGTAGACCATGAGCTTGGTGGCATTTTGGCCCATCGTGTCTGCGTGGCCGACCAAGAGCTTGTTTTGAGGGCCTGGTCTTCAAACACTCTTTTCCTCAGGCGGCCAAAGGCTGCACTGGCGCATTGGAGGCGGTGTTGAATCTCGTCGTCGATGCCTGCTCTTGTTGATAGGAGGCTCCCGAGATATGGGAAGTGGTCCACGTCCAGGGCCGCGCCGTGGATCTTGATGGCTCGGGGGGGCAGTGCTGTGCGGTGAGGACAGGCTGGTGGAGGACCTTTGTCTTACTGATGTTTAGCGTAAGGTCCATGCTTTCGTACGCCTCCGTAAATACATCAACTATGTCCTGGAGTTCAGCCTCTGTATGTGCGCAGATGCAGGCGTCGTCTGCGTACTGTAGCTCGACGACAGAGGTTGGGGTGGTCTTGGATCTGGCCTGGAGATGACGCAGGTTGAACAGGTTGCCACTGGTTCTGTAGTTTGGTTTCACTCCAGCGGGGAGCTTTTTGACTGTGAGATGGAGCATGACGGCAAGAAAGATTGAGAAGAGGGTTGGGGCGATGATGCAGTCCTGTTTGACCCTTGTGGATTGGGTCTGTGGTGGATCTGTTGGTAAGGATCACAGCCTGCATGTCATCGTGGAGCAGGTGGAGGAAGGAGGACGCTAATGCTCAGCGAATACCCACAAAACCGTTACACCTGATAAAAGCAGTCATAAGGCCTTCTTTTACCATTGTAAGGGTTTAAATAAATGTTAAAATAAATATATTTTTTGAAATGATTTAAATATTCATTTACAATTAAAATTAGTTGAGGTCAATTTTATCCTGGTTTAGGCCTCCTAACAGTAGATGCACTATTGGATGGAGTATAAATCAAGAAATAATGGAGGTTTGTAAGAAAGGTACAGCAATAATCATGGGCAATTTTAATCTTCATATTGATTGGACAAATCAAATTGGCCAAGGTAGCCTTGAGGAAGAGTTCATAGAATGTATCCAAGATGGTTTCCTTGAACAGTCCGTTGCAGAACCAACCAGGGAGCAGACTATCTTAGATCTGGTACTGTGTAATGAGACAAGATTAATAAATGATCCAATAGTAACGGATCCTCTAGGAAAGAGTGATTATAGCATGGCTGAATTTCAAATTCAGTTGGATCTCAAACCAGTGTCCTGATCTTAAATAATCTTAATTACAAAGGTATGAAGGCAGATTTGGCTAAAGTGAACTGGGAAAATACATTAAAGTGTAAGACAGTTGATAAGCAGTGGCAGACATTTAAGGAGATATTTCATAACTCTCAACAAAAATAAATTCCAGTGAGAAGGAAAGATTTTAAGAGAAGAGAGAATCATCCGCGGCTAACTAAGGGAGTAAAGGATGGTATCAAATTGAAAACAATGGCACACAAAGTGGCCAAGATTAGTGGGAGGCCAGAGAATTAGGAAATTTTTTGAAACTAGCAAAGGACGACTAAAAAATAATAAAGAGAGGAAGATAGATTATGAGAGTAAACTAGCAAGAAATATAAAAAACAGATAGTAAGAGTTTCTACAGGTATATAAAAAGGAAGAGAGTAGCTAAAGTAAATGCTGGTCCCTTAGGGGATGAGACTGGGGAAGTAATAATGGGGAACACGGAAAATGGCAAAGATTTTAACAAATATTTTGCATCAGTCTTCACAATAGAAGACACTAAAAACATCCCAATAGTGGATAATCAAGGGGCTATAGGAAGGGAGGAATTTAATACAATCACTATCACTAAAGAAATAGTATTCGGTAAAATAATGGGACTAAAGGCGATCAAGTCCCCTGGACCTGATGGCTGACATCCTAGGGTCTTAAAAGAAGTGGCAGTAGAGATAGTGGATGCATTGGCTGTAATCTACCAAAATTCCCTGGATTCTGGAGAGGTCCCAGCGGATTGGAAAACCGCAAATGTAACGCCCCTAATTAAAATAGGAGGCAGACAGAAAGTAGGACACAATAGACCAATTAGCATAACATCGGACATTGGGAAAATGCTGGAATCCATTGTTAAGGAATGAATAGCAGGACATTTGGAAAAGCATAATACAGTCAAGTCGAGTCAGCATGGTTTTATGAAACGGAAATCATGTTTGCCAAATTTGCTGGAATTCTTTGAGGATGTAACGAGCAGGGTGGATAAGGGGGAATCAGTGGATGTGGTGTATTTGGATTTCCAGAAGGCATTCGATAAGGCGCCCCTTAAAAGGTTACCGCACAAGATAAAAGTTCATGGGATTCGAGGTAATATATTAGCATCGATAGATCAGCTAATTAATGGAAAACAGAGAGTTGGGATAAATGGGTCATTTTCCGGTTGGCAAACGGTAACTAGTGGGGTGACACAGGGATCAATGCTGGGCCTCAACTATTTACAATCTATATTAATGACTTGGATGAAGGAACCTAGTGTAATGCAGCCAAGTTTGCTGATGATACAAAGATGGGCGGGAAAGCAAGTTGTGAGCAGTGCACAAAGAATCTGCAAAGGGATATAGACAGGCTAAGCGAATGGGCAAACATTTGGCAGCTGGAGTATAATGTGGGAAAGTGTGAGGTTATTCATTTTGGCAGGAAAAATTAAAAAAAAATTATTATTTAAATGGAGAGAAATTACAAAATATTGAAACATATAAGATACTGGAGGGGGCTCGACAACGTAGCTGCAGAGAGGATGTTTCCTGTTACGTCCGTAATAAAGTAATGTGATTGAGTACTGCAGACATGAGTAAGTGTGAACTTAGTCTCTTTATTCTAACTCCAGAGTGTTGGTACAGCATGGGAGACCTGCTTACATACAGTGTTCCCAAGAGATGCTGGGATCCCTTGGGACTACAACAGATACGCCCTCTAGTGGCGGTAGAATACTGGTTACATAGGATTGCAAACACAACATCGCTCCCTCCAAAAGACAATAGTACACTTATTGACAGGGTGAGACAATCTGGGGCCTTTTGCTCCCTAGTCGATTGTCTCGGTACAAATGTAGGTGCAGGTGAGTTGGTTGGTTCTTCGCTGGGCTGCTGCGCAACTGGCCTTACTTGGCTGCTGGGGATGATGAGTTCAGCTTTGTGGTCAACCGTGATGTCGGTTGCCACTTGTGTATGTGTGTGTCGGAGGGTGGAAGTTGGAGGTGTCTGTTATATATGTGGACTTGTATTTACTCCGTACAGCCACCAGAGGGCTCATCCCCTGGAGTCCCAAGGGATCCCATAATCTCTTGGGAGCACAGGTATTTAAGGAGGCTTCACAGGTTGGGGAGGCACTTTGGAGACCTGCAATAAAAGACTAAGGTCACACTTTACTTTGAGCTCACAGTTTTCAGTCTGAGTCTTCCTCCATACACAACAACTGGCAACGAGATACAGAGAGCGAACCCAAAGATGCAGAGAACAGTGGGCATCCTGGAGAAATTCTCAGAGGGAGATGATTGGGAAACTTTTGTGGAGCAACTCGACCAACACTTCGTGGCCAACAGGCTAGATGGGGAAGAGAGCACTGCCAAACGAAGGGCGATCCTCCTCACCGTCTGTGAGGCACCAACGTATGGCCTCATGAAGAATCTGCTCATTCCGGCGAAACCCACGGAGAAATCGTACAACGATTTGTGCACACTGGTCCGAGAGCATTTGAACCCGAAGGAAGGCATTCTGATGGTGAGGTACCGGTTCTACACCGACAAAAGGTCTGAAGTGACGATTTATGCCGCCAAGCTAAGATGCCTTGCAGGACATTGCAAATTTGAAGGACATTTGGAGCACATGCTCAGAGACTTTTTTGTACTTGGCATTGGCCAGGAAACCATAGTTTGCAAACTTTTGACTGTAGAGACCCCAACCTTGAGTAAGGCCATAGTGATAGCCCAAGTGTTCATTGCCACCAGTGACAATACGAAACAAATCTCTCAGCACACAAAGGCTGCTACAAGTACTGTGAACAAAGTGATGTTGTTTTTGAATCGTAATGTACAGGGCAGGTCACACATACCTTCAGCTGCATGTCCGCAGTTGTTTCAGAGCCCACCATCAAGGATGATGAATGCAAGACCATTAACACCTTGTTGGCGCTGCGGGGATGATCATCATTTTCATTCATGCCGATGCAAAGATTATGTTTGCAAGGGCTATGGAACAATGGGACACCTTCAACGAGTGTGCAGGCAAGCTGCAAAGCCTGTTAAACCTGCAAACCACCATGTTGTAGTGTAGGACAAATCTACAGAGGATCACGATGAACAAGAGCCTCAGATCAAGGAGGCAGAGGTACATGGGTTGCACATATTTACCACAAATTGTCCCCCGATAATGCTGAATGTTGAACTAAATGGACTCCTGGTGTCAATGGAGGTGGACACGGGCGCGAGCCAGTCCATCATGCGCAAAAAGACTTTTGAAAGATTGTGGTGCAACAAGGCCTCAAGGCCAGTCTTAACTCCAGTTCGCACGAAACTAAGAACTTACACAAAAGAACTGATTCCTGTAATTGACAGTGCTACCGTAAAGGTCTCCTACAATGGAGCGGTGCACAAGCTACAACTCTGGATGGTACCGGGCGATGGTCCCACGCTGCTCGGCAGGAGCTGGCTGGGAAAGATACGCTGGAACTGGGACGACGTCCGAGCGCTATCGCCCGCTAACGACACTTCGTGTGCCCAGGTCTTAAACAAATTTCCTTCGCTATTTGAACCAGGCATCGGGAAATTCCAAGGAGCAAAAGTGCAGATCCACATAATTCCGGGGGCGCGACCCATCCATCACAAGGCGAGAGCAGTACCGTACATGATGAGAGAAAGGGTAGAGATCGAGCTAGACCGGCTGCAAAGAGAGGGCATCATTTCACCGATCGAGTTCAGCGAGTGGGCCAGTCCTATTGTCTCAGTCCTCAAGGGAGACGGCACGGTCAGAATTTGTGGCGATTACAAAGTAACTATCAATCATTTCTCCCTGCAGGACCAATACCCACTACCAAAGACCGACGACCTTTTTGCAACGCTGGCGGGAGGAAAGACGTTCACGAAGCTGGATTTGACTTCAGCCTACATGACGCAGGAGTTGGAGGAATCATCGAAGGCCCTCACCTGCATCAACACGCACAAAGGTCTTTTCATTTATAATAGGTGCGCGTTTGGAATTCGATCAGTGGCGGCAATATTCCAGAGAAACATGGAAAGCTAACTGAAGTCGATCCCGCGCACCATGGTCTTCCAGGATAACATCTTGGTCACAGGTCAGGACACAGTCGAGCATCTGCAGAACCTGGAGGAGGTTCTTAGCTGACTCAACTGCGTGGGGCTCAGGTGAAAACGCTCAAATTGCGTTTTCCTGGTGCCTGATTTGGAGTTCTTGTGGAGGAGGATCGCGGCAGATGGTATCAGGCCCACCGATTTGAAGACAGAGGTAATCGAGAATGCACCGAGGCCACAGAACGTGACGCAGCTGCGATCATTTCTGGAACTCTTGAATTACTTGGTAACTTCGTACCAGGTCTCAGCACACTGCTGGAACCACTACATGTCTTACTACAAAAAGGGGGCAAATATGTTTGGGGCAAAAGCCAAGAAAATGCCTTTGTAAAAGCAAGAAAATTGTTATGCTCAAACAAATTGCTTATGTTGTATGATCCATGTAAGCGTTTGGTACTAGCGTGTGATGCATCGTCATATGGCGTCGGGTATGTATTGCAACAAGCTAATGGCTAATGATTTCGGGAAATTGCAACCTTATGCATCCAGGAGTCTGTCTAAGGCTGAGAGAGCGGACAGCATTATTGAAAAAGAAGCGTTAGCGTATGTCTATGGGCTAAAGAAAATGCATCATTACCTGTTTGGGCTAAAATTCAAATTGGAAACTGACCACAAGCCACTTATATCCCTGTTTTCCAAGAGTAAAGGAATAAATACCAACGCATCAGCCCGCATCCAGAGATGGGCACTCACATTGTCCACATACAATTACACCATCCGCCACAGGCCAGGCACAGAAAACTGTGTCGATGCTTTCAGTAGGCTGCCATTGTCCACCATGGAGGTGGAAATGGCGCAGCCGCAGATCTAGCCATGGTTATGGAAGCATTTGAGAGTGAGCAATCACGCATCACTGCCCCGCAGATCAAAACCTGGACAAGCCAAGACCCCTTATTATCTCTAGTCAAAAGCTGTGTGCTTCACGGGAGCTGGTCCAGTGTCCCAGTGGAAATGCAGGAAGAGAAAAAGCCGTTCCAGCGGCGCAAAGATGAAATGTCTATACAGGCAGACTGCCTTCTGTGGGGAAATCGAGTAGTGGTTCTCAAGAAGGGCAGAGACACCTTCATCAATGACCTCCACAGTACCCACCCAGGCATCGTTATGATGAAAGCGATAGCCAGATCCCACGTATGGTGGCCCGGTATCGATGCGGACTTAGAGTCCTGCGTTCACAGATGTAATACATGATCACAGTGAAGCAATGTATCCAGGGAGGTGGCGCTAAGTTTATGGTCTTGGCCCTACAAACCATGGTCTAATGTACACATCGACTATGCAGGCCCGTTCTTGGGTAAAATATATACCTTGTGGCTGTCAACGCGTACTCCAAGTGATAGAATGTGAGATAATGTCGGCTAGCACGTCCGCTGCCACGACTGAAATCCTGCAAGCCATGTTTGCCACTCACGGCTTACCCGATGTCCTGGTGACGACAACGGGCCATGTGTTACCAGTGCTGAGTTCAAAGAATTCATGACCCGTAACGGGATCAAACATGTCACATCTGCTCCGTTTAAACCAGCTGTCATGTATTCAATTATCATTGTAACCCATGTACAAGCTGACCTAAGTTGTACACCTTGAGAACATTGACCACAAGGGGCGAACTTGTGGGAGACACTCCTAACCTGGACTTTCAAGTAAAAAAGGGGAAGCTCCATCCACCTTCATCACTTGAGGTTTTGGTAATAAAGGTTACTGGTCACAGAGTGACCTTCTCTCAAGTATGGGCCTCGTGTGCATTTATACTGTACAGTAAGGACATATCATTGGTGACGAGAAACTGGGATTTAAACCACGCGAGCATGGCCACGAGCAGGACAGAAGAGAGGTACTGTGTTGGTAATGATTGGGACCACTACAGCAAAGTTTTGTCAATAAGGAATGGTTGGCACAGAATTCGGCTGACAAACGCAGGGCTCATCTCCTGATGGTTTGTGGATCCAGAACGTACTCCCTGATGAAGGATCTTCTAGTGCCAGAGAAGTCGGCAGACAAGAAGTTCGAAGAGCTCAGTAAGTTGATCGGGGAACACATTAAACCGGCGAGCAGCATGCACATGGCGAGACACTGGTTTTACATGCACAGGCGGCGAGAAGGGCAAAGCGTTCCAGACTTCGTGGCAGATCTCCGGCAACTGGCGAGCCTATGTAAGTTCCCAGATGCATGCAGAGCAGAGATTCTGCGAGACTTTTTTATTGAGGGCATCAGGCACGCTGGGGTTTTCAGGAAACTGATTGAGACCAAAGACTTGACCTTGGAGGCGGCGGCTATGATAGCCCAGACAATTATCTCAGGGGAGGAAGAGACCAGAATGATTTATGGCAAAAATCTTTGCTCAAATGTGGCAAACGACCAGGGAGTCAACATTGTTAATGCGGCACACAGTTCTCTAGGCAGACAAGGGCAATCAGACATGCCCCAGCATGCAGTCAAACCCAAAGGGGAGAATTCAACAGAGACAATGGCTAGCTGAATGGCGATTCATGCCATCACAATGGACAATGTGGCCAGTAATGGGGCCATCAACACCTGTTAATGGTGCGCTTAAGGACACTTACAGAGACAGTCAGAGATGATCGACTGGTAATGGACCTTTTGTTTCCAACAATGGGGCCTCTAGCTCATGCTGGAGGTGTGAAGGCAAACACCCAGCCAGAGCTTGCAGTTATCAGCAATATAGCTGCAGAAGCTGCAACGTCAGCGGTCACTTGGCGCGTATGTGCAGGAAGCCTGCAGCCAGGTTGATGTACGAGGAGGATGGGCCCGATGTAAGCCCTACGAGGCCAAATGAATACTGGGGAAAATCGCTGGAAGCTGAAGTTCAGCGAGTTCATGTGGAGCACATATACAGTTCATACACCAGGACGCCACCGATAATGATGAAAGTGCTCCTCAATGGCATCCCAGTATTCATGGAGCTGGATACGGGGGCCAGCCAGTCCCTGATGAGTATCAAACAGTTCAAAAGGTTGTGGGTGTCCAAGGCCAGGAGGCCAAAGTTATTGCCGATGGACACACTGCTACGGACACATATCAAGGAGATCATTCCGGTGCGAGGCAGTGCCACGGTAGTCGTGACCCACAAAGATTCGGAGAACAGGTTGCCACTCTGGATTGTCCCGGGGGACTGTCCCGGGGGATGGTCCCGCACTACTGGGGAGGAGTTGGCTTGCTGTCATGAACTGGAAATGGGATGATGTCAATGCAATTTCTTCTGTGGAGCGAGTATCATGCTCACAGGTCCTGGACAAATTTGATTCATTATTTCAACCCAGCATCGGCACTTTCATGGGGACCAAGGTAGTGATTCACATAAACCCACAAGGCCAGAGCGGTGCCGTACGTGATGCGGGAAAAGATAGAACGCGAATAGGACCGCCTGCTGAGGGAAGGCATCATCTCGCCAGTCGAATTCAGTGACTAGGCGAGCCCGATCATGCCAGTGCTCAAGGCAGATGGGTCGGTCAGGGTATGTGGCGATTACAAGGCCACCATCAATCGGATGTCACTCCAAGACCAGTACCTGCTACCGAGAGCAGAGGATCTCTTTGCGACGCTCTCCGGTGGCAAACTTTTTTCAAAATTGGACCTTACCTCAGCTTACATGAAACAGGAGCTGGCGAGTGACTCGAAGAAGCTGACCACCATCATGACACACAAGGGGTTGTTCGGGATTCGTTCGGCCGCCGCGATCTTTCAGCGAAATATGGAAAGCCTCCTCAAGCCGATTCCAAGGATGGTGGTTTTTCAAGACGACATCCTCATCACGGGTCGCAATACTGAAGAACACCTCCACAACCTGGAGGAGGTGCTACGCAGACTGCACCGGGTAGGGCTGCGACTGAAAAAGGCGAAGTGCGTCTTCTTAGCTCCATAGGTAGAATTCCTGGGGAGGAGGGTAGCAGCAGACGGGATCAGACCTACTGCGTCCAAAACGGAAGCGATCTAGAGAGCACCCAGACCCCGTAACACGACGGAGCTGCATTCGTTCCTGGGGCTCTTGAACTATTTTGGCAACTTTCTTCCCAAATTGAGCACACTATTAGAGCCGCTACACGTGCTCCTACACAAAGGTTGCGATTGGGTCTGGGAAGACAGCCAGGAACGGGCTTTTGATAGAGCACGCAATTTGTTATGCTCCAACAAACTGTTAACGTTATATAACCCATGTAAGAAACTAGTTTTAACGTGTGATGCGTCGTCCTATGGGGTCAGGTATGTGTTGCAGCATGTGAATGCCAATGGTCAGTTACAGCCGGTAGCTTATGTCTGCAGAAATCTTTCCCGGGCAGAAAGGGGCTACGGGATGGTAGAAAAGGAAGCACTAGCATGTGTATATGCAGTAACAAAAATGCACCAGTACCTGCAGAAAATTTGAGCTGGAGACAGATCACAAACCCCTAACGTCCCTTTTGGCCGACAACAAGGCCATAAATGCTAATGCATTGGCCCACATACAGAGGTGGGCACTCATGTTAGCCATCTATGACTACACAATTCAGCACAGACCGGGCACTGAAAACTGTGCTGATGCACTCAGCAGGCTCCCACAAGCCACCACTGAGGGGGCAACTGAGCATGATGCTGAGATGGTCATGGCTTTTGAAAATTTCGAAAGCGAAGGCTCACCTATGACAGCCCGTCAGATTAAAGTCTGGACAAATAAAGTCCCGCTACTGTCTTTAGTTGAAAAATGTGTCCTGAATGGGGACTGGACAGCCATGTACAGGGCATGCCCTGAGGAATTTAAACCGTTTCATAGGCGCAAGGATGAACTCTCGATTCAGGCCGATTACCTACTGTGGGGAAACTGAGTAGTCATGCCCCAAAAGGGCAGAGAGGTGTTTATCAGAGAACTCCACAATGAGCACCCGGGCATTGTAATGATGAAGGCAATTGCCAGGTCACACGTTTGGTGGCCAGGGATAGATGCAGACCTGGAACTTTGTATTCGCAGGTGCAATACATGTTCTCAGCTGGGAAATGCACCCAGGGAAGCCCCCCTTAGCCCCTGGTCCAGGCCCACCAAGCCATTGTCATGCATCCATGTGGACTACGCAGGTCCTTTCATGGGAAAAATGTTTTTGGTTGTCTTGGACCCCTGCTCCAAATGGATTGAGTGTGCCATTTTAAATTCAAGCACATCCTCTGCCACGGTAGAAAGTCTACGGGCAATGTTTGCTGCCCATGGTCTACCGGATGTCTTGGTCAGCGACAATGGCCCGTGCTTCACAAGCACTGAATTACAGGACTTCATGGCAGGCAATGGAATCAATCATGTCAGAACGGCACCGTTCAAGCCTGCCTCAAACGGCCAGGTGGAATGAATAGTGCAGATAATCAAACAGGGGATGCTCAGAATCCAAGGGGGTTCCCTATAAAGCTGCTTATTATGCCTCCTGTTGGCCAATAGATCCCGACCACACTCGGTCACAGGGGTTCCACCCGCAGAGCTGCTAATGAAAAGGACGCTCAAAACCAGGTTATCCCTTATACACTCTACTATGAAAGAAATTGTTGGGAGCAGGCGTCAGTCACAATGTGACGACAATGACAGGAATACGAGGGCGCGACGTACTGATGTTAATGACCCTGTTTTTGTCCTTAATTATGCTGCAGGGCCCAAATGGCTTGCAGGCATTGTGATTGCCAAAGAGGGCAATAGGGTTTTGGTAGTTAAACTTACCAATGGACAAATCTGTCGCAAACATGTGGATCAAACTAAAAGGAGGTTCAGCAACCCCATAGAAGAAGCAGAGGATGAACACAACGTAGCATTCACTCCTCCACAGGTGACCGAACTCCGGAACCAAGTGGAGGAGAGCCCAGTCACTGTGGGCAGTCCGGACAGGCCTGAGGCACCGCAAACAGCAGACACTCAGGCCAGCGCCCAAAAACCGGAGCCCCAACTTAGGCGCTCAATAAGGGAGCGGAAACCACCAGAGAGACTTAACCTGTGATCCCAATAAGATTTGGGGGGGAGGTGATGTCATGTATTCAACTATCATTGTAACCCATGTATAAGCTGACCTAAGTTGTCCACCTTGAGAACACTGACCACAGGGGCGAACTTGTGGGAGACACTCCTAACCTGGACTTTCAGGTATAAAAGGGGAAGCTCCAACCACCTTCATCACTTGAGGTCTTGGTAATAATGGTAACTGGTCACAGAGTGACCTTCCCTCAAGTATGAGCCTTGTGTGCATTTATAATATATAGTAAGGACATATCACCAGCATCCAGTGGACAGGCAGAGAGAGCAAACCATCAAGCAAGGCTTGAAGAGGGTAACTGAAGGGTCACTGCAGACTCGTCTATCCCGAGTCCTGCTTAGCTGTCACACGAGACCCCACTCACTCACTGGGATCCCACCTGCTGAACTGCTCATTAAAAGAGCACTTAAGACAAGGCTCTCGTTAGTTCACCCTGATCTACATGAACAGGTAGAGAACAAGCGGCTTCAACAAAGTGCATACTATGATAGCGCAAATGTGTCATGTGAGATTGAAATCAATGAGCCTGTATTTGTATTAAATTATGGACAAGGTCCCAAGGGCTTCCCGGCACTGTCGTGGCCAAAGAGGGGAGCAGGGTGTTTCAGGTCAAACTTTCAAATGGACTAGTTCACCGGAAACACCTGGACCAAATCAAAATCAGATTCACGGACTATCCTGAGCAACCCACCTTGGACCCTATCTTTTTTGATCCCCCAACACACACACCAGTGGCAACCAGCACAACGGTTGACCACACCAGCGAGGGCCCAACAAATGATTTAACAACACACCGAGACGATCAACCAGGGCAAGAAGGGCCCCAGATCGACTCACATTTTAAATAGTTACACTACTGACTTTGGGGGGCGAGTGTTGGTTTCTATGTGGACTTGTATTTACTCTGTACAGCTACCAGAGGGTTCATCCCCTGGAGTCACAAAGGATCCCATAATCCCTTGGGAGCACAGGTATTTAAGGAGGCTTCACAGGTTGGAGAGGCACTCTGGAGACCTGCAATAAAAGACTAAGGTCACACTTTACTTTGAGCTCACAGTGTTCAGTCTGACTCTTCCTCCATACACAAAAGTGTCCTCTTTAGGTTGCTCGTGGCATTCTGTGAATCGCAGTTTGGTTTGGTCCACATGTTTTCTGCAAGTTAATCCATTTGCGACTTTGACCTGAAATACCCTACTCCCTTCTTTGACTTAGAACCTCTTCCAGGTTCTTCAAGTGTTCGATGGTCCCGACCTGTGATATGTCATCCTGGAAAACCACGGTGCACGGAACCGACTTTAGCAGGCTCTCCATGTTCCTTTGAAAAGTAGCCGCGGCCAATCAAATCCCAAATGGGCATCTATTGTAGATGAACAGATCTTTGTGCATGTTGATGCACATGAGGCCTTTCGAAGATTCAGCCAGTTCCTGCGTCATGTAGGCCGAGGTCAGGTCCAACTTGGTGAACGCCTTTCCTCCAGCCAGGGTTGCAAATAGGTCATCTGCCTTGGGTAGCGGATACTGGTCCTGCAGCGAAAAACAGTTAATCATTACTTCATAGTCCCCACAAATTTTGACCGTGCCATCATCCTTGAGAACCGGAACAATCGGACTGGCCCACTCATTGAACTCCACTGGCGTGATGATGCCCTCTCGTTGCAGCCTGTCCCTCTCGATCTCCACTTTCTCTCGCATCATGTATGACACCTCCCGTGCCTTGTGGTGGATGGGTCTTGTACTGGGAATCAAGTGGATCTGCACCTTCGCCCCCGAGAAACTTCCGATGCCTGGCTCAAACAATGACGGAAACTTGCTCAGAACCTAGACACATGAGGCATCGTCGACGGATGAAAGCGCTTGGATGTTGTCCCAGTTCCAGCTGACTTTTCCCAGCCAGCTTCTGCCGAATAGTGTGGGGCCATCTCCTGGTACTATCCATAGTGGTAGCTGGTGCACTGCTCCATCATAGGAGACTTTTACTGCTGTGCTGCCAATAACAGGGATCAGCTCTTTGGTGTAAGTTCTCAGCTTGGTGTGTATAGGGCTCAGCTTGGGCCTGTGTGCCTTGTTGCACCACAACCTGTCGAAGACCTTTTTGTTCGCGATAGACTGACTCGCACCCATGTCCAGTTCCATGGATACTGGAATTCCGTTCAGTTCGACTTTTAACTTGATCGGTGGACATTTCGTGGTGAAGGTGTGTACCCCGTACACTTCTGCCTCCTCGGTTCGAGTCTCTGGTTCAGTTTGATCCGCCATGGATTAATCTTTCTCTGCAACATGGTGGTTTGCAGCTCGTCTGCACCTTCGCTGGAGGTGTCCAATTGTTCCACAGCCTTTGCACACATAGTGTTTGAAGCGGCATTGATGGGCTCGATGATCACCTCCGCAGCGCCAACAAGGTGTTAACTGCCTCGTATTAATGCTTGATGGCGGACTCTGGGTCATCTGAGGTCATGCAGTTGCAGGCGTGTACGTTCTGCCATATGCATTCCTGCCTGAAAACGATGTTACTTTGTGTTCAGTACTTGCCTAAACATCTTTATGCTGCAAAATTTGTTTGGTGTTATCGCTGGTGGACATAAATGCCTGGGCATTCGTTATGGCTTTGTCCAGGTTTGGTGTTTCAACAGTCAATAGTTTGCGAAGGATAACCTCATGGCCAATGCCAAGCACAAAAAAGTCTCTCAGCATTTGCTCCAGGAATCCATCAAATTCGCAATATCCTGCAAGGCGCCTTAGTTCGGCGACGTAGCTCGCCACTTCCTGGTCTTCAGACCGTTGACATATATAAAATCAATACCTTGTCATCAGAACGCTCTCCTTCAGATTTAAGTGCTCCCAGACTAGCGTACACAGTTCTTCATACGATTTGGTTTATGGTTTTACCAGACCGAGAAGATTCTTCATGGGACCATAGGCTGTTGCCCCGCAGACGGTGAGGAGGATTGCCCTTCGTTTGGCAGCGTTCTCATTCCCTTCCAGCTCGTTGGCCATGAAGTATTGGTCGAGTCGCTCCACGAAGGCCTCCCAATCGTCCCCTTCTGAGCATTTCACCAGGATACCAATAGTTCTCTGCATTTTCGCGTGATGGTTCATTATCTCATCGCCAGTTGTTACGTCCGTAATAAAGTAATGTGATTGAGTACTGCAGACTTGAGTAAGTGTGACCTTTTTCTCTTTATTCTAACTCCAGAGCGTTGGTACAGCATGGGAGGCCTACTGATATACAGTGCTCCCAAGGGATGCTGGGATCCCTTGGGACTCCAACAGATACGCCCTCTGGTGGCAGTAGAATACTGGTTACATAGGGTTGCATACATAACATTTCCCTCGTGGGGAATCAAGAACTAGGGGGCATAGTTTAAGAACAAGATTTCGCCCATTTAGAGGTCAGGAGGAATTTCTTCTCACAGAGGGTTGTAAATCTGTGGAATTCTCTGCCCCAGAGAGCTGTGGAAGCTGGGTCATTGAATATATTTAAGGTGGAGATAGGCAGATTTTAGAGTGATAAGGTAGTAAAGAGTTAAGGGGAGTTCCTATTTCTTATATTCTTATGTTCTTAAAATTGTTTACATTTTTTCTAAATAACTTTTTATTTTAAATGTTTTTTTAAAGAATATTTTAATTAATTTTGAAGTTATGATCATTTTGTTTTTATTTCAGTGGTGTAACATTTTATTTATTAGTTGATTTCTATTATGCTTATGGGGGTTCCGTATGTAAATGGAATTCCAATGAGCATAATAGGAATCCCCTTTGTCATTGGTTGACCTGGTGAACTGCATGCGCCCCGGGATCCGTGGGCCTTTACGCAGGCGTACGCCTGCAGACCCAGGACTACAAGAGTCTGAAGCTCCGGAGACACAAGGCAAGAACATAGATTTCTTGGGGTTCAGAGGTGTACACAAGCCTCCGATCGCAATGTCCAGGCCATTACTTTTTTTAACCTTGCGGCAGAATTTAATATCACCATCCGAATCATGTCTATTGATTTGGATTAGGTGCTGACATCAAACTATTTTAAGTCCTGTATAAAAGCTGCTGACCAATCTGGATGTAGTTTGCTATCTGCTCTCGGGGATTTGGGTTGTGCTTGGCAATTGGTCAATAACTGAAATGAAAGCTCTATCCAGTGCATTTTTCATGTATTTTCCAAGCTGTAAGTACTTCAGCAGTTTAATCTTTAGAATGTCACAAGGGAAAAATAGTGGTTCATTTTCTTATTTTACATATAATCAATAGGAGAGTTGGATTTATGAAACCAGTTAAAATCAGGTAAAATTATGAGGGAATCAAAGTGCACACCAGGAGCCAGATTCAAAAAGCAGAATTTAAAAAAAAATACCATTTTTCATTTTTATCTTGGATCTTATCTTGTGCAATGACACTCCCAGGCTGACCACAGTACAAAAATAAGCCTGCGAAGAGTGAAATAGAAGAGCTGGAGATAAAGCAGTCTTAGATCTGAAAGTTAAATGGAAAGGGTACTGAAATTAGATATTGCTGCAACCAGTTTATTGGTTGTCAAGTAGAGAAAATATATATCGATATTTAATTTTACCACAAGAAAGTAGCTCAAAGATATGATTTATCTTTCATATCACTTCAGACATCAACCAGCTCTTCTGTAACTCAAAGCAAACTCTCCCCACTGATATTTGGGAAGCAGTGGCAGGATCGGTCCAAGTCAGCATCGATTTATGAAAGGGAAATCATGCTTGACAAATCTGGAATTTTTTGAGGATGTAACTAGTAGAGTGGACAAGGGAGAACCAGTGGATGTGGTGTATTTGGACTTTCAAAAGGCTTTTGACAAGGTCCCACACAAGAGATTGGTGTGCAAAATTAAAGCACGTGGTATTGGGGGTAATGTATTGACGTGAATAGAGAACTGGTTGGCAGATAGGAAGCAGAGAGTCGGGATAAATGGGTCCTTATCAGAATGGCAGGCAGTGACCAGTGGGGTGCCACAGGGTTCACTGCTGGGACCCCAGCTATATATTAATGATTTAGATGAAGGAATTGAGTGTAATATCTTCAAGTTTGCAGATGACACTAAGCTGGGTGGTGGTGTGAGCTGTGAGGAGAATGCTAAGAGGCTGCAGGGTGACTTGCACAGGTTAGGTGAGTGGGCAAATGCATGGCGGATGCAGTATAATGTGGATAAATGTGAGGTTATCCACTTTGGTGGCAAAAACACAAAGGCAGAATATTATCTGAATGGCAGCAGATTAAGAAAAGGGAAGGTGCAACAAGACCTGGGTGTCATGGTATGTTGGAGCGGATTTTTGGACATATACTGGACTAGTATATGGGACCAAACATTTGTTTTATTTTCCCTTTTAATGAATTTTGTAAGGGACAATACTGATGCATTATACTCGATATAAAAAAAACAGTTAGACTTTAAGGTATGCTGGCCTTGAGTTATGGAGTGAGATAATGAACACTGGAGAGGTAAGTGCTGGGTATGTTTGTTTATACCGGTGCCAAAAGACCTGCACTTGTTTATACTGCCCTGCCACAATGCAGGATGGTTAATATCAAAAGCTTAGCCTTCGATAGTAACAGCTTTGTAGTGCTAAAGCATTTGTTGTAAAGTGACATAATTTGTAAGATAAAAGAACTTCACTGCAGATATCAATTGGAGAAGATGGTTCAAAGACAGGGGTCTTTAACACTTCTCCCAAAGCTTTGTCTCCGATTTAGTAAACCTCTCTTTATATATTATACAGTCTCGGAAATATTTTTCCACAACAAAATGGCGTCACGAACAGGATACTGTCTGATCAGACGTGATCACTTAAGACAGTATCTGGAATCTGGTGTTAGAGACTGAAAAGAGAGGTGTATGGGCATGACAGGATAGTGTATAAGATACGAGTAAACAGATAGCTGGAAGAGGCTGACTAACCAGTTTGAGTTGTCCCTTTAGTAAATAAGGTCGGTGCGGAAGGGAACTGATCGATCCAACCCAGAGCCGAAAACTCCAGTGGTAAGGAAACACGCTAGCTTTGTTGCGAAGACAAAGGGTCTCCACAGAGTAGTCATGGCCGTGAGTATTACAGAAACAAAGGGAAACGTCCGAGACTGGCGAACATGGAAGGTAAGGAAGAGAATGTAAAACGCGGGCTGCCCGGGTCATTAATTAATTCCTATCATTAATTGTAACTTGCGTAATTACGTAATGCCATAAAAAAAGCTGATAGTGACTATCTTAAGTGACATATGGATCCAGACATAAGCTTTGTTGAATGAAGAGAGACTTTTATGAGTGTCTATTTTGAATGAAGAGAGTGCTCGAGTAATTTTGACTGTGGAATGAATGAAAGCCTGTTTTAAGAAGGTGTGGAGTTGCCTGCCTGTTTTAGCTCCACCCACTCTTTCCAAACAGAGTGAAATGTTTTTTTTTAACCCTTCGTAGTGTTGTCCTGTATGTGGGAAGTTTAAGAAACTGTGAACCTTATGGTATTACATCTTAAGTTAGAAACGAAGGTGTGGATATATTCGGATGATAAGTTACGGAGCTAGGAAATGCACAAAGGATAGATTTGTTGAGTAAAAGATAAAAATACATGGTCCCGGTAGTAAAAAAAAAGAATTTGACACACTCACTTACTTGTCGAAAGAAAACATGCAATTGGGTTGAAAGACATAAATTTAGTCCAGGAATGAGATAAAGAATGCCTTTTAAAATGCTCCCATTTTCCTTTGTGTAAAACCTTGACATGAAAGCTTTTAGCTCAGTAAAAAAAAAAGAGTTTTAAATTTAGAAATACCTTCAGGGATCAGATCAAACTCCTGGGCGAGTGGTGAGCTATCTGTGAAGGTGCAAAAGGGACTTTTGAAAAAGACTAAAACAGTAAGCTTTAGCAGTTTAGAAAAGAAAAAGATAAAGCAGGAAAAGGTCTCTGCCATGGGAACAGGAGGAGGGCAGAAAAGGGGGACTTGCCATAATTGTGGAAAACCAGGCCATTTTGCCAGGGAATGCAAAGGGAAAGGCCGTGAAAAGCAATGTACATATTGTGGTAAGAAAGGGCACCTGGAAGCGACATGCTATGGTAAAAATGGCTATCCTAATAAGGCAAGGACCCTGTCAGAACAGGAATACCAGCAGTGGCAGGCGTACAAAGCCACCCTGTGATGTCCGGCGGCCCCTGTACAAAGTAAAAAGGAGGGAAGGATATATGTGTCTGCACTAGTAGGGGGCTGACAGTGTGAGATGCTAGTGGACACGGGAGCCTCAATATCCATTACCAATATGCCCCTTCCCGTCACCGACAAGAAGGCTCTGATATATGGAATAGATGGACGGCCCACACTGGCCTACCTGAGCACCACCCAATTGGTGGAAATTGATAACTTATATATACCCATGAGATTTTATGTATGCAAGAATCGTGAGGGAACAATATTGGGGAATGATGTAATGAGGGAATTTAAGGCCCTGATTGATTGCGGCAAGGGGAAACTGACATGGCCAAAGGCGGATGGCAGTAAGGGAGATTTAGGACAGATAGCCCACCATGTGGAAAGTATAGGTGTAGCTACAGCCACAAAAACTGACTGGCTTATCGGGACTGAAGGGTATGGAGGCATATGTGCCTCTGTGCCCGGGGTCTGGGCACAGACAAAATACTGGAAAGGCGAAGATGGACCCTATTAAAGTCCCTGGACCACCTCATAAACCACACCGACAATACCCTATAAGACCTGAAGCTAGAACAGCGGTTGTAGAAATAGTAAAAGGGCTAGTGGAAAAGGGTATCTTAAAAGAAACAGTTAGCACCACTAACTCCCCAACATGGCCGGTAGGGAAACCAGATGGGAGTTATAGACTCACTATCGACTACACTGCCCTTAACAAAGTCACCCCCAAATTATACCCGATAGTGGCCAGCCCCTCCACAATCCTTAATGGATTATCCCCTGAACATAAGATCTTTACAGTCCTAGACATAGCCAATGGTTTTTGGGCCCTTCCCCTCGACCCAGAATCACAAGAAAAATTTGCCTTCACGGTGGAGGATAAACAATATACTTGGACCCAATTACCACAAGGATTCCATAATAGTCCTGCCATATTTCATCGAGTCATGAGGGATATACTTAAACAAATAGAGGTACCGGCAGGAAATAGTATTTTACAATATGTCGACGACATATTAATAGCCTCAGAAACCAAGGAAGGACATCAGGCAACCCTATACTTAGTATTAAGGGCTCTGGAAACGGTGGGCCTTAAGGTTAACCCCAAAAAGTCCCAGGTAGGGAAATCCCAGGTCCTGTACCTAGGGTACTGCCTTTCAAAGGGGCTGAAAGAAATGCCCTCGGATAGGAAAAAGGCTGTCAAGGACATGCCTAGACCAGTAACAGTAAGGGGGGTGAGGAAGGTACTGGGCCTCTTTAATTACAGCCAGAACTTTATCCCTGATTTTGCAAAAAAATTGCTGAGCCAATACAAAGATTAGTGAAAGGGGGGAAACCAGCCCTAGACCTCATAGAGTGGGGCCCTGAACAAGAACAGGCGTATAGTAAACTCAAGTCAGAACTAGTCTCCGCACCTGGATTGGGACTGCCTGACATGAGTAAGGATTTCCACATCCACTGTAACAATGAAGGTGGGTTCTATGTGGCCATGGTCACCCAAGATCATGGGGATAAAAGGAGACCTATAGCCTATTACTCTACCACCGAAAGCTCGGTGGTGACTGGGTTATCCTGCTGTATAGCCGCGCTAGATTGCGCAGCTTGCGCGGTAAAAAATAAGCGAGCCTGTGGTGATGACTGGAAACATCATTCTCCACACTAAACACACATTGGTAGAAATGTTAAACACAGGAAAACTGAGAACCGTATCTAATATGAGACAGGCAAAGTGGGAAGCAGTCCTCTTAACACCCAACAAAGCGGTAACCATAATTAGGGATGTAGGAAACAACCCCGCAGAAGGTATGATAGGTGAAGGGGAACCCCACTTTTGCGAAGAGGTAGGTGAGGATATGGAAGAGGATAGAATAAAAGACGCCCCCCTTCAAACCGCAGAACAAACCTTGTTTGTGGACGGCTCACGAAAATACGTAGAGGGACTACCTCGTACCAGATGGGCCGTAGTTAACCAGGATCTAGAGACAGTTGAATCAGGGTGAATTAATGGGGGGTCGTCAGCTCAAGTGGCAGAACTGGTAGCCCTCACCCGGGCACTGAAATTATCGGAAAATATGATTGTTAATATCTATACGGACAGTAGATATGCATTCGGGGTAGTACACGATTATATGACAGCATGGGGGAGAAGGGGTGTTTGCGATGGATAAAGACATAACTTACTAAATACCAGTTGATATCAGCTGTGAAAAAGATATTGGTTTAATTGGAAAAAAAAAAGAATTTGAAGAGGTATAAAAACACTCTCCATTGATAATGATTTTAAATTATTAAAATTAAGTCAGTGCCGCTGGGGCCCGAGATGAACAGATAAGTATTGAGAAACTACACCAGGACACTTCTGAGGAGGAAATAGGTATGTGGACAAAGCAGGACGCAACGCAAGGGAAGGATAACGTTTGGAGACGAAACGACAAGGTAATGGCGCCTGAATGCATACAGAATACCTTATTGGAGTTGCACCATGGCCTGTCCCATTCAGGATGAGAGGCCATGACTGGGAGTCTTGGGAGAGATTGGTGGTGGAAAGGGATGGAGAGAGATATTGTCAAATATTGCCATCAATGCGTTACGTGCGCACAATATAATCCAGGCAGGCCCATTAAAATTAAAATGGGACACCAGCCCCGTCCATGGGGGCCATGGGAACACGTACAAATCAATTTACCCGGTGGGTGGAAGCTTTCCCCACACGTGATTGCACTGCCTCAACAGTGGCAAGGATATTGACCGAGCAGGTGATTCCCCGATGGGGAGTGCCTCTTCAAATAGATTCCGACCAAGGCACCCACTTCACTAGAAAAATTGTAAAAACAATATGCCAGCTGATGGGCATAAAACAAAAATTCCACATCCCCTACCACCCGCAGAGTTCTGGAATGGTAGAGCGCATGAACCATACCCTTAAGAACACCCTGGCTAAGGCCATGCAAATGTCAGGAAAAACGTGGACAGAAGTATTACCCATTATATTGATGAAGTTAAGAGCCACGACAAACCGACAACCGGATTAATTCCTTTTGAACTATTGACAGGAAGGGCGATGCAATTACCAGAGAACATCATAACAGGTGGGGCTGATGTAGGCCCATTAAAAGACAAAATAAAACAGTATGTTTTGGAACTAAGTACTCAATTAAAAGGGATGCGTAAATTAGTTAGGGACAATCAGGAAGAAAGAGATGCGGAAGCAGAGCTTACAAAGCTCCCTGAAGTCCCGTTGGCGGGAAGTCGCGTTATGGTAAGGGTCCTCCCGGGAAAACCGGGGTTTGCCCCAAAAATGGATAGGACCGTATGAGATTATAATCAGCGGGGACACTTGTACCTGCATCGATGTTAAAGGGAACGGACAATGGAAGAATTGGACCCAGCTTAAGGTTTTTGAACCAGCCGTTTAGCACACGTATTAGTTGTTGTTGTTTGTCTATTTACAGATTGAGAGAGATTCTTCAAGCAAGCCATACGGCCATTTTGCCTTTGACTATTTGTTAAATATAGAGTAATAAGATGAAACTATATGTTGTGATTGGTGCGATTATCATAGTTCGTGTTAGGTCCGGCCTGCTAGCTAGACCGAAACGAGAGTTACATGTGAATACCTTTTTGTACATGTCTTATGTTTATGCGCAAAATGAGAACTTTTCCAGTTGCTGGGTATGTTCGCACATCCCCATACATAGCAAAGGAGGCATCCCTTTGAGGTCAATCTCCCTTAACATCTCGGAAGTAGCAGAGTGGGTAATGCGACAAAACGGTACGGGGAAGTAAATGATACTTGGAACCAGAGTGGGGATAAAGAAACGTGGAGATAGGGGGGGGGGTTACCTTTTGGATGCATTTGACGGATGGTACCAGCCGGAATACAATAGGTCGGTACGACCCCCATTCCTGGTTTTGACCAACACCTCAGGAGTTGGAAGGCCCACCGCTGACATTTGTTTCACTAGAGACCTGACTGGTGAGGAAACAGGTTTTGTAGCAGGATATAGCAATTGTACGCAATACGTTAACCTCACCAGGTGGAACATAATAGCCAGCGAAACAACAAACCAGGGGTTCTTTGAAATAGTGGGTTTAAAGAATCAGACAAGTAGCCAGGACTGGGACCCTAAGATTAGGTGGCGACGGGGGCTGAGAGAGAGATTGGGATCGAATCTAACAGCATAAAATGGCACTTATTTTGTGTGCGGGCATAAGGCCTACCCCTGGTTGCCTCAGAACTGGAGGGGGTCCTGTTATTTGGGATATGTGGTCCCTTTTGTCAGACAGGTACGTACTTTAGCAGAAGTACAGACACCAGGTCGACAAAGACGAGATCTTACCCCGGTAGAGAGGCTATTTGGGGTCATAGGACGCACCATGGATGAATTACGTAACCTAGAGAGAGTACTGGAACAGATAGTTAACGACACTGCTGAAGCAATAGAGGGCATAACGGCTGAAATGGTAGCCATATGCACAATGGTACTCCAGAACCGAATGGCCCGAGATTATATACTAGCACAAAGTGGGGGCACATGTACCTTAATTGGAGCTGAATGTTGCACTTACATTCCCGATAATTCAGAAAACATAAACAACCTCACTGATCACATAAGAAGGGAGGTAAAGAAGTTATCCATAACAGCAGGAGGATCTGGCTGGTTTGACTGGCTGTTAGGGGGATCCTGGGGGTCCTATCTTATGCATGGAGTAATTATTCTGGTTGTAATAATAATTACTTGCTGTCTGATTATCGGGTGTTTTAATATCTGTTGTAAAGTTATGATGGCTCGACTGATGCCAGTAGCCAGTGTAATCGCCGAAGAAGAAGCACACTTGATGGAAATACCTGAAGACACCATGGATGAAGAAACAGACGACGATGACACCGACCACTATCTTTGAATGGTAGCCTAGAGCTACAGGCAAGGTGGACATACGGAACATCAGGGAAGTAACATAGCCCAAAGGACGAATATATGACAATACGATACTACCATTGTGGTCATCTGGATTTCGTGAACATCATCCAGGACCAAAAGGGGGAATATTGTTGGAGCGGATTTTTGGACATATACTGGACTAGTATACAGGACTAAACATTTGTTTTATTTTTCCCTTTAATGAATTTTGTAAGGGACAATATTGATGTATTATGCTCGATATAAAAAAAAACAGTTAGACTTTAAGGTATGCTGGCCTTGAGTTATGAAGATAGGAAAGTGAGATAATGAACACTGGAGAGGTAAGTGCTGGGTATGTTTGTTTATACCGGTGCCAAAAGACCTACACTTGTTTATACTGCCCTGTCACAATGCAGGATGGTTAATATCAAAAGCTTAGCCTTCGATAGTAACAGCTTTGTAGTGCTAAAGCATGTGTTGTAAAGTGACGTAATTTGTAAGATAAAAGAACTTCACTGCAGATACCAATTGGAGAAGATGGTTCAAAGACAGGGGTCTTTAACACTTCTCCCAAAGCTTTGTCTCCGATTTTATAAACCTCTCTTTATATATTATACAGTCTCGGAAATATTTTTCCACAACATGGTACATCAGTCATTGAAAGTTGGCATGCAGGTACAGCAGGCAGTGAAGAAGGCAAATGGTATGTTGGCTTTCATTGCTAGGGGATCTGAGTATAGGAGCAGGGAGGTCTTACTGCAGTTGTACAGGGCCTTGGTGAGGCCTCACCTGGAATATTGTGTTCAGTTTTAGTCTCCTAACCTGAGGAAGGACATTCTAGCTATTGAGGGAGTGCAGCGAAGGTTCACCAGACTGATTTCTGGGATGGCAGGACTGACATATGAGGAGAGACTGGATCGACTGGGCCTGTATTCACTGGAGTTTAGAAGGATAAGAGGGGATCTCATAGAAACATATAAAGTTCTGATGGGACTGGACAGGTTAGATGGAGGAAGAATGTTCCCGATGTTGGGGAAGTCCAGAACCAGGGGACACAGTCTAAGGATAAGGGGTAAGCTATTTAGGACTGAGATGAGGAGAAACTTCTTCACTCAGAGATTTGTTAACCTGTGGAATTCTCTACCGCAGAGTTTTGTTGATGCCAGTTCATTGTTGATGCATATTCAAGAGGGAGTTAGATATGGCCCTTACAGCTAAAGGGATCAAGGGGTATGGAGAGAAAGCAGGAAAGGGGTACTGAGGTAAATGATCAGCCATGATCTTATTGAATGGTGGTGCAGGCTCGAAGGGCCGAATTGCCTACTCCTGCACCTATTTTCGATGTTTCTATGTTTCTATGTTTCAAAAATGTACTGCAGATCCTTACACAAACACACTCTTCCATTAAAACTTAATTTCCACCACGTCTCAGAGCAATGCGCATGCCTCAAACATATTCCATTAAATTATTTCAAGTTAAAACCGTGTTAAGTAGGTCAAAAACAACTTATTGAGCAACTGAGGTGAAGGTTTAACAACATCATCTCCAGCTTTTCAATTCAGAAAAGTAAAGGTGCTAATTTTGGCACAGCCAAATTCGACCAAGAAAATTTAACTCGTCACAACTCTAAGGGTTTGTTGCTGGCACAGTAAAATATAGCTCTTCCGTTAGCTTCCGTCTCCATGCTCGGTAGCCATTTAAAAGATATGCCAAACAATAGGTGTTAATCTTCGAGTTGTCTCAGACAGCTCTGTATGCCCCTAATTCGATGTTTCAAAGCATTATTAGCATGGGTTTGGGAATAGATCATCTGGTCAGCTTCTCAGTGAAGATAGTCTTCCTCGATTTCGAGGGACTGCCGATGATGATGTGGCTGGAAACTCAACAAAACAGAAGAAAATATAAGGCACTTGGGAAGTTAACACATTTGTATTAACTCAAATATAATCCCTATTTGTGTAAATCTTTGAATATCAGAGCGAATTTGTCAGTGTCTATGCCTTGGCAAGATTATTTCAAAAGGTGACGAAGAAATTTGGAACAGAAAGGCAAATTTAACCTCAAAATCATTTACATACAATCACTATTTTGCTTAAATCTTTCACTGAAGAAATTACATTTTCAATAGCAGCAAGATACTGTGGCATCTTTATTTCACTTAAACATTGCAAACTCAGCTTCAGTAATGATAGCGTGAAGTGAAATATAACACCAGTTCGAACGACAGAGCAGGGTCGAACCAAGAGCACAGATTCATATCAAGGACAAAATTGCACCAATAACTCCTCGTTTTTTATGCCCCTCCAAATTTCTGTCGCTGAAACAAGATCAATTCAACATAAATAAAATAGCATTTATAAAAATTTGCGATTCACAGCTCATTGGAGTTGGTATGAATACTAAGCAATTTATGTCTGTACCATAGTTAAAGAGAAAATTACACTCTCAAGGGTATATTTGCTCACTAGCAAGGACAGCACTTGTTGCCCTGACAAGGTGGTGGTGGTGAGGCTTCTCCTTTGTAATGGTTTAATACAATGAATAGCTTGCTAGGCTAACATAAGAACATAAGAATATAAGAATTAGGAACAGGAGTAGGCCATCTAGCCACTCGAGCCTGCTCCGCCATTCAACAAGATCATGGCTGATCTGGCCGTGGACTCAGCTCCACTTACCCGCCCGCTCCCCGTAACCCTTAATTCCATTATTGGTTAAAAATCTATCTATCTGTGATTTGAATACATTCAATGAGCTAGCCTCAACTGCTTCCTTGGGCAGAGAATTCCACAGATTCACAACCCTCTGGGAGAATAAATTCTTTCTCAACTCGGTTTTAAATTGGCTCCTCCCTATTTTGAGGCTGTGCCCCCTAGTTCTAGTCTCCCCCACCAATGGAAACAACCGCTCTACCTCTATCTTGTCTATCTCTTTCATTATTTTAAATGTTTCTATAAGATCCCCCCTCATCCTTCTGAACTCCAACGAGTAAAGACCCAATCTACTCAATCTATCATCATAAGGTAACCCCCTCATCTCCAGAATCAGCCTAGTGAATTGTCTCTGTACCCCCTCCAAAGCTTGTATATCCTTCCTTAAGTAAGGTGACCAAAACTGCATGCAATACTCCAGGTGCGGCCTCACCAATACCCTAAACAGTTGCAGCAGGACCTCCCTGCTTTTGTACTCCATCCCTCTCGCAATGAAGGCCAACATTCTATTCGCCTTCCTGATTACCTGCTGCACCTGCAAACTAACTTTTTGGGATTCATGCACAAGGACCCCCAGGTCCCTCTGCACTGCAGCATGTTGTAATTTCTCCCGATTCAAATAATATTCCCTTTTACTGTTTTTTTTTCCAAGGTGGATGACCTCACACTTTCCGACATTGTATTCCATCTGCCAAACCTTAGCCCATTCGCTTAACCTATCTAAATCTCTTTGCAGCCTCTCTGTGTCCTCGACACAACCCGCTTTCCCACGAATCTTTGTGTCATCTGCAAATTTTGTTACATTACACTCTGTCCCCTCTTCCAGGTCATCGATGTATAAACAGTTGTGGTCCCAGCACCGATCCCTGTGGCACACCACTAACCACCGATTTCCAGCCCAAAAAGGACTCATTTATCCCGACTCTCTGCTTTCTGTTAGCCAGCCAATTCTCTATGCATGCTAATACATTTCCTCTGACTCCGCGTACCCTTATCTTCTGCAGTAACTTTTTGTGTGGCACCTTATCGAATGCCTTTTGGAAATCTAAATACACCACATCCATCGGTACACCTCTATCCAGGTTAGACAGGTTAGATGCAGGAAGAATGTTCCCAATGTTGGGGAAGTCCAGAACCAGGGGACACAGTCTAAGGATAAGGGGTAAGCCATTTAGGACCGAGATGAGGAGGAACTTCTTCACCCAGAGAGTGGTGAACCTGTGAAATTCTCTACCACAGAAAGTTGTTGAGGCCAATTCACTAAATATATTCAAAAAGGAGTTAGATGAAGTCCTTACTACTAGGGGGATCAAGGGGTATGGCGAGAAAGCAGGAATGGGGTACTGAAGTTACATGTTCAGCCATGAACTCATTGAATGGCGGTGCAGGCTAGAAGGGCCGAATGGTGCAAATAGGAGATCCATGTATGATTTTGATTACACTGTTTAAGACCGTGTGGTAGCATTTTTGCTTTGGGTGTTATTGGGGATCCAGGTTTAAGTTGCGCTCAAAATTGCGCTAGTTTTGATAAATTTATTTTCCTTAATATCCGCTCAAACTCATTTGCATATTGTGGAATGTAAAATCTGCCCTGAACCAGCACAATCGGGTAGCATTTTAGAATGTAATTTTTGTTTAAAGTTGCTTAAAAAGTATCCCTTGATGTATTTAACAGTGGTAACTTGGTGCAGTTTGATTAAAACTGCTGAAAATGGGTTTATCACAAAAAAAATAATCATTTTTAATCAGAGTGTTTACTCCACCCGATTTTAAATAACTTTAAAAATACTATACCAAACAATTTATTAGTTATATTGGTGTACAATAGTCAGTTTATCGATTTGCGAAAGCTTTTAAAAGGTGCATTTTACTGTCCTTGGACCCAAAAAACAGCTTAATTTTTAGAGCCTCCTTGAAAGCCTGCAAACGGACACAATTAGTGGAAACTCGCAATGGTGATTATTTCACTCTGGGGTCCTGGCCAGGTTTGGTTGCAGGGCCAGCTTCTAGCGTGATGCTTTTTAAACTAGCACAAAAGATCACAGAAACTAGATTTGCCCTGTTCATAATTTGCGCTTGGAATTCCATGACCTTTTGCGTTTGTTTGGCGAATTACACGGAAAAAAACCCAAGGCAACCGGGTGGAAACTTCGAGCCATTGTACTTGCTGCTACAAAATTTGCTATTCCTCCTGTATCTCTGTTATCCCTTTTTCCCTTAAAATTCAATGAAGAATATTGAAGATAAGATTAATTCTTTCTGCTATTACTTGCTGTTTGGTCAAATTTCCTTTGAAAAACTTTAAATGTTTTATAAAGGATCACAATTTCAGAATGAGATGGAGATTTTTACTCAGGAACTATATTGCTACAATAAAGAATCTGTTGATTTCTTGAGACACAACTGAAATCATCAACTTGTGTCCTCTTCTATCTCACAGTTTCAAAGAGTTATATTAAAATAACTTGGAAACCTCCCGACAGTTTAACAATATAAATGGAACGGCAGAAAAATGCGTTGTTCATTCAGTACATTATGTAGTGATGCTGTGTTATCTCTTCCGCCCTGGTGAACAACTTGCTCATTTTCAACAACTGTCTGGTTACCACCTTTTTACTTTTGAGGTTTTATTCAAAACATTACTGGCTTCACTCAATTCACAGCCTTTGAACTTCCTCTAATTCTGCCCTCTTGAGCAACCCAGATTATAATCACTCAACCATTGCTGGCCAAGCCTTCTGTTGCCTGGGCCCCAAGCTCTGGAATTCCCTGTCTAAACCTCTCCACCTCTCTTTCCTCCGTTAAGACATTCCTTAAAACTATCTCTTTGACCAAGCTTTTGATCATCGCTCCTAATTTCTGCTTAAGTAGCTCGGTGTCAAATTTTTTGTGTTATAATATGCCTGTGAAGCATCTTGGGATGTTTTACAACATTAAAGGTGCTATATAAATACAAGTTGTTGTTGTTTTCCATTAAGATGGAGAAGAAACCTTGAACATGGGGCAGGGATAGTAATTGCTCTTTTAAATGAAGTGGGATAACGGCTGTTTTCTCTCTAATTAACAAGCTGCTAACAAGACTGGAAATCCACGATTCTTGAGAATGTGACTTTGTCGGCAGGTCCGTAATCAGAGGAAAAGAAAAAACATTCCTTTTTTTTGAAGTTGATGAGGTGAAGCAAAAAATGTCTTCATTTGTTGTAAATTGAACTGTTGAGAATCTGTGACAGAAAACTCACATATCGGACTGGATTTTCCCGGGTTCCACCCGCATGGTGCGGGGGGACTTGGCAGACTGCGGGAAACCTGGCACGCTGTGGAGTTTTAATTCCCAACGGAAGGGACGGGTTCACCGCACAGACGTCAGCCTGATTGACAGGCCTGATTGACAGGCTGGCTTCCAGTCGTGCGCGGAGCACTGACCAGGAGGCTGCAGGACCAGGTAGTGGGTGGGCCCAGGATGGTTGGGGAGGGTCGGGGTTCCAAGCCGATGAGGGGTGTCTGATCCCGACCCCGGGGCTGAGTCACGATCCCTGTGGGGAGCCCCGGGGAGGGCTAGGCTAATGGTGGGGGAGCTTGGGCGGCTAGGAGGAAGCACTCCTTCTCCTCCCGGCTGAGGCCGCTTCATTGCAGCTCGAGAATCCCGAGTCCCAGGATCACCGGCTGCCTGCAGTAAAACCTGCACAGCAGGTTAAAGTGGCGGCTTCAGGCCTCATTATCATATTTAAATTGCCAACCCGTCCTGTTTTACATTTTTACTTGCACTTCCCCCCCACGCCTCCAACCCACCCGTTTTTACCTGTGAAAATTCCGATCATAGAGTTTTATTTAAAGAAAAAAAGACTTGCATTTATACAGTGCCTTTCACGACCTCTCGACATCACAAAGTGCTTTGTAGCGCTCCCTCAGTACTGCACTGGAGTGTTGGCCTAGATCTTTGTGCTCAAGTCTCTGGAGAGGGAGTTAAAGCCACACCCTTCTGATGCCAAGGGGTGTTACCAACTGAGGCACAGATGACACTGTTATTGTTTCATTCAAATTCACACAATGAAATCAATGAATACATTAAAACAAAGGGCCAAATCGGCCTTTCTGAATTTTCTGAAGTTGGCACCTTTGATATCTCTCAAGTGGGATCCAAATATAGAAATGAAAAATCACATTGTGAGTGGTTGGATGCTGAGAATAAGGAGGCGAATGGCCTCCCGGAGAATGCTGCTGAATCTAGGTACAACAATGGCACCAAGTCCACTGAGATGCTTCGAACTGACTCAGTCAGCCACTGCTGACAAAATGATTGATGCTTTTCCAAGTTTCCAACTACAAGGTACCTGCCTACCTTGAAAGAAAATTTGAAAAAAGAAAGAAAAAGAACAAAGGGAAGAGAAAGAGAATAAGAAAATGAGAAAGAAAAAATAAACTTGCATTTAGATAGCGCCTTTCATGGCCTCAGGAGATCCCAAAGCCCTTTACAGCTCATGCAAGTGCAGTCACTGTTGTAATGTTGGAAGCACGGCAGTCTCTTTGCGTATAGCAACGTCTGATGAACAGCAATGACATAATGACCAGAGAATCTCTTTTAGTGATCCTGGTTGAGGGATAAATATTGGTCAGGACACCAGGGAAAAGTCCTCTGCTTTTCTTCGAAATAGTGTCATGAAATCTTTTATGAAATGGTTAATGCCTGATCCAAAAGGTGGCACCTCCGACAATGCAACACTCCCTCTTAGGCCTGGTTACATACTCAAAGTTCTAGAGTAGGAGTTATACCCCATAGGGGCCGAAATTCAAGCCCACCAGTAAGCTGGCGCACTGACCTTTTTCTAGATGCTTTTACCGTTGGGTTCGACGAGGTGGACTCTTGATCCATTTTCACTTCTTTTGCAATTTTTTTGGAGTGGACCGGAAGTCGGTCATACTGGGGGTGGAAATGCAGCAGGAAGTGCTGGTGAGCAGCGGCGGAGCAGTGGTGACGTCAGTGCGCATGTGTGTCACCACGTCTCTCCCCTCATTTAAAGGGGAGAGAAGCAGCGATTTTTTAGATTCAGCCACTGGGCCACCAGGGAGGGTTTTGGCTGGGCCAGCGGCCTGGCATCCAAGAAGGGGTGCCGGGCTTCCTGTTGGCAGCCCAGCCAAACCCGAGGCCATAATTGTCCGGCCGATCGGGAAGTCGGCTGGCAAAAAAAAAACATGGTGGTCGCGGCAACGCACCCTTCCCTTGAAAGGCTGCCACGCTGCGTGGCTCACACACAGAATACATGGTGCACTGACAGAAAAAGCTGTCAGGGACACCATGTGGCAGGTCATGGATTTTTTCAGGTAAATTTCATGCGGAGTGGGATGGAGGTGAGGGAGAGCGGTGGTGCGCACTTTGATGACGCGCTTGGGATGGTCGGCAGCAGCAGGATGGAAGCGCTAACCGCCCGAAGAATCCCTGAGGTGAATTTGGATCATGAATTTGGGCCAATCGACTGCAATGCGACGGCCACTCTATTCCACTGCAAGGCCACTCTATTCCACGGTAACGGGCCTTATCCGGACCCTTGATTTCAGCTCCACAACCTCTGACACAGAAGTGCGAATGCTACCATTGAGCCAAGGCTGGTAGATACCAAAAGAATGAACAACACAGGTTATATCAATTGTCACATTAGCCGGAATTTGGCCGACCTCGACGGGTCCGGTATGGGCAGTGTCCATGGCGGGTCGCGACCGCCCCCCCCTCCGACCCTGCCATGTCCTGTGCAGCATCAGGTGATGTGGAGAAGGTTGGTGTTGTTACCATTCCTGCTGGTGTGCCTAGTGCTGCTGGTGTTGGGGCTCATCGTGGTCTGATTCTGAGGATCAAGGTGAGACAGTATAAATGGCACCCACGTTGATGGAATAGATGGCAGGTGAAGTACAGATGACAGAAGCATTCTGTCAATGGTGAGTGAGTTCTTACAATGATGGATCGAGACTTTGCTGGAAACACTTGCAGCCGACAGAATCGGTCCTGGAAATGGACTGAGCAAAAGCTTCTGCCTGAGGAATGTGTTCAGCTGTCAGGTGGGAGCTTTTACTGGACATTTGATGCTGTCAAATAATCAGCTGGAGTGATGAGCACGGAACTCCCACCTCAGGTTGGCAGACATGGTTCCTGAGCTGTGTGAATCCTATGGCGATGCAGGGAAATTTAATTATGGGGGGGGGGCGGAAAAAGGCTCTTAAGTGCCTGTGAACTACATGATAATGATTTCAATTAGGTTGCCTGCTGTTGCCGGTCGGGTCGGCTCTGTGATGACCGGCACCCCATGGAAGAAAGGCGCTTGGGGCGGAATGACAGCGGATTCCTGACACGCTCCCAAAAATAACAACTTTCCCACCTGCCCTGTCACCGCTCTCGCCCGCTATCACCCCAGAAACCTCCGGCCTTTGTCTTTAAAAATGTATTCATTTTCAGTCTTAATTCGGGCATTTCCACATTCCACCAAGATAAAGGAAAATCAGTGACAATCACTGAGGACATATTTGGAACTGGCGCTCACCAGGAATGCAGTAATAAGAATACAAGCTCTTGGTTAACGGGGAGAATTAAGGGAAGGTGAAGGAAAAGAGGAGACTGGAGAGGGATACGTGAATATTTGACAATTTCACTCAACCAGGATAAATCCTGTTTTTTTTAGTTGTGCACTTTAATCAAGTGCCCTCTGGTTAAAGGGGGGTGGGGGGCACACTCCAAACACTTTCAAACAAGTGCCTCCCTGTATTTTTTTGTTTTGTTTTTGAGGGCACTAAAAACACAAATTATACAAGTGCCCCCTGGCTAAAAGGGGCGGGGGACATTAAAACTGACAAACATAGACAAATTAAACTTTAAACATTAATGATCAAATTAAAATTTGGTTGCCGGGGGTGATGATGCCTACTTCTCACGGAAGGCCGCGAGCATACCGGTGGACACAGCGTGCTCCATCTGCAGGGACACCCTGGCTCGAATGTAACGGCTTGATGGTACAACTATTTTGTTGCATACTTTAATCAAGTGCACCCGATTAAAGGGCGGGATCACACTCCAAAACCTTTTCCAGTGCCCCCTTGTTTTTTTTGTTGAGGGCACCAAAAACACAAATTATACGTGCCCCCTGGCTAAAAGGGGGAGGGGGAGGCGCTAAAACCGACAAACAAAGACAAATTAAACTTTAAACTTTAAGGGTTAAATTAAAATTTGGTTGCAGGGGGTGATGATGCACTCCAGTCCCTCCGGCGCCCACCTCTCGCGGAAGGCCGCGAGCATGCTCCATCTCCAGGGGTACCCTGGCTCGGATGTAACGGCTTGATGGTACAACTATTTTAGTTGTGCACTTGAAACAAGTACCCCCTGATTAAAGAGGGGGTCACCCTCCAAAAAACTTTAAGTGCCCCCTTGTTTTTTTTTTGACAGCACCAAAAACACAAATTATACAAGTTCCCCCTGACTAAAAGGTGTGGGGGGGCACTAAAACCAACAAGCATAGACAAATTAAACTTTAAACATTAAGGATCAAATTAAAATTTGGTTGCTGGGGGTGATGATGCACTCTAGTCCCTCCGGCGCCCACCTCTCGCGGAAGGCCGCGAGCGTACCGGTGGACAGGGCGTGCTCCATCTCCAGGGACACCCTGGCGCAGATGCAACGGCTTGATGGTACAACCATCACTTTTGATACCTCTACACCCCAACAGAGATTGGATATAATGATGCACATGAGCAAATCAAGATCCTCATTGAGCAATTAGGGTGATCACCTGTGAGAATACTTTTCTTTCCTCATTGATATCTTTCGCACTTGATGATTAAGTCCACTCAAGTCCTTAATTTCCATGTTAAAACAGGGTAATATTCTTGCCTTACTTTGGTGCTGCCTTGCACATCACACAACTTCTTCCAGACTTCCTTGTAAGGCTGCATAGCGGTTGGCTTGAACTTGATGCATTTGGAGACGTACTATTGTGATTTCTGGATCTGATGGAAGTGCGTGCACAACCCTCCACTTCATGCAAATTTTGTTTGTTTGTTACTGAAACTTGAGAAATCAGGACTTCCCCATCCCAGTCAGTGAAGACAGATTTCCTAAAACTTCACAGTATAATTCATTTTTCTTGATTCCGCAATTGAATGATTGAAATGTTCCTCCATTATATCTTTAATTTTTCCGAGGATTTTAAAAGTGTCTTTGATTGCATAACAAAAGGTGCTGTCTAGACAGTCTGCTACATTCAGAAGGTTGCATAGTTTCACAGGGAAGTGAAGTGAGATGGATGGCCTAAGCCTCCTGGGACTAGGCCAAAAACCTGCACTAGGGGGGCCTGATTATCATTCTGATACAGTTTTATAAAAACATTTTCTTTTCATCATTACATCAGTAACATAAAATAATTATTCGAGTGGGGGGGGTCCATTTGAGCCTGGAGCATAACAGAACTTTGTCAAAATAATTCATAGAAACATAGAAAATAGGTGCAGGAGTAGGCCATTCGGCCCTTCGAGCCTGCACCGCCATTCAATGAGTTCATGCAACTTCAGTACCCCATTCCTGCTTTCTCGCCATACCCCTTGATCCCCCTAGTAGTAAGGACTACATCTAACTCCTTTTTGAATATATTTAGTGAATTGGCCTCAACAACTCATTTGAATTGGTATTGTGAACAATGCCAGCCAATTGCAAAAAAATGCTGAGTTTGACTGCCCCCTCTTACCAACAGCCCAACTGATTTGAGCATCATTTAGTTTCATCAGAATGAAGGATCAGATTTTATTGTTAACATTTGTAGGCTACAATGAGTGAGTTAGGATAACACCAGGGTTCTCTTGTCGACAATTGGCACCAGCGATGTAGGATTTATGTACTGCTGTGCTAAATGCTGTGGTAAATGGTCATTTCATCAGTTATGGAATTTATTGTGTGCGGTCAATGCAAAATGCAGCTTGTTGTTCCTGTACAGTCTTTTGCAGGAAAGTAGGATTTCTATTCATTATATAAAACCAGCTTCAGAGATCTTGGACCATTTCTGTCTTTGCACCGTAGAAATGAGTGTAATGTGGTGATAAATTGGACAGAGAACATTTCCATTCACCGTGCACTCCCTTTGATTTCTCAGTCTGAAATGGATGTTGGAAGCTCTCCTCCAAAACAGTCAAGAGCTGAATCAACTGAACAGGAAGTGACATCATCTGGTTGCCGATGCATTTTTGCCTTCTTTCTGCCAGTTTGCACTGATGCCCAGAAATCTTGGGCATTATGTATTATCAGCCAATCTGTGGTCCCTCCAAGTATCAAGCAGTTGACTGGCGTGTTGATCACTCTCTCCATGCCAGCTAAAACAGCAAGAGAAGATCCTGAATTTTGCTTCCCAAAGTACCAAATCAAAGATTGCACACCAGTTACCCTGTGTGCTCCTGCCAACAAGCCTTCAGACTCGTCTTCAGGGCTTTCACTCCCCGAATGTCCATTTACTCTGGCTTTCTGCACAGGATCACTCAAGTTACTGCTCACTATCCTGACAACTGCCATGATACCTATATCTTTGACCACTCTATTATTCTTCTAAGCAGAACATGTGCAAAGCTACCCACTGCAGACTTGGCTTGTGATACCTATGTGCCATCTACACAATCTGCTCAACACAGATTTCATGAGGTTCATGTTTCTAAGAGAGCCAATGTTGAACTAATAATTCCATGACTTGACAGTTCTGAGGGCTTTCTCGAATAAAGCCTAGCCCTAATAAGAACATAAGAAATAGAAGCAGGAGAAGGCCATTATTGTTTAAGAAACTGTCTATTTCTGTCTTAAATTTATTCAATGTCCCAGCTTCCACAGCTCTCTGGGGTAGTGAATTCCAAAGATCCACAACCCTCTGAGAGAAGAAATTTCTCCTCATCTCAGTTTTAAATGGGCGGCCCCTTATTCTAAGATCGTGCCCTCTAGTTCTAGTCTCCCCAATCAGTGGAAACATCCTCTCTACATCCACCTTGTCAAGCCCCCTCATAACCTTATATGTTTCGATAAGATCACCTCGCATTCTTCTGAATTCCAATGAGTAGAGGCCCAACCTACTCAATCTTTCCTCATAAGTCAACCCCCTCATCTCTGGAATCAACCTTGTGAACCTTCTCTGAACTGCCTCCAAAGCAAGTATGTCCTTTCGTTTATATGGAAACCAAAACTACAGGCACCATCTTGGTTTGCTGCAAACTGCAGTAGTGTGAAGTATGGAATGCACACATGGGATTGCCAGGAGAGGAGGGCTGTCAGCTGCTGGGGAACAGGTGCCAGCCGTAGACTCCTCCCTCAAGGGTGGAGCCCTTCACACCGTGACATCCAGACACCTGCACAATAGCAAAATACTGCGGATGCTGCAAATCTGAAATAAAAACAGAGAAACGGAACACAGTTTTGATGAATGGTCGTTGGCCTGAAACGTTGGTTGAAATTTTCCCATATAAAACAGGAAACCCATCCACTGCTGGTTTTCCTGGAGGCGGGCAGCCAACCCACTGCCAAAGGCGGTTGACCTCAATTTAAATATATTTTTCCTCTTCCATTTTGAATTTAAGTGCCTGAGGATGGGTTTCACACAATCTGTGAAATCTGGCAATTAAACAGAGGTGCTGCTGGGGACTGCTGCATCCAGGGGGTAAGTGGCTTTAAACTTCCTGGATCCAGGGCCCCCGCCCGGCAAATCCCCGCGATTGGAGAGCCCCACCATGAGGCTTCTGATCGCCTCCCCAGGCCTCTGATCCTCACCATGATGTCTCACCCCACCCCTCCCCACCCCACTGATGATGATGAGGCTGGCCACGATTCTCCGGCCCCCCCTGCTGATCATCGGCCCCGATCCCTAGCTGACCGCACCCCCCCACCCCACGATTCCCGATCCCCAACCAACCCCCACCCTTGCCAATCGCTGATCTTTCTGATTACCCCCCTTCCATCGCCTGCCAATCTCTGATCCCCTGCCAAACCTGCAACTAATCTCACCGATCCTTTCTCTTCCCTCCCTCTTGCTGATTGCTGACCACCTAACGACGATCGCCAGTCACGTTCCGCTGAACCCTGACCCCCCTCCCGATTCCCAACCCCACCCCCCGCCGATCCCCGACTCCCCTCCTGCTGATCCATGACTCCCCTTCTGCCGATTGCCGATCCCCCTCCTGATTCCCAAGCCCCCCGCCAATCCCCGACCCCCCCCTCCACCGATCCCTCCCCTAGACCAATCCCTCGCAACTGAGGCCTAGCTATCCACAGCAAGCCAGCCTCTCAAGTTGGATTGCTGCGGGCGGGAAACCAAGGCCTCACATTCAAATTAGGCCATGCCGGTAAAGTTGGCAGGACCTGCAAGGCAACCCGGCCTCATGTGATTCCTGCCAGCCTTGGCCGGCCCCTGCCCTCAACCTGCCCTCCCTGAACAAAATTCCAGCCGTTAATTTAGCATCTCTCTCCACAGATGCTGCCTGACCTGCTGAGTGTTTCCAGCATTTTTTGATTTTATCCAGGCACCTGACCCTTTTACTGGACTCTATGGGGCCGAAATTGGTGAAGGCCAAGGGCCTCCAAAGTGCCGCCCAAAGGACCGCCGATAGCCATCGAGATACCTGACGGTACTTTGGGCAGGAGTTTTGGCAAAAAGACCTTTGGAAGGGCACCCGGCGGCAAAAGAGGGACTTATGCTGCCTATCTGAGTGGCAGCGGGCAGGAGCTCTCATTCTCTGTGGCAAAGGCACTTGCCGCCCAAGTGCCGCCGAGGATGGAGTCGGGCCCAGGGAGGGTTGAACAGCTGGAAATGAAAATCATCAAAAGAAAAACATCGCAACACCTTCAGGGGACCCCATCCAGGTAACTCACTGCAAAGAAAATTAAAAAAAAATGTTTACTAACCTTTTCTTGCAAGTCTTCTTACCTATCATCGGGGATAAACCAGCCTCCTCACAGCAGTCCTTCCCTGTCCTGCAGTCGACTCCCGTCTGCACTAATCTAGCGGGCAGCAGGGCACTTGCGCCACTTGGCCGTCCGCTGATGTCAGCGGGTGGGTCCCGGCGGTTCTCCCCTCCCACCCACTCCAGGCCAAATGGAAACTCGCACAAGGCGGAACCCGAGGAGGAATTTCGGCGGATTTCATAGAAACATAGAAAATAGGTGCAGGAGTAGGCCATTCGGCCCTTCGAGCCTGCACCACCATTCAATGAGTTCATGGCTGAACATGCAATTTCAGTACCTCATTCCTGCTTTCTCGCCATACCCCTTGATCCCCCTAGTAGTAAGGACTACATCTAACTCCTTTTTGAATATATTTAGTGAATTGGCCTCAACAACTTTCTGTGGTAGAGAATTCCACAGGTTCACCACTCTCTGGTGTAAGGGGTGGTTTGCAGGGGGTCAGCTTTCCCTTCTGACTTTATATGAGCAGTTCCGAATCGCTCCCACACCCTTGGTTCCAGACACTGGAATTATGAAGGGACAGTGACAGACTTGGACAGACAATCGGTTTCAAGGTAGGAAGCAGGTATGGCTTTATTGTGTTTAAAAAGAAGTAAAAGGCACAACTTTAATAACACACACAGACCAATACACACTGAAGGTAACAACACATTGAATTCAATGTCGAATTACAATCTGTGGGGAAAAGAATACAGCTTAAACTCTAAATGGGGTAAAGAGGGGAATGCAGATACATTTACACAAGTTATCCCAGCCTCCCCCTCCCTCCCAATTCCCCTAACTAACTAAGTTATAGCTCTGAGGGTTCAGGGGCTATGCTCACCAATCCCTTTAGACAGTTGCCGGTGAATCACGGTTTCGGGGTTCGCTGCACTTGGCCTTCAAGGCGAGCCGCACCCCGGATGGAGGAGAGGACTTCGGACTGCGTAGTCTTCAGTTGGGGTGCGTCCGTTGATGCGCTAAGTTGCGTTTCGGATGTATGGGATAAGTACCCACATTCTTTGGTTTTAGTTAGTCCTTTTAGGTAATTTCTCACCCGTTTGCCGTTCAGAAGTAGATTGTAGAGTGGAAATAAATGTCGATTCTTCGGTTTTTGCTAGTTGGTTTCGGTTGGTCGTTTCGCTGGTTGTGGTGGCCCGGGTTGTCAATTTGGTTGCTGACAACCTTCCGTTTCGTGGGCCTCGTGCTCGGTCGGTTCTTGATGAGTTCTAGTAGTTTCCTTCACTATTCCATTTCTTCACTGTAGAGCAAGCAGGCTGCTTGTGTCTGTCAGTATTCCTTTCGAGTCTGTGCGAGTTCCAGTCTGTGTTCTGCTTCTCTCCTGTGTTCTGCTAGTCTTGTGTTCTGCTAGTCTTTCCTTGTAAAACTGGGGAATAGATATATCCCAAAAAAAAGGCTCCGTTGTCTCCCATCAAATCTCTTGGGCTCTGTTTAAACTGTTCTGTCCATTGATTTTCTAATGTCTCCTTTGTCAGCAGTAACTCGATTAGGGTGTGAGAATGTGCTATCACCGGTTTTGCATTGTTTTAGGATTGTCCAGCTTCTTGACCATGATTTCCATTGTGCTTGATTGGGTAATTCGATTATCTCTTAGGGGGTGAATAGCCTGGGGTCTTTAATACACAAATTTGCTTCAGACGTTGGCCCCACCTCCTGTATTTGGTAACTCTTTTTCACAGCCAAAATGTTGTAGAATCTTAAAATTGATATGCTCCTTCCCATAGATGTTTAGGAGATCTCAAGTTTCTGTAATTTTGGTCCATTTTGAATTCCCTTTCTGATGAGTCCAAACACTGGGGGGGTCTCCATGAATGCATCCCCTTTTATCCCCCGCAGGCTTCGTCTGCCCCTTTAAACTCATTTTAAAAGCCCAGAAAGGGATTCTTCTCTTCTGCAGGGAAAAGGTACCTGGAATCTTTGCGAGATATTGGTAAATTCTACACTGGGTGAAGAAGTTTCTCCTCATCTCGGTCCTAAATGGCTTACCCCTTATCCTTAGGCTGTGACCCCTGGTTCTGGACTTCCCCAACATTGGGAACATTCTTCCTGAATCTAACCTGTCTAAACCCGTCAGAATTTGAAACGTTTCTATGAGATCCCCTCTCATTCTTCTGAACTCCAGTGAATACAAGCCCAGTTGATCCAGTCTTTCTTGATATGTCAGTCCCGCCATCCCGGGAATCAGTCTGGTGAACCTTCGCTGCACTCCCTCAATAGCAAGAATGTCCTTCCTCAAGTTAGGAGACCAAAACTGTACACAATACTCCAGGTGTGGCCTCACCAAGGCCCTGTACAACTGTAGTAACAGCTCCCTGCCCCTGTACTCAAATCCCCTCGCTATGAAGGCCAACATGCCATTTGCTTTCTTAACCGCTTGCTGTACCTGCATGCCAACCTTCAATGACTGATGTACCATGACACCCAGGTCTCGTTGCATCTCCCCTTTTCCTAATCTGTCACCATTCAGATAATAGTCTGTCTCTCTGTTTTTACCACTAATGTGGATAACCTCACACTTATCCACATTATACTTCATCTATCTGCCATGCATTTGCCCACTCACCTAACCTATCCAAGTCACTCTGCAGCCTCATAGCATTCTCCTCGCTGCTCACACTGCCAGCCAACTTAGTGTCATCTGCAAATTTGGAGATATTACATTTAATCCCCTCGTCTAAATCATTAATGTACAATGCAAACAGCTGGGGCCCCAGCACAGAACCTTGCGGTACCCCACTAGTCACTGCCTGCCATTCTGAAAAGTACCATTTACTCCTACTCTTTGCTTCCTGTCTGCCAACCAGTTCTCAATCCACATCAGCACACTACCCCCAATCCCATGTGCTTTAACTTTGCACTTTAATCTCTTGTGTGGGGCCTTGTCGAAAGCCTTCTGAAAGTCCAAATACACCATACCAACTGGTTCTCCCTTGTCCACTCGACTGGAAACATCCTCAAAAAATTCCAGAAGATTTGTCAAGCATGATTTCCCTTTCACAGATCCATGCTGACTTGGACCTATCATGTCATCTCTTTCCAAGTGTGCTGCTATGACATCCTTAATAATTGATTCCATCATTTTACCCACTACCGATGTCAGGCTGACCGGTCTATAATTCCCTGTTTTCTCTCTCCCTCCTTTTATAAAAAGTGGGGTTACATTGGCTAGCTTCCACTCCAGAGGAACTGATCCAGAGACTATGGAACGTTGGAAAATGATTGTCAATGCATCTGCTATTTCCAAGGCCACCTCCTTAAGTACTCTGGGATGTAGACAATAAGGCTCTGGGGATTTATAGGCCTTCAATCCCATCAATTTCCCCAACACAATTTCCCGACTAATAAGAATTTCCCTCAGTTCCTCCTTCTTACTCGACCCTCTGACCTCTTTTATATCCGGAAGGTTGTTTGTGTCCTCCTTTGTAAATACCGAACCAAAGTACTTATTCAATTGGTCTGCCATTTCTTTGTTCCCAGTTATGACTTACCCTGATTCTGACTGCAGGGGACCTATGTTTGTCTTTACTAACCTTTTTCTCTTTACATATCTATAGAAGCTTTTGCAGTCCATTTTAATGTTTCCTGCAAGCTTCCTCTCGTACTCTATTTTCCCTGCCCTAATCAAACCCTTTGTCCTCCTCTGCTGGGTTCTAAATTTCTCCCAGTCCCCGGGTTCGCTGCTATTTCTGGCCAATTTGTTTGCCACTTCCTTGTCTTTAATACTATCCCTGATTTCCCTTGATAGCCATGGTTGAGCCACCTTCACTTTTTTATTTTTACGCCAGACAGGGATGTACAATTGTTGTAGTTCATCCATGCGGTCTCTAAATGTCTGCCATTGCCCATCCACTGTCAACCCCTTAAGCATCATTCGCCAATCTATCCTAGCCAATCTATCCTAGCCAATTCATGCCTCATACCTTCAAAGTTACCTTTCTTTAAGTTCTGGACCATGGTCTCTGAATTAACTGTTTCATTCTCCATCCTAATGTAGAATTCCACCATATTATGGTCACTCTTCCCCAAGGGGCCTCGCACAACGAGATTGCTAATTAATCCTCTCTCATTACACAACACCCAGTCTAAGATGGCCCCCACCCCCCCCCCCCCCTTAGTTGGTTCCTCGACATATTGGTCTGGAAAATCATTCCTTATGCACTCCAGGAAATCCTCCTCCACCGTATTGTTTCCAGTTTGGTTAGCCCAATCTATGTGCATATTAAAGTCACCCATGATAATTGCTGCACCTTTATTGCATGCCTGTAAAGTCCTGTCCCCTCAGTACAGATTCACACGAGGCATGTAGTGAAGTCAAGGTCACTCTGGACCTGCACCTTTATTTCACAGCTCTGGAATGCCGCACTTGCCTGAGACCTGTCCTTATATACCTGTCTCTTGCAAGTGCACCCCTGATGGTGCTGGTGGTTACAGGTCATATCTTATTACAGTCATGTATAGCATGTTAGGATACAGTTATATATAATAATGTAAGATACATGACAGCATGCACCCCTAATTTCCTGTTTGTTGCCCTCCCCAACATCACTGCTACTGTTTGGAGGTCTGTACACAACTCCCACTCGCGTTTTCTGCCCCTTGGTATTCCGTAGCTCCACCCATACCTATTCCACACCATCCAAGCTAATGTCTTTCCTTACAATTGCATTAATTTCCTCTTTAACCAGCAATGCCACCCCGCCTCCTTTTTCTTTCTGTCTATCCTTCCTAAATGTTGAATACCCTTGGATGTTGAGTTCCCAGCCTTGGTCACCCTGGAGCCATGTCTCCATGATGCCAACCACATCGTATCCATTAACTGCTATCTGCACAGTTAATTCGTCCACCTTATTCTGAATAATCCTCGCATTGAGGCACAGAGCCTTCAGGCTTGCCTTTTTCACACACTTAGACCCTTTAGAATATTGCTGCAAAGTGGCCCTTTTTGTTTTTTGCCTTGGGTTTCTCTGCCCTCCACTTTTACTCATCTCCTTTCTGTCTTTTGCTTCTGTCTCCATTTTGTTTCCCTCTGTCTCCCTGCATTGGTTCCCATCCCCCTGCCATATTAGTTTAACTCCTTCCCAACAGCACTAGCAAACACTCCTCCAAGCACATTGGTTCCAGTCCTGCCTAGGTGCAGACCGTCCGGTTTGTACTGGTCCCACCTCCCCCAGAACCGGTTCCAATGCCCCAGGAATTTGAATCCCTTCCTGTTGCACCACTGCTCAAGCCACGTATTCATCTGAGCTATCCTGCGATTGCTACTCTGACTAGCACGTGGCACTGGTAGCAATCCTGAGATTACTACTTTTGAGGTCCTACTTTTTAAACTTAGCTCCTAGCTCCTTAAATTCGTCTCGTAGGACCTCATCCCTTTTTTTTTACCTATATCGTTGGTACCAATGTGCACCACAACAACTGGCTGTTCACCCTCCCTTTTCAGAATGTCCTGCACCCGCTCCGAGATATCCATGACCCTTGCACCAGGGAGGCAACATACCATCCTGGAGTCTCGGTTGCGGCCGCAGAATCGCCTATCTATTCCTCTTATCATTGAATCCCCTATCACTATCGCTCTCCCACTCTTTTTCCTGCCCTCCTGTGCAGCAGAGCCAGCCACGGTGCCATGAACTTGGCTGCTGCTGCTCCCCGCTGATGAGTCATCCCCCTCAACAGTACTCAAAGCGATGTATCTGTTTTGCAGGGGGATGACCGCATAGGATCCCTTCACTACCTTCCTTGCACTGCTCTTCCTGTTGGTCTTCCATTCCCTATCTGGCTGTGGACACTTTATCTGCGGTCAGACCAACTCACTAAATGTGCTATTCACATCATTCTCAGCATCGTGGATGCTCCAGAGTGAATCCACCTTCAGCTCCAATTCCGCAACGCGGACCGTCAGAAGCTGGAGGTGGATACACTCCCCGCACACATAGTCGTCAGGGACACCAGAGGCGTCCCTGATTTCCCACATAGTACAGGAGGAGCATAACACGTGTCCGAGCTCTCCTGCCATGACTTAACCCTTTTATTATCTTGAATTGGCAACAACAGTGTTAAAAGTTACTCACTGATATAGAAGAGAAAAAAGGAAAAACTACTTACCAATCACCAGCCAATCACTTACCCCCTTGGCTGTGACGTCACTTTTCTATTTCTTTCTACTTCTTTTTTGCCTTCTCCCTGTAGCTGCACAAGCTGGCCTTTATAGGCCTCTCCAACGAACTCACGCTGCTCCCGACTCAGTGACGCACCTCCCGACCTCGCGGTCTTTTATAGGCCTCTCCGACCACGAACTCACGCTGCTCCTGACTCAGCGACGCATCTCCCGACCTCACAGCCTTTTTATAGGCCTCTCCGACCACGAACTCACGCTGCTCCCGACTCAGTGATGCACCTCCTGACCTCGCGGCCTTTTTATAGGCCTTTCCGACCACGAACTCACGCTGTTCCCGACTCAGTGACGTACCTCCTGACCTCGCGGCCTTTTTATAGGCCTCTCCGACCACGAACTCACGCTGTTCCCGACTCAGTGACGCACCTCCTGACCTCGCGGCCTTTTTATAGGCCTATCCGACCACGAACTCACGCTGTTCCCGACTCAGTGACGCACCTCCCGACCTCACGACCTTTTCCAATGGCAGTGGGCAGTAAGGCCATCAATTTTGGCCTCTATATCTTTGAAGAAGTATTGATCTGTGGGAGAACAGACTCAAGGATTCATTGAGTTGTCTGAATCCCGAGTCTATCCAAAGAGGAAGAGGAGGAGAAGACGGTAGTTTCTGGGCACTGTATGGCAACAGGAGGAGAATTCCTGGGAGATCTTGTTACTGGTGTTGCAGGCTCAGGTGGAGTTCTGCTTCAGAAGGGCCTGGAGTGATGGCGTATTACATGGTGGACTGCAGAATTTCAATCCCGTGCATCCACACATGAGTAATGGAATCCTCTACCCGACCCGACATGTACTGAAAGCTTCTCGACACACTGTCCAATGCCTGCAACAGCCCATCTTATCAGCCAAGTTCCTGACGGTGGTTTCAGCCTGAAGAAAGAAATGCAGATGAACCTTTTAAGCTGCTGCAGAACATGCAGTGGTGTACCATTTCCCAGCCTTCAACGGGCAAGCGGTCAATCCCAGGCACCACTTATCCCTACAGCGTACCTAACAGTTGCTAACCAAACCAAACCCTAAAACCCTCGCCGAGTTGAAGGCTGTACATCTTGGGTGAGTGCTAGTCTCACCAGAACAGTTCAAAATCCATACACTGACAATCGGCGCCTTATGTGCAGTGAATTTAAAACACAGCTTGTGGTTCAGCCCGACAGACTTCAACTGGAATGGTCACTTGGAAAGAATAAATAGGCCAGGACAACATTTAAGGAATGCACTGATGTATTTCTATGTGTTATTCTTCATTTATATAGAAAGAGTTACAGGAAAACAGGCAATATTCTTTACCTATTCAGATGTGTGTGCAATGTTCAGGCAATGTTCCTGTTGCATAGTTAACTTAATCGCTCATGTTTCAATTGTGAACACCATAACTGTAATTGGATTCCTCCCTGGAGCTGCTTTTGACCTGCAACCTATGACATCAGTTGAGAAAACTGCAGCGAGAGAGGATACAGGAATCAGCCACTGCCTCAAGTCAACATTACACAAGGGATGTTGAATCAATTTAGTCATCCAATTTTAATCTTTTCCTCAAATCATCCCATTTGCATTCATCACCTTGTTTTACCTGGTTTGCAGCCTGAATTACAACATATCCCTTGGATCTCAATTGTGATACATGAATATTTCCCAATACACGAACCTAAAGATTTTAAAGATCAAATCTGTAGGCAAGAGGCACATGTACACATTTGATCTTTATGTCAAGTTCAACAATCAAAATTACCTCAGAAATTAATTTTTCAAATGCTTGTATTGCCGGATTGAGAATCTAAATTTATTATTAATGTCCTGTTTATATTGCCCATAGAATCATAGAATCATAGAAATTTACAGCACGGAAGGAAGCCATTTTGGCCAATTGTGTCCACACCAGCCGACCAATAGCTATCCAGCCTAATCCCACTTTCCAGCTCGTGGTCCGTAGCCTTGCAGGTTACGACACTTTAAGTACACATGCAAGTATTTTTTAAATGTGGTGAGGGTTTCTGCATCTACCAACCTTTCAGGCATGAGTTCCAAACCCCCATCACCCTCTGGGTGAAGAAATTTCCCCTCATATTTCCTCTGAACCTCCCACCAATTACTTTAAATCTATGCTCCATGGTTGTTGACCCCTTTGCAAAGGGAAACAGGTCCTTCCTATCCACTCTATCCAAGCGCCTCATAATTTTAAACACCTCAATCAGGTCTCCCTTCAGACTCCTCTGGTCCAAAGAAAACAGACCCAGCTTCTCCAACCTCTCCTCATAGCCAAAATTCTCCAGTCCAGGCAACATTCCTGTAAATCTCCTCTGCACCCTTTCCAGTGCAATCACATCTTTCCTGTAATGTGGTGACCAGAACTGTTCACAGTACTCCAGCTGCAGCCTATCCAGTGTTTTATACAGTTCAAACATAACCTCCTCGCTCTTGTATTCCAGGCCTGAACTAATAAAGGCAAGTATTCCATATGCCTTCTTAACCACCTTATCTACCTGGCCTGATACCTTCAGGGATCTGTGGACCTGCATTCCAAGGCCCCTTTGTTCTTCTACACTTTTCTGTGTCATACAATTTAATGCGTATTCCCTTGCATTTTTAGACCTCCTCAGATGCAGTACCTTACACATATCCGCATTGAATTCCATTTGCCACTGTTCTGCCCGCCTGACCAGTTCATTGATATCTTCCTGCAGTCCGCAGCTTTCTTCTTCATTATCTACCACATAACCTATTTTAGTGTCATCTGCAAACTTCTTAACCATACCCCCAATATTCAAGTCCAAGTCATTGATGTATACCACAAAAAGTAAGGGACCATAACTTCGCCCTGCAGAATCCCACTGGATACAGCCTTCCATTCACAAAAACACCCATCAACCATTACCATTTGCTTCCTGCCTCTGAGACAATTTTGGATCCAACTTGCCACTTTGCCCTGGATCCCATGCGCTATTGCTTTCATGATCAGTCTGCCATGTTGGACCTTATCAAAAGCTTTGCTAAACTCCATATACACTACAACATATGCACTGCCCTCTTCGACCCTCCTTGTTACCTCCTTGAAAATTCAATCAAGTTAGTAAGACACGACCTTCCCTTGACAAATCCATGCTGACTATCCTTGATTAATCCATGTCTTTCCAAATGGAGATTTATTCTGTCCCTCAGGACTTTTTCCAATAATTTTCCCACCACCAAGGTTAAGCTGACTAGCGTGTAATTACACGGTCTATTCCTTTCTCCCTTTTTAAACAAACGTCCTCTGGCACCACACCTGTAGCTGGAGAGGATTGGAAAATGATGGTCAGAGACTCTGCTATTTCCTCTTTTGCTTCTCTTAACAGCCTGGGTTACATTTCATCCAGGCCTGGGGATTTACCACTTTCAAGGCTGGTAAGCCCCTTAATACTTCCTCTCTCACAATGTTTACCTTGTCTAATATTTCACACTCCTCTTCCCTCATTGCAAAGTCTGCTTCGCCCCTCTCTTTTGTGAAAACAGATGCAAAGTATTCATTAAGAATCATACTCACATCTTCTGCCTCCACGCACAGATTTCCTTTATGGTCTCGAATAGGCCCCACTCTTTCTCTAGTTATCCTCTTGCTTTTAATGTATTTATAAAACATCTTTGGGTTTTCCCTGATTTTGCTTGCCAACATTCTTTCATGCTCTCTCTTTGCTTTCCTGATATATTTTTTAATTGCACCCTTGAACTTCTTGTACTCCTCTAGAGTTTCTGCAATATTGAGTTCCCGGTATCTGTCATAAGCTTCCCTTTTTTTCTTTATCTTACCCTTGACATTCAGGGGGCTCTAGATTTGTTAGCCCCACCTTTTTTTTAAGGGAACATACTTGCTCTGAACCTTCAGAATATCCTCCTTGATTGCCTCCCACTGCTCTGATACTTATTTACCAACAAGTAACCGCTTTAATTAGGAAGGGGAAAATAGAGTATGAGAGGAAGCTTGCCGGGAACATAAAAACTGACTGCAAAAACTTCTATAGATATGTGAAGAGAAAAAGATTAGTGAAGCCAAAATCAGGTCCCTTACAGTCAGATTCAGGTGAATTTATAATGAGGAAGAAAGAAATGGTAGACCAGTTGAACAAATACTTTGGTTCTGTCTTCATGATGGAAGACACAAATAACCATCCGGAAGTACTAGGGGACTGAGGGTTTAGTAAGAAGGAGGAACTGAAGGATATCCTTATTAGGCGGGAAATTGTGTTAGGGAAATTAATGGGATTGATGGCCAATAAATCCCCGGGGCCTGATAGTCTGCATCCCAGAGTACTTAAGGTAATGGCCCTAGAAATAGTGGATGCATTGGTGATCATTTTCCAACAGTCTATCGACTCTATATCAGTTCCTATGGACTGGAGGGTAGCTAATGTAATACCACTTTTTAAAAAAGGAGGGAGAGAGAAAATGGATAATTATAGACTGGTTAGCCTGACATTAGAAGTGGGAAAATGTTGGAATCAATTATTAAAGATGAAATAGCCGCGCATTTGGAAAGCAGTGACAGGATCAATCAAAGTCAACATGGATTTATGAAAGGGAAATCATGTTTGACAAATTTTCTGGAATTTTGTGAGGATGTAACTAGTAGAGTGGACAAGGGAGAACCAGTGGATGTGGTGTATTTGGACTTTCAAAAGGTTTTTGACAAGGTCCCACACAAGAGATTGGTGTGCAAAATTAAAGCACATGGTATTGGGGGTAATGTACTGATGTGGATAGAGAACTGGTTGGCAGACAGGAAGCAGAGAGTCGGGATAAACGGGTCCTTTTCAGGATGGCAGGCAGTGACTAGTGGGGTGCCGCAAGGCTCAGTGCTGGGTCCCCAGCTATTTACAATATACATTACTGATTTGGATGAAGGAATTGAGTGTAATATCTCCAAGTTTACAGATGACACTAAACTGGGTGGAGGTGTGAGCTGTGCGGAGGATGCTAAAAGGCTGCAAGGTGACTTGGACAAGTTAGGTGAGTGGGCAAATGCATGGCAGATACAATATAATGTGCATAAATGTGAGGTTATCCACATTGAGGGCAAAATCACGAAGGCAGAATATTATCTGAATGGCGGCAGATTAGGAAAAGGGGAGGTGCAACGAGACCTGGGTGTCATAGTACATCAGCCATTGAAAGTTGACATGCATGTTCAGTAGGCAGTGAAGAAAGCAAATGGTATGTTGGCCTTCATAGCTAGGGGTTTTGAGTAAAGGAGCAGGGACATCTTAATGCAGTTGTACAGGCCCCACCTGGAATATTGTGTTCAGTTTTGGTCTCCTAATCTGAGGAAGGATGTTCTAGCTATTGAGGGAGTGCAGCGAAGGTTTGCCAGACTGATTCCCGGGATGGCTGGACTGACATATGAGGAGAGACTGGATCGACTGGGCCTTTATTCACTGAAGTTTAGAATGATGAGAGGGGATCTCAGAGAAACATATACAATTCTGATGGGACTGAACAGATTAGATGCAGGAAGAATGTTGCCGATGTTGGGGACATTCAGAACCAGGGGACGCAGTCTAAGGATAAGGGATAAGCCATTTAGGACTGAGATGAGGAGAAATTTCTTCACTCAGAGAGTTGTTAACCTGTGGAATTCCCTACCGCAAAGAGTTGTGGATGCCAGTTCATTGGATATATTCAAGAGGGAGTTAGATATGGCCCTTACAGCTAAAGGGATCAAGAGGTATGGAGAGAAAGCAGGAAAGGGGTACTGAGGTGAATGGTCAGCCATGATCTTATTGAATGGTGGTGCAGGCTCGAAGGGCTGAATGGCTTACTCTTGCACCTATTTTCTATGTTTCTATGTTTCTATATTTCTTCCAGTCCACTTTGGCCAAATTCCATCTCAGCTCAGCAAAATTGGTTTTAACCAAATTGATAACTTTTATTCCTCGTCCACCTTTATCCTTTTCCGTAACTATCCTAAATCTTACTGAATTATGATCACTAGCACCAAAATGCTCTCCCACTGACACCCCTTCCACCTGCCATCTTCATTCCCCAAAACAAAGTCCAAAACCGCCCCCTCCCTTGTCGGGCTTGCTACATACTGGCTAAAGAAGTTCTCCTGATTGCATTTTAGGAATTCTGCACCCTCTGTACCATTCACACTACCTTTTTCCAAGTTAATATTAGGGTAGTTGAAATCTCCCACTATTACAGCGCTATAGTTTTTGCACTTCGCAGCAATATGCCTACATATTTGTTCTTCTATCTCCCTCTGACTGCTTGACGGTTTATAGAACACTCCCAGTAGTATGATCGCCCCTTTTTTGTTCTTCAATTCAACCCATATGGCCTAGTTTGATGCACCTCTAACATATCATCCCTTCTCATAGCTGTAATTGTTTCTTTAATTAATACTGCAACACCCTCCTCCTTTTTTACCCCCTCTCAATTAGATCTGAAAACCCTGTAACTAGGAATGTTGAGCTGCCATACCTGCCTTTCTTTCAGCCATGTCTCAGTAATAGCTATAATATCGTACTCCCAAGTGTCAATCTGTGCTCTCAGCTCATCTGCCTTATACCCTATAACTCCTTGCATTGAAGTATAAACCATATAGCGGTGCCAAACTCCCCTGCTGTCTGGTTCCCAGTTAGTAGTTTCTAGTTAGTTATCATGTTCATTATCCTGCATTAGTGCACAATAAGACTTCATGTACAAGGTATTCGAACAAGAACAAGGTGCAAAAGTCTTCAAGGGAAGTGTCAGTCATTCTCCACTGAATATGTAAATAGCTGACTGTTTAAAACATGGCATTTTTCAGAATCTGGGTGGGTAGAGAGCTTATATTCTCCATTTTGAGCTCTGCAATTATGGCTCAGGTTGTCTGCAAGCCTGTTGTCAACTCAGTTTAAAACAGATACTAAGACAGTTTGAAATGTATCCATAATGATGAATTATAAACAGGCTTCTCTCAAAGATATTAGGCATTAATAGTATAACTCTGAATCAGATTAACAATTTAGAGGTAGAAACCTTTTAAGATGGAGACGGTAAATTTCCTAACAAAAAGATCAATGAAATATTTAATGATTCAATAGTCACTGATTGGACTAACAGTTGGTCTATCATGGTGAGGTTAATTTTGTGAATAATTTATTGAGTCCCAAAGGTCTTAAAATTATTGATGTTTGCACGGGTTCCAATTGCAATGTTTTAATGGGTTACATATGTTTTAGTAATTAGCCATAGGCTCACTGGCAGCACGGGTGAGCACTGCAGTACATTCCCGCTCTATCTGAAATGTCAGTGTTTCTATTATTTCCAGTTAAAGTTTAATGAGATGTGGTCCTGGCGCAGACAACACAGATGGTTAATTCTGCGTGGCAATGTGAGGTGATTATTAATATACTTATCTCAAAGATAGGTTTCCTGACCACTTATAAACTGAAATCGTGCTGTACAATATCAAGAAATGCAACTTTGAGGGTATAGGTGGCAAATGTAAACTTGCACATCCTACTGTATTGAGGATAGGTTAGTCTAGTGGTTACAGAAAGAAAGAAAGATATGCATTTTTTTAGCGCCTTTTACGACCACTGGACATCTCAAAAGGCTTTACAGCCAATGAGGTACTTTGAGTATAGTAATGTGGGAAATGTGGCAGCCAATTTGCACACAGCAAGCTCCCATAAACAGCAATATGATAATGACAAGATAATCAATTTTAGTGATCTTGATTGTGGGATAAATATTGTCCAGGACACTGGGGATAACTCCCCTGCTCTTCTTCGGAATAGTGCCATGGGATCTTTTATGTCCACCTGAGAGAGCAGACGGGGCGACGGATTAACAGGTCATCCGAAAGACTGCACTGGACGAATAGATTTGAGATTCAAATCCCACATTGGCAGTAAGTAAAACTGAAAAATTCATTGGTAATTTATATTCGGGCAATGGAAAAAATTATTATGAAAACAAGATTAACATTTCAAAACCCAATTGTTTCACTGATGTCCTTCAAGGAAGGAAACCTGCCACTCCTCCCCGATATGCCCTGCAGGTGATTTTTGACCCATGCCATTTAGTTGACTCTTAATGCCCTCTGAACTGGTCTGATAAGCTACTTCGTTCCGGGCAACTAGGGATAAGTAAGAAATGTGACCTTGTCAGCATCGACCATGTTCGGAGAACAGGTTAAAAAAAAAACAGTACATGCTGGCAGTGTTTGTTTTGTTTTTATTTTTTATTTGAAAATTCTGCATTCCATTTAATTTTAGAACACCTGTATAATTCTTGGCAATAGATATTTCATGTCTGTTAATTTATGTGAGATTGATCACAATAGTAGCTTAAATCAGTCTTTCAAGGATCTAGAGAATATTTACTTGTTGAATTTTTTGAGGCCGTCAGTAGCATGGTAGGTAGGGAGGTGTCTATGGAAGTTGCCTATATGGACTTTAAAGAAGGCATTGGATAAGGTTTGGGTACAATAGATTATTAGCAAATAAAAGCACATGGATTTGCCATTGGTGGGAGGTAGGAGACAGAGTAGTGATAAAGGATTGCTTCTCTGATTGGTCGGATGTGACAAGAGGTGTTCCCTGGGGATCTGTACTCGGGTCTCGACTTTTCACCATACATATTACTGACTTGGATAAAGGAATAGAAAGTTGTATATCCAAGTTTGCAGTCAATGCTAAGTTAGGAGTCAAGTAAGTTGGAAGCAGAAAGTTAGAAAGGGAGATAGACTGATTGGGCAAAACTGTGGCAGGCACAGTTTAATATAGAAAAGTGTGAGGCCATTCACTTTTGACCTCACTAAACAGTTTCCTTCACATGGAACAGAACCAAAAAAATAGTATGATAATTTTGTCATATGGTGCGACAGCTTGGGCAATAATCTGCTGCAACAGGGCACCTAATGGCATCTGCTATCATTGAGACTTGCCCATACTCGTTTAATTTTTTTTTTTAGCATGACAAGTTGCTGAAAGTGCGAGCTGATAATGGTGCAGCAAGGGAAACTAGGCATTTGGGACCTGAGTAAACTGGACAAGTAACTGTGTATCTCCTTTACCAATTAGATGAAAGGATTGAGATATTAACAGCGCAAGGATTGAGAAGGAAGTGTAAATTAGAGGGATCAAAGTCAATATCAATTCAGGTGCAGAAAGTGAATCAGAGAGAGATTGGATTAAGGGAGACAGAAAGGGAATGTAAAAATGAAATTAAAATTAAAAATTAAAAATGTTTAAATCTCCAACAAGAATGAAAACCTGAAGGAATGAGACTCCACTTGGTGGAAATTCGGGACCGCCCATTTTAAGGTGTTAATCCAGGCGGAGCAGTAAGTATAGTGCCTTTAAAAAGTTTGTGCCTCCGACCGAGAAATTTGGTTGCGTAGAAGGGGATGCTAAATGAGTTGTTACACACCTGACCTGGGGGTGCTAATGAAAGCCTTTGTGTTAACTTTTAGAAAACATTGCGCATTCTGATTCACATCACGGGAAAAGCCGAGCCTTAAAGGCATGGCAAGGTAAGTATGCGCATTGAGAGCAGGAGCCTGGAGGACGGCAGTGAGCGCACCGCTTCTCGGCAACAGCACGAGGCCTTGCTTGAGGCAGTGGAGAGGCGCAACAATGAACTACAACCTGGGAGGGGATGAAGGCCACTGCCAAGATTGTTCAGGAGGCTGTGGAAGGAGGTGGCCCAGCACGTCTCTGCCCATGACATGGTGGCTAGAACAGCGACACAATGTCACAAAAAGTTCAACAACCTCACTAGGGTCGTCAGGGTGAGTACCCTTTCCATTCACCTTACAATGTATTCATGTGGGCCTCACTGTCTGACACAATGTAAAGGCTTTACACTGCCCACTCCTGCTCTCTGTGTACCAGGCCATGCTCCTCATTGCTGGAGACACCCTAAAAGTTCTCTATTGCCTCACCAGGCCCTGCACATCCAAGCCTCTCTCACCTTCTAACTCCTGACTCAGCCTGAGGACACCTACCAACACTTTTTGCCTCGGCATATGTTATCACAGGCCTTTAGCCTCATACTTACTCATAACTCTTCTCCCCCAAATACCACCATTGACATATCCACTGTGTGCTGCCACACAGGCTGAGATGCAGAGATACACAGCTCGGGACATTAATAGTGAATCATTTACTGCAGACACATGTGGCACACGAGTAGCTACAGACGGAGGCCACTTTAAGCATTGCCCATGCCTTCCAGCAGTTCAATGAGCCCATTGTTGGCCAGCTAAACTGGGAAGTGGGCTCAGCGAGTGACAGTAGGGTCCCAGAGATGATGGCGTGTGCCATGGTTGACGTGGCAGCAGCCATGACATCACAAGCCGAAGCCACACAAGGTCTTTGTGATGTCATGTAGTCACTGGTTGCTGGCATGAACTCCCAGACTGTTGCGTTTCTGGCTCAGTCTGCTCTGTTGCAGTCTCAGAGTGATGCCATGCAAGCAATGACTGCTGCCATCCTCTCTGTCATCCACATAGTTGGATGGAGAGCAGCCGGTGCCGCAGCAAGCCAGCAGTCTGTACTCACACATATTGCTCCTCATGCTCTGGGTCCACCCTGGAGGAGTGGCAGTGGGCCGCTGGAAATGGAATGTGCTGACTTTCCTCAGGATGACCACATTCCAGTTCCCACCACTGCCATTCTGCCTTTGCACCTGCCATCTGAGGCTGCTGCCGCCCATTCTGAGGCTGTGCAGTCAGCAGCTTGGGACTTTGAGGCCCAGAGCTGGTCCAGGGCGTACTGCTATGCCATCTGTCCTGTCTCCCTCAGACACAGAGCAGGCCTTGCTGCAGGCACTAAGACCATATTGAGGAGGAGCAGTAGGCGTGGGAGGGGGGTGAGACAGAGGAGTGGCAAATGCCTGCGGAAGACGCAGTAATCACATGTGTCCCCATGGGAATATGTCGCTGTTGACTACAAATGGTTGTCAAAATCTCTTTGGTGTCCCTGCACACCTGCTACTGTTATAAGGAGCTGTGGCTAAGATGGCTCATGGATACTGTTGTAGAATGAGAACTGGCAGGGGCGTTTGTACATATGTTGTTGATGGTCATTATGTTTGCTGGTGTTTGACGGGGCAGTAGCTCCCGCTTTTATTATTTGCGGGTGTGGGTTTTTTGGGGTTGTTTGAAGGATGTAAATAAATAAAATGTCACTTTGACCGTTTCCTTCAGCCTCTGGTGTATGACTGTGATGGAGATGTGGCACTATCGTTGCACAATGCGTGGTCATTATTAGCTGCATCTCTCAGCTTCCTCCATTTAAGCAAACCAATGCATTATGAGTGAGCTGCTGCCGCGTGGCCCCTGCACCGGCACCTTTGAGGCGCTGCCTCCTCCATGACTGCAACTGCTCCTCGTTGTCTTGCTGGACACTCGGGGCCTCGCCAGGCTCCTGTTCCTCTTCCTGCTCCTCCTAACCTCCTACATCTTCTGAAGTGTGCCTGCGATCCCCACTGGCAAGGCCTGAGCCCTCATCATGACCAAGTTGTGCAGCATGCAGCACACCACAATGAATAGTGAGACCTGGTGAGAGTAATAGTGAAGGCTGCCTCTAGAGTGGTCCAGGCATTGGAATCACTGCTTCAGGAGCCGTATTGTCTGCTCTATGAAGTTGCGGCCGGCAGCATGGCTTTCATTGTAGTGTTCCTACAGTTCTGTGGTGGGGTTGCGGAGGGGGGTCATTCGACAGTCTGTATCCCTTGTCCCAGAGCAGCCAGCATTGGCCTTCCATGGTGGCTGAAACAGTTGTGGCACAGTGCTCTCCCACAGGAGAAAAGACTCATGTGCACTTCCCGGATAGCGAACATTGATTGCGAGGATGTGCTGCATGTTATCGTGCACCAGTTCCATATTTAGGGAATGGTATCCCTTTCTGTTTCTGAATAACTCTGCATTCTGGAATGGTGCTCGCAAAGCCACATGCGCGCTTTCAATTGCTCTTTGAATCCTCGGGAAGCCCGCTAATCTGGCAAACCCACATGCGTGCTCATTCTGCTTCTCCCTGGTCATTGGGTAGTTAAGGAAGTCCATTCTGCGTGTGTACAGAGCCTGTGTGACGTCGCGGATGCAGCGATGCGATGCGAATTGTCAGATGCTGCATATGTCCCCTGATGCAGCCTGGAATGGGCTGGAGGCATAGAAGGTGAGTGCCACCATGACCTTCACTGCTACGGACAGCTCAATCCTGGTGCCGAAGTCTGCCGTTGCAAACTCTGAGGCTCACGCACCGTTGTCTGTGTAAATGTTGCACTGACTGTGACCTCCAAGGGAAGTGCTTCTTCATCCCGTTAAGTAGCCACCAGTTAATGATTATGGTAGGTTGTACCTGTTTTTTCAGATGTGATTATTGGCGGTCGCTAAATGATGTGGCCGTACCTAATTTAGCGAGTGGGGCATAAGCGCGGCCGTTGTACCAGGACTGACATCATGAGCAGACTCATAGTCAGCAGCCAGGTGCTAGCGTTTGGCGCCGCTGGTAAATGTCAATTAAATATTTCTGGCGGTGTGCTGCAGGCTGCGCGCCCGGTCGCTAAGCTATTACGCTCACATCAACACCCCTCCTGCCCACCAACTGATGCGCTAGCCAGCCAAATTTCCAGCCCAGTACTTGTAATAGTTCATTTTCAGTGCCAGAGATGTTGACTGGCAGCAATGACCATTTTTCACGTTGTTAAAAGGGTACTGAGACTTACATTTCTCTAGTAAGTTTAGTTTGTATCTATCAGGAAAATACAGCAACTTTCTGCCATTCAATGCATTTCAATTAGATGTTACTTGTGTTTTAAGATCTTTGACATTCATTTTCATACATGAGGATGGCTGCAACTGGCCATAAGTGCACGAGTTGAAAAATAAGTGAGGATTTTGCAGTAAAATATTGATGGAACTGTTTACTGGAAATGAGATGCCATTTATGTGAAGCTTATGATGATCGGCGCAACTCAGACAGCAGATTTGCATATTGTAGTTTAACTGCGCTTCTGCCCTCGCCTGAAGTTGCTGTACCATTTGCGCATCAATAATAGTGAGCGGCATCAATCTCAATGTTATTTTGACACCAAATTATGGCCCAATGTATCATCACTGTTAACTGCTGATAGATTTCATCTCTGTTGGTGTCGGTTCCTCAGTGTGTGCGTAATCCTGTTTGGACCTTGCTATGCACAAATTGTTTGCTGCAATTGCATACATAAAGTGATTTACTGGCTGTTAAGCACTTTTGTAAGGGTGAGGTTGTACCAACATACAAAAACAGACAGAAAAAGATCAGCTCATATGGCCATGGTGCAACTGAGCATCATGATCCCCAACAACCTCCCTCCAACCACATCCACCAGCGATCATGTAATCCCCTGGGTGAGGCAAAAAAAAGAAAAGCATCGTGGGAAATTCACAGAAAAGAAATATGGGAAATTCCTCTCTGATACCTGAAGGCAATCAAACGTGTTCCACAGACTAAAGTGACCACGAGACTAGTCGCCTATTATCCCACCTACATTCGTGAGCTGTGACATCAACCACAGCTACGAACTCATCCAGCAACCTTTTTTAATTCCTGCAGCAAGCCCCGACTCACTGCAAGAGCTGGATACTTGCTCCAAAGGTCATGATGCTCCGTGAAAAGAAAAACCTTCTGACATGCAACCTCATTCTATATTTATGAGTTAAGGTGCTACTCAATTGGAGTTTGCTGTAGAAATAACAGAAAGACTATAAGCATTAACCATTATTAAGGAGCAGATCAGACAGCAACTTCCAGTGACACACATGTGCAGTTAAACGTGGAAATCAGGAAGGTGTCGTTTGAGTTGTGCTGCTCCTCCAGAAGCTTTGCAATACCGGTATCTCATCAAGAGACTTGGCATTCAAATACATGGAAGTTTGTGAATTTGCGGTATTACTTGATAGATATGAACTAAACACACCATAGAAAGCTAAGGCTTGTCCATTCAAATGTAAATGAATTTTTAATGACTTGATAAGTCTTAATTACTGCCAAACAATCTCTCTGACACTCAAAATTTACTTTAACAAGTGTAAAGTCTCGTTCCTTCAGATTTCAATTATTGTTGGTGATTTAAAAAATTAATCCATTCTTCCAGCATTCGAAATAAAGTAAATAAGTTGACGGCACAAATCATTACAAATGGGTATGATTTGGTGGCCATTACAGAAACATGGTTGCAGGGTGGCCAAGACTGGGAATTAAACATACAGGGATATCTGACGATTCGGAAAGATAGACAAGAAGGGAAAGGAGGTGGGGTAGCTCTGTTAATAAAGGATGATATCAGGGCAGTTGTGAGAGTAAATATTGGCTCTAATGAACAAAATGTTGAATCATTGTGGGTGGAGACTAAAGATAGTAAGGGGAAAAAGTCACTGGTGGGCATAGTTTATACGCCCCCAAATAATAACTTCACGGTGGGGCGGGCAATAATCAAGGGAATAATGGAGACATGTGAAAAAGGAACGGCAGTAGTCATGGGGGATTTTAACCTACATATCGATTGGTCAACTCAAATTGCACGGGGTAGCCTGGAGGAGGAATTCATAGAATTCATTCGGGATTGTTTTTTAGAACAGTATGTAACAGAACCTACAAGGGAGCAAGCTATCTTAGATCTGGTCCTGTGTAATGAGACAGGAAAAATAAACATTCTCCTAGTAAAAGATCCTCTCGGAATGAGTGATCACAGTATGGTTGAATTTGTAATACAGATTGAGGGTGAGGAAGTTGGGTCAGAAATGAGCGAACTATGCTTAAACAAAGGGGACCACAGTGGGATGAGGGCAGAGTTGGCTAAAGTAGACTGGAAACACAGACTACACGGTGGCACAATTGAGGATCAGTGGAATACTTTTAAGGAGCTCTTTCATAGTGCTCAACAAAAATATATTCCAGTGAAAAAGAAGGGCGGTAAGAGAAGGGATAACCAGCCGTGGATAACCAAGGAAATAAAGGAGAGTATCAAATCAAAGACCAATGCGTAAAATGTGGCCAAGGTTAGTGGGAAACTAGAGGATTGGGAAAATTTTAAACAACAGCAAAGAATGACTATAAAAGCAATAAAGAAAGGAAAGATAGATTACGAAGGTAAACTTGCGCAAAACATAAAAACAGATAGTAAAAGCTTTTACAGATATATAAAATGGAAAAGAGTGACTAAAGTACATGTTGGTCCCTTGGAAGACGAGAAGAGGGATTTAATAATGGGAAATGTGGAAATGGCTGAGACCTTAAACAATTATTTTGCTTCGGTCTTCACAGTGGAAGACACAAAAACCATGCCAAAAATTGCTGGTCACGGGAATGTGGGAAGGGAGGACCTTGAGACAATCACTATCACTAGTGGGGTAGTGCTAGACAGGCTAATGGGACTCAAGGTAGACAAGTCCCCAGGTCCTGATGAAATGCATCCCAGGGTATTAAAAGAGATGGCGGAGGTTATCGCAGATGCATTCGTTATAATCTACCAAAATTCTCTGGACTCTGGGGAGGTACCAGCGGATTGGAAAGCAGCTAATGTAACGCCTCTGTTTAAAAAAGAGGGCAGACAAAAGGCAGGTAACTATAGGCCGGTTAGTTTAACATCTGTAGTGGGGAAAATGCTTGAAACTATCATTAAGGAAGAAATAGCGGGACATCTAGATAGGAATAGTGCAATCAAGCAGACGCAGCATGGATTCATGAAGGGGAAATCATGTTTAACTAATTTACTAGAATTCTTTGAGGATATAATGAGCATGGTGGATAGAGGTGTACCGATGGATGTGGTGTATTTAGATTTCCAAACGGCATTCGATAAGGTGCCACACAAAAGGTTACTGCAGAAGATAGAGGTACGCGGAGTCAGAGGAAATGTATTAGCATGGATAGAGAATTGGCTGGCGAACAGAAAGCAGAGAGTCGGGATAAATGGGTCCTTTTCGGGTTGGAAATCGGTGGTTAGTGGTGTGCCACAGGGATCATTGCTGGGACCACAACTGTTTACAATATACACAGAGACCTGGTAGAGGGGACAGAGTGTAGTGTAACAAAATTTGCAGATGACACAAACATTAGTGGGAAAGCGGGTTGTGTAGAGGACACAGAGAGGCTGCAAAGAGATTTGGATAGGTTAAGCGAATGGGCGAAGGTTTGGCAGATGGAATACAATGTCGGAAAGTGTGAGGTCATCATCCTGGGGAAAAAAAACAGTAAAAGGGAATATTATTTGAATGGGGAGAAATTACAACATGCTGAGATGCAGAGGGACCTGGTGGTCCTTGTGCATGAATCCCAAAAAGTTAGTTTGCAGGTGCAGCAGGTAATCAGGAAGGCGAATGGAATGTTGGCCTTCATTGCGAGAGGGATGGAGTACAAAAGCAGGGAGGTCCTTCTGCAACTGTATAGGGTATTGGTAAGGCCGCACCTGGAGTACTGCGTGCAGTTTTGTCACCTTACTTAAGGAAGGATATACTTGCTTTGGAGGGGGTACAGAGACGATTCATGAGGCTGATTCCGGAGATGAGGGGGTTACCTTATGATGATAGATTGTGTAGACTGGGTCTTTACTCGATTGAGTTCAGAAGGATGAGGGGTGATCTTATAGAAAAATTTAAAATCATGAAAGAGATAGACAAGATAGAGGCAGAGAGGTTGTTTCCACTGGTAGGGGAGGCTAGAACTAGGGGGCACAGCCTCAAAATACGGGGGAGCCAATTTAAAACCGAGTTGAAAAGGAATTTCTTCTCCCAGAGGGTTGTGAATCTGTGGAATTCTCTGCCCAAGGAAGCAGTTGAGGCTAGCTCATTGAATGTATTCAAGTCACAGATAGATATAGTTTTAACCAATAAGGGAATTAAGGGTTATGGGGAGAGGGCAGGTAAGTGGAGCTGAGTCCACGGCCAGATCAGCCATGATCTTATTGATTGGCGGAGCAGGCTTGAGGGGCTAGATGGCCTACTCCTGTTCCTAATTCTTATGTTCTTATGTTTCTTTCTCCCTCTTTATTTTGATTTCTATAAAGGATTTGACATTGAATTAACTATTCTAAATTACACTTCCTGGTTTAGACTCTGCATGTCTCAGTAAGGATTCTTCAGTTAGATTGTTTAAGGAGGCACACTGTTGCTTGACCTGTTCACACTGGTCCAAGATCCCCTGTAGAGGGAACCGTGCTCTTTTATTCTCTCTAATAACTGCAACTTCCAGTGCAAAAGTCCACAGACTGTGAGCGAGTGTAAGTGTAATGAACAGCGAGTGCAGTTTGTTTGCCACTGACCTGAAAATCTGAGCCAATATTGGTTTAGAAGGTAACGAGAAGCAGAACACAAGTAAATCAGTTACCCCTAACAGTCTCACATACAGGCATAATTGATGCTGCAGGTAAATTTTACATTTAAGTGCATTTTGCCATTGGCAGAGCCTGACCTATGATTTTTCAATGCATTTTATAATGGAATGTTCTAAAGCACTCAGCATTTTTAATATGCAAAATATACATTAGGGAAAGACATTTCTCTAGTCCAAAAAAAGCACTAATTCACCACTCGTCTCTATTTTCTGTCCATACTGTCATTCTCTTAACAGGTGCCTTGATTTTACCAATGACCCTATAATGTGGCAGCTTATCAAATAACTTTTGAAAATGCATATACGCAGAATCCATTTAATTTCCTCTATCACTACACTTCATTATTTCTTCCAAAGACTCTCTTAAATTTGTCAAACCTGACTTGAATTTCAAAAGCCCATGCTGACTGTGTTTAATTATTCTGTTTTTTGTTAAGTGAACATTCATTTTATCTCACATTATGGCCTCTAGAAGTTTAGCAATGACTGATGTTAGACTGACTGGCCTATAATTACCTATTTTTCTCCCACTTAATCCCTATTTGAACAGAAATGGTACACTGGCAACTTCCATAATCCAAGGATGTTTGCAAGCTTATGGTCAGAACCTCTGCTATTTAAAACAGAGAGAAATGCAGAATTGCAGAGTGGGCAAATATGAAATGGTAGCAGAAATGTGAGGTGGTTCATTTTGGTAGGAGGAAGAAGGAGAAACATAGAAACATAGATTCATAGAAAATAGGTGCAGGAGTAGGCCATTTGGCCCTTCGAGCCTGCACCACCATTCAATAAGATTATGGCTGAGGAGGCTACATAGTCTTTGGAAGGTAAGAAACTAAATGCAGTAGAGGAGCAACGAGATTTGGGGACAGAGACACATAAATAACTTAAAGCAGCTACACAAGTTGATAAGGCCATAAAGAGTGCAAACAAAATATTGGAGTTCATTTCTGGAGAAAAAGAATACAAAAGGAGGGAGGTAATGTTAAACTTGGATAAAGGGAACGAGTATATTGTAGCAAAATTTGCAAATGATGCAAAGATAGGTGAGAAAGCAAGTTGTGAAGAGAACACAAAGGGCTATATATTGGTTAAGTGAGTATGCAAACATTTGGCAGAGGTATAATGTGTGAAAATGTAAGGTAGGAAGAATAGAAAAGCAAATTATTATTTAAATATTATTTAAATGGCGAGAGACTATGGAATGCTGAGATATAGAGGGATCTGGGTGTCCTTGTACATGAAAGACAAAAAGTTAGCATGCAGGTACAGCAAATAATTAGGAAGGCAAATGGAATGTTGGCCTTTATTGCCAGGGGGATGGAGTATAAAAGTAGGGAAATCTTGCTACAACTGTTGGTGAGATCACACCTGGACTACTGCATACAGTTTTGGTCTCCTTATGTAAGGAGGGATATACTTGCATTGAGATGAATGGGTTGTCTTATGAGGAAAGGTTGAGCAGGTTGGGCATCTACTCATTGGAGTTTAGGAGAATGATAGGTGATCTTATTGAAACATAAGAACATAAGAACATAAGATATAGGAGCAGGAGAAGGCCATACGGAACCTCGAGCCTGCTCCGCCATTTAATACGATCATGGCTGATCTGATCATGGACCCAGGTCCACACCCCGGCCCGCTCTCCATAATGCCTTATTCCCTTATCGTTCAGGAAACTGTCTATTTCTGTCTTAAATTTATTCAATGTCTGAGCTTCCACAGCTCTCTGAGGCAGCAAATTTTACAGATCCACAACCCTCTGAGAGAAGAAATTTCTCCTTATCTCAGTTTTAAATGGGTAGCCCCTTATTCTAAGATTATCTCTCTAGTTCTTGTCTCCCCTTTCAGCGGAAACATCCTCTCTGCATCCACCTTGTGAAGCCCCCTCATAATCTTATACTTTTCGATAAGATCACCTCTCGTTCTTCTGAATTCCAATGAGTAGAGGCCCAACCTACTCAACCTTTCCTCATAAGTCAACCTCCTCATCTCTGGAATCAACCTCCTGAACATTCTCTGATTTGCCTCCAAAGCAAATATATCCTTTTATAAATATGGAAACCAAAACTGTACGCAGTATTCCAGGTGAGGCCTCACCAATGCCCTACACAATTGTAGCAAGACTTCCCTGCTTTTATACTCCATCCCTTTGCAACAAAGGCCAAGATTCCATTGGCCTTCTTGATCATTTGCTGTACCTGCATACTAACCTTTTGTGTTTCATGCACAAGTATCCCCAGGTCCCGCTGTACTGCAGCACTTTGCAATCTTTCTCCATTTAAATAATAACTTGCTCTTTAATTTTTCTGCCAAAGTACTTGACCTCACATTTTTCAACATTATACTCCATCTGCCAAATTTTTGCCCACTCACTTAGCCTGTCTATGCCCTTTTGCAGATTTTGTGTGTCCTCCTCACGGCTTTTCCTCCCATCTTTGTATCGTCGGCAAACTTGGCTACATTAAACTCAGTCCCTTCCTCCAAGTCGGTAATATAGATTGAAATAGTTGGGGTTCCAGCAATGATCTCTGCGGCACCCCACTGATTACTGATTGCCAACCCGAGAATCAACTATTTATCCCGACTCTTTGTTTTCTGTTCTTTAACCAATCCTTCATCCATGCTAATATATTACCCCCAACCCCATGATCTTTTATCTTGTGCAGTAACCTTTTATGTGGCACCTTGTCAAATGCTTTCTGGAAGTCCAAATACACTACATCCACTGGTTCCCCTTTATCCACCCTGTTCATTACATCCTCAAAGAATTCTAGCAAATTTGTCAAACATGACTTCACCTTCATAAATCCATGCTGACTCTGCCAATAATTTGGCAGAGGTATAATGTGTGAAAATGTAAGGTAGGAGGAATAGAAAAACAAATTTTTATTTAAATATTATTTACATACAGGTATAAGATTCCAAGGAGGCTTGGCAGGGTGGAGGCTGAGAGGATGTTTGCCCTCATGGGGAATCTAGAACTAGGGGATATAGTTTCAGAATAAGTTGCCCATGAGGAGAAATTTCTTCTCTCAGAGGGTCATGATTCTTTGGAATTCTCTACCCCAGAGAGCTGTGGAGGATGAGTCATTGAATATATTCAAGACTGAGATCGACAGATTCTTCAACTATTGGGGAGTCAAGGGTTATGGGGAACAGGCAGGAAAGCGAAGTTGAGGCCAAGATCAGATTAAACATTATCTTATTGAATGGCGGAGCAGCTCAAGGGGCCGTGTAGCATTTTTCTGCTCCTAATTCTCATGTTCTTATGTTCCTTTACAGAACCTTGGTTAGACTGCACTTGAGTACTGTTCACAGTTCTGGTCGCCAGACTACAAAAAGGATATTGAAGCAGTGGAGCAGAAAAGATTGAGCTGACTGAAGCTTTATGCAGTGTTGCAGCCAGGCACTGCGCTTTTATCCCGGATTGCTGCCACAACACTCCACTTCTTAGTAGTCCAGCAATGGCCCCTTCTCCCTTCTGCAGAGTCGACAGCTTGGCCCTCCCCTTTAATAGAATGGGAGGGCTCAGTCTTCCCATCAATGCCACGTGTCCCTCCAAGTAGCGCTGGAACATTAACATACCATTGCGCGCAGTGCACTTCCTGTCAGGTGTGGTAAGCCCAATATAGCTCATGGGGTGGGACTTTGCACCTGTCGCAACAAGTCCCAGTCTTGCGGCTTTTTCCATCTCCGAACGGGGCGGTATCGAATTTTCAGATGTAAGACTCCTTGGGCTGGATTTACGTATCTGGCAATTTTGCAGCATTAATCATGGCAGGGAGGTGATTATAGCGCCCGATAAAAGTTTGTGCCTCCGTCCTGAAAATTCGGCCGAAACTCAGTGACAATGATCGGGGCTGCTAAATCAGGCGTTATGCACCTGTGCTTGGCTGCCCCAACCGAAAGCCACTGCACAAAAAAAGCTCCTTTCCTTGCGCATGTGCAGAGGCACGCTATAATTCCGGAAGCCAGCCAAATGTTTAGGGCGCGGCAATAAATTTGCGTATGCGCAGATCCACCTGTGCACTCCGAACAGCGCTGGAAAAATGGCACAGCAGGAGGGATGCCACAGAGCACGCTGCTTCTCTGAAATGGTCACTAAGGCACTAATACTGGCCATAGAGTGGAGGTGGCCTGTCTTGCATCTCGCTGGAGGAAGGAGGCCTCTGCCAAGAGTGTTTAGGAGGATTTGGATGGAGATTGCATAGGTGCCTGCGATAGACGAGGTGCCTAGAAGTGCTACCCAATGTCATAAGAAGGTGAATGACCCCACGAGGGTCATCAGGGTGAGTACTCTTTACATTTATGCACCCCTGCCATGGTTGCAAGATCACTGTCTCACACAATGTAAAATCTTTGACATAGCTGCTCTGCTCTATGTGTTCAGGCCATGGTATGGGTTGGTGATCCATCTGAAAGCTGGAGGCTCAGATCACCAGCCAAGCCCAATGCATTCAGGCAGCATGAAACCTCTTGGCCCCTATTCATTTCCCTCCTACTCGCACTACCATTTGACTCTTGATATGCATTGGCCAAATGTCATCCTGAGCCACAATTCTAGCTGGCTCTCACCTACTCCCAGCCTTCCCACCTGCTCAGTGCGCAGCAACACAGATCATAATGCACATCTTTACACTTCTAGACAGTAGCAACTAATCTACTATGGAAGGCACATGTGACGCACGATGTGCCGCACACTCACTCACAATGTCTTCTTGTTCTTATTGTAGGCAAAATTGGCGCTTAATCACCGGGAGCAGCAACGTAGCGGAGGTGGAGAGCCTGATCTGCAGGAACTCACTGAGGGAGCAGCGAGTGTCGGCTGTCGTGGATATATTTGATCCTTATATAAATGTCAACAATCAAAATAACCTCAGAAGTGAATTTCTCAAACGCTTGTATTGTCTGATTGAGAATCTAAATGTATTGGCTTAGGAATCCCAGTCGAGCTCTTCCCGCAGGCGATCGACTGAAACAGTTAAAAAAGATGCACATCAACCTGAACCTGCTGCACCCACCAGCGATCCCGATCCTGAGGCTTTCAATCCCTGCGCGTCGGGGCGCGTGCACGTCAGAATGTCCGTAAGCTGGAGCTGCAGTCACATAACTCTGGGCAGCCAATCCAGAAACAGTATTTTCTCATTCATAATAATGGGAACTCCGAAGTTGGAGTTCCCATTATTATGATTGAGAAACACCCCTCCAAACACACAAACAAAAATAAAAAATTGAAAAAATACACCACATATTTAAGATTAATTTAATTAAAATTATTTATGTCTTATAAAAAATATATTTTCCCTATTTTTTAAAAAGTTTTTTTAATTATGGTTTAAAATAAACTTATGTTAGTGGGCAGGGTTTTTTACAATAAAATGTGTTTTTAAAATTTTATTTTACAATGTTTTGTAATGTTTTAAAACTCTTACGCCTGTGAAAGTAGGCTATGAGCCTGCTTTTATCAGGCACAACTGTTTTCAGGAGATCCGCTGGGCAAGATATGGGTAAATACTGCAATCTTGCCCATACGAATGTCCTGGATGTAGAGATGTGGAGGATCTGTCAAGCTGGAGCTTCACAGATCGGAAAAGCTGATTTTCAGCGCATGCACATTGTGCGCTGAAAATGGCTTTTGCGATGCCTTCCTGGGTCCATACACACTCAGTACAGACCCAGGAAGGCCGGGATTTCTAATAGAAACATAGAAAATAGGTGCAGGAGTAGGTCATTTTGGCCCTGCGAGACTGCACCACCATTCGATAAGATCATGGCTGATCATTCCCTCACGACCCCTTTCCTGTTTTCTCTCCATACCCCTTGATCCCCTTAGCCGTAAGGGACACATCTAACTCCCTCTTGAATATATCCAATGAACTGGCATCAACAACTCTCTGTGGCAGAGAATTCCACAGGTTAACAACTCTCTGAGTGAAGAAGTTTCTCCTCATCTCAGTCCTAATTGACCTACCCCTTATCCTAATACTGTGTCCCCTGGCTCTGGACTTCCCAACATCGGGAACAATCTATCCGCATCTAACCTGTACTGTCCCGTCAAAATCTTGTATGTTTCTACGAGATCCCCTCTCATCATTCTAAACTCCAATGTATAAAGGCCCAGTTGATCCAGTCTCTCCTCATATGTCAGTCCAGCCATCCCGGGAATCAGTCTGGTGAACCTTCGCTGCACTCCCTCAATAGCAAGAACGTCCTTCCTCAGATTAGGAGACCAAAACTGAACACAATAATCCAGCTGAGGCCTCACCAAGGCCCTGTACAACTGCATTAAGACCTCCCTGCTCCTATACTCAAATCCCCTAGCTATGAAGGCCAACGTACCATTTGCCTTCTTTATCGCCTGCTGTACCTGTATGCCAACTTTCAATGACTAATGAACCATGACACCCTGGTCTCGTTGCAACTCCCCTTTTCCTAATCTGCCACCATTCAGATAATATTATGTCTTCGCGTTTTTGCCCCCAAAGTGGATAACCTCACATTTATCCACATTATACTGCATCTGCCATGCATTTGCTCACTCACCTAACCTGTCTAAATCACCCTGCAGCCTCTTAGCGTCTCCCTCACAGCTCATACCACCACCCAGTTTAGTGTCATCTGCAAACTTGGAGATATTACACTCAATTCCTTCATCCAAATCATTGGTGTATTTTGTAAAGAGCTGGAGTCCCAGCACTGAGCCCTGCGGCACTCCACTAGTCATTCTGAAAAGGACCCATTTATCCCGACTCTCTGCTTCCTGTCTGCCAACCAGTTCTCTATCCACATAAGTATATTACCCCCAATATCATGTGCTTTGATTTTGCACACCAATCTCTTGTGTGGGACCTTGTCAAAAGCCTTTTGAAAGTACAAATACACCACATCCAATGGTTCTCCCTTGTCCACTCTACTGGTTACATCCTCACAAAATTCCAGAAGATTTGTCAAGCATGATTTCCCCTTCATAAATCCATGCTGACTTGGACCGATCCTGTCACTGCTTTCCAAATGCGCTGCTATTTCATCCTTAATAATTGATTCCAACATTTTCCCCACCATTGATGTCAGGCTAACCGGTCTATAATTACCCACTTTCTCTCTCCCTCCCTTTTTAAAAAGTGGTGTTACACTAGCTACCCTCCAGTCCATAGGAACTGATCCCGAGTTGATAGACTGTTGGAAAATGATCACCAATGCATCCACTATTTGAAGGGCCACTTCCTTAAGTACACTGGGATACAGACTATCAGGCCCGGGGGATTTATCGGCCTTCAATCCCATCAATTTCCCTAACACAATTTCCCGCCTAATTAGGATATCCTTCAGTTCCTCCTTCTCACTAGACCCTCGGTCCCCTGGTACTTCCGGAAGGTTATTTGTGTCTTCCTTCATGAAGACAGAAGCAAAGTATTTGTTCAATTGGTCTGCCATTTCTTTGTTCCCCATTATAAATTCATCATTTGAATTATTTGAATGGTTACTGTTCTGCTCATATTGTCTGGTTAGTTACCATGTTCATCATCCTGCATTAGTGCATAATAAGACTTCATGTACAAGGTATTCGAACAAGTACAAGGTGCAAAAGTTTTCAAGAGAAACGTCAGTCACTCTCCACTGAATATGTAATAGCTGACTGTTTAAAACATGGCATTTTTCAGAATCAGGGTAGGTAGAGAGCTTACATTCCCCATTTTGAGCTCAGCAATTGTGGCTCAGGTTGTCTGCAAGCCTGTTGTCAACACAATTTGAAAAGATACTAAACTGGGTTGAAATGTATCCGTAACGATGAATTATAAACAGGCTTCTCTTAAAGCCATTAGGCATTAATGGTACAACTGTGAATCAGATTATCAATCTAGAAGTAGAAACCTTTTAATATGGAGACGATACATTTCCCAACAAAAAGTTCAATGAAATATCTAATCATTCAATTGGCATTGATGGGTCCAACAGTTGGTCTATCATAGTGAGGTTAATTTTGTGAATCATTTATTGAGTCCCAATGGTTCATCTTTTAATTATTGATGTTTGCACTAATTCCAATTGCAATGTTTAAATGGGTTACATATGTTTTCGTAATTAGCCATGCGTTCACTGGCAGCAAGGATGAGCTCTATCTGAAGCGTCAGTGTTTCTATTATTTCCTGTTAAAGTTTAGTGAGATGTGATCCTGGTGCAGATGAGTCAGATGGTTAATTCTGCGTAGCAGTGAGAGGAGTTATTAATATAGCTATCTCAAAGATCGGTTTCCTGACCACTTACAGATTGAAATCGTGCTGTACAATATCAAGAAATGCTACTTTGAGGGTACAGGTGGCAAATGTAAAATTGCACATCCTACTCTGTTGAGGACAGGTTAGTCTAGTGGTTATTGAACAAAATAAGTCTTGCATTTTATAGCGCCTTTCAAGAACACCGGGCATTTCAAAACGCCTTACAGCCAATGAAGGAAGTATTTTGAGTGTAGTCACAGTTGTAATGTGGGAAAAGCGGCAGCCAATTTGCGCAAAGCAAACTCCCACAAACAGCAAAGTGATATTGACCAAATAATCTGTTTTAGTGATATTGATTGATGGATAAATATTGGCCAGGACACCGGGGATAACTCCCCTGCTCTTTGTCGAAATAGTGCCATGGAATCTTTTACGTCCACCTATGGGAGCAGACGGGGTCTTGGTTTAACGTCTCATCCAAAAGACTGTACTGGTTGAGAAGATTTGAGATTCAAATCCCACATTGGCAGTAAGTAAAACTGAAAAATTCATTAGTAATTTATATTCGGGCAATGGAAAAAATAGCTATGAAAACAAGATTATCATTAAAAAACCCAATTGTTTCACTGATAGCCTTCAAGGAAGGAAATCTGCCGCTCCTCCCCGATATGGCATACAGGTGATTTTAGTCCCATATCATTTAGTTGACTCTTAATGCCCTCTGAACTGGTCTGATAAACTATTCAGTTCAGGGCAACTAGGGATAAGCAATAAATGTGACCTTGTCAGCATCAACCACATTCGGAGAACAGGTTAAAAAAAACAGTACATGCTAGCAGTTTTTGTTTTGTTTTTATATTTTTTATTTAAAATTCTGCATTTCATTTAATTTTAGAACACCAGTTTCATTCTTGGCAACAGATGTTTCATGTCTGTTAATTTATGTGAGATTGATCACTACAGTAACTTAAATCAGACTTTTAAGGATATAGAGAATTTTTATTAGTTGAATTTTTTGAGGAGGTCACTATCATGGTGGGTGGAGAGCTGTCTATATGAACTTAAAGAAGGCATTGGATAAGGTTTGGTACAAGAGATGATTAGCAAATAAAAGCACATGGATTTGTAGGTAATCTTGTGATATGGGTGGGTCATTGGTGGGAGGTAGGAGACAGAGTAGTGATAAAGGATTGGTTCTCTGATTGGTCGGATGTGACAAGAGATGTTCCCCGGGAATCTGTAATGGAGTCTCGATGTTTCATCTTATATATTACTGACTTGGTGAAGGAATAGAAAGTTGCATATCCAAGTTTGCAGTTAATGGTAAGTTAGGAGCACACTAAGTTGGGAGCAGAAAGTTACAAAGGGAGATCGACTGAGTGGGCAAAACTGTGGCAGGTGCAGTTTAATATGGAAACGTGTGGGGCCATTCACTTGATTTGAGAAAAACAAATTGGAATATTTTCTTAATGGTGAGAAACCTGGAGCTGTGGATGTACATAAATTACTAAAAGCTAGGAGACAAAGAAAGTAATCGAAATTGCTAGTGGGATGTTGGCCTTTACAGGGGGTTCATTCAAAAGTGAGGAAATGATTCTTCAGTGGTACAGAGCCTTGGTCAGACCCCTTCTGGAGTATTGTTTTGGGCACCAAACCTCAGGAACGATATTTACGCCTTGAAGGGGCTACAATGCAGATTCACCAGAATTATACAGGGCTTAAATTATGAGGACAGGTTGCATAAACGTGGTTTGTATTCCCTTGAGTTTAGAAGGTTGTGGGGTGATCTAAATATGATATTTAAAATGATTAAAGGGTTCGATGGAATAGATAGAGAGAAACTATTTCCTCTGATGGGGGAATCTAGTAAAAGAGGGTATACAGGTTCGACCTCCCAAATCCAGAATTTCAAAATCCGGATGTTCCGAAATCCGAACTTTGCACTGATCCATGGAGTGGTCGTCCGAAATCTGGAAAATATTCCGAAATCCAGCCATTTTTTAAACGGCGCACATACTGTATTTTTTAAACGGCACCATACGAAATAGTCATCCGAAAACCGGACACTTTTTTCAGTGATCATAGCTGCTCAACACTCACCAATAAACGATGCATTAGAAAATACAGGTACAGCGTAGTCATCCGGAATCGGTTCCTAAAACAGGCCTTTGTTTTCAAACCACGCAAATACGGAGCTGCGATCATAATGCCCCATGACCCCGAACCGAGCTGACCTGACATCACCCATGTGTGAGCCGAGCCGACCTGACCTAACTGACATGTGACCCGAGCCATGAATTTTGCCATTGGAAGTTTTCATGATTTTAATAAAAATACAGATATATGAAGTTGTAAAATCAGCATTTTGCTATATGTATTAGTGGCATTAAACAAAGATAGGTACATTATAGGACGGCCTAATCTAATCCACGTGTGACCCAAGCTGACCCCACCTGACCCACATACATCCCTTGATCAGACCCTACCCAACCTGATTTAATCGCTGTGGTGTTTTTCCCGATTTAAAGGTCTGCACAGGTACAGGTTGTGAATTTGTGTTGATAATCATTGCAACCATGCCAAAAAGGCCAACAGATACCCCAATGGGTAATACAGGTAAAGCAAAGAGGAAGCATAGTTCATTGTCAATTGCCAAGAAAGTGGAGTTACTCCAGAGATTAGAAAGAGGTGCTTCAGTGAGAAGATTGAATAAGGAGTATGGTGTTGGAATCTCCACCATTTATGATATCAGAAAATAGAAAGAACAGATCATGAAGTTTTATGCAGAAAGTGATGTTCAGAAGGAAATGAGTAAGAGGAAAGCTATGCACAAGCCTAAATGTGATGATTTGGATCAAGTATTGATGGAGTGGTGGCGACAGAGGAGAAGTGAAAAGGTTCCTTTGTCTGGCCCAATGGTGGTGCAACAACGAAGATATTCCATGCAGAACTTGGGATTGAAAGTCCATGCGAGTATTCTTCTGGTTGGCTTGCCAAATTAAAGAAGTGTCATGGCATCAGGCAACTGAAAGTGTGTGGTGAGAACGCCTCAGCAGATCATGAGGCAGCTGAAGGTTATAGAGATGAGTTCATCAAACTAATTGCTGATGAAAACCTTTAGGCTGAGCAAACATACAATGCCAATGAGCCAGCACTATTTTGGCGCTACCGAGAATGCCATTAGCAGCAGCAGAAGAATCGCAACCAGCAGGTGTAAAAGATGCCAAAGATAGATTGACTGTGCTTGCTGTTGCAAACGCGGCTGGGACACATAAGTGTAAGCTTATGGTCATTGGGAGAAGCCAGCGTCCGAGATGTTTCAAGGATGTGAGAGTATTGCCAGTGCATTATTATGCCAATAAGAAAGCATGGGTAACCAGTGTAGTCTTTCTGAACTGGTTTGAGAAGCATTTTGTCCCTCAGGCGTGTGCTCATTGCACGAAAGCTGGCCTTGAAGAAAACTGCAAAATATACTTGCTGCTAGACAATTGCTCAGCACATCCCGATGTTGAGCTTTTGGTAAAGGATAATGTCCATGGAATCTACTTACCTCCAAATGTAACATCACTGATACAGCCAATAGACCAAGGAATTTTGAGATCGATGAAGTGAATTTATGAGGTGTTTAATTAGTGCGTAGTGCTGTGAACAGCATTCTCAAAAGGTTTTTCTGTGAAGGACGCCATATGGGCAACTGCGGATACATGGAACTTGGTAACTCGAGACACCTTGGTCAATGCTTGACATAACATCTGGCCAGCAACTATATTTAACGAGGATGACGACGACGACAATGATGATGACGATGATGACTTTCAAGGCTTTCATGAGTCCAGGGAGAAGGAAATGTTTGCTCAACTTTTGGAATATGCAAGAGGGCTGACTTGTGAAGCTGCTCAGGAATTGAATGAAGACGTGTTGCAGAAGTCACAGACACAGACAATGACGCTCCATTGTGCATACAGTGACAGATGAAGAAATTATGGGCATAGTTTTGCATCCAGAAGAACAGGGTGAAAGCAGTGAGGTTGACGATGCTGATGTTGATAATCAATTCGAAAAAGTGCCCATTGACAAAGCAATCAATCTTTGTCAAGAATTAATTAACGCCTTAGAGCAATGAAACTGCATGTGAAGAGGAAATAATGCAGCTTTATAGAATTTGGGAAAAATTAATCAAAGAAAAGCCCAAATTAATTAAACAAGTAACATTAAACAATATGTTTCGAAGGATGTCGCAGGAGAATGCCCAAGGCCTACAGCCTGCAAATACACCAGCAATTTCCACATTTGGTAATCCTATTGCTGGCCCATCATCAGCACCAAACATCATAGCTGAGCCCTCTACCTCAAGCACAACCCAGGCACCCCACCCACCCATCACTCCAACCACCATCTGCCCCACCTGTGACAGAGACTGTAGATCCTGCCTTGGACTCATCAGTCAGCTGAGTACTCATTTTTAGTGTGAAAGCAAGTCATCGTTGACTCCGAGGGATGCCTAAGAAGAAGATTCTGTTACATATCTGTACCTGTACGTACTCTGTTTACCAAATAAAAGCCTTAATTTACTGTATTGTATTTCATACCTGTACTATTTAACAAATAAAAACCTTTATTATATTTCATGCTTTGAGTACATTCCTTTTCATATTTTAAGTACATTTTAAGCTGTACATACCTTTTATTTATAATTCATAAACTGTCCAACCCCAGTCAATCCACCAGCTGTCAGTGAATCCCACCCCGAACAATTAGATTTTATGTACACATAATTGGTTAACATGTGAGAGTTTTGAGGCCACAACATCATATTTAAAGTTGGTAGCAAACTAGGAGGGACAGTGGTATCAAAAGAGGCAGCTCAGAAATTACAGATCGCATTGGGTAAAATATGCATCTAGGCAGATAATTGAAAGTTAAAATTTAATACAGTAATGACAAATCTAAAGTGCAGCACACAAGAAGAAAAAGTAAGTGACACTGGTATTCCATGTATGGTGTAAAAATAGTGAAGGTTAAAACCAAAAGACATCCAGGAATCTTAGACTCAATGCTCAGCATGTTCAATCAATGCAGAACAGCTAGTCATGAAGCCGGACTATACTGCAGGAGATCTAAAATAAGTCGGAGTGAAATATTATTACCTGTACAGGCTATCTCTTTAATTACAAGGGCATCCAGTGGTATTATAGGGTTTAAAACATCCATTTGAATGTGTAGGCTTCTCAGAAGCATCTCCATTATGGTGTCAGTACACAGCGATAAATCGGAAAATACAGGGCCTGTACAGCAGACACGGAAGTCGGCCGGCCAAAGGGTTCTGAAATGTGGAAATACCCGAAACTCGGCCCGGGCATTTCCGGATTCGGGACGTCGGAAATACGTTCCGAAATCCGGAAATACCCGAAATCCAGAACAGCCTCGGTCCCGATTTTTGTTTCGCTGTGGGTATCAGAGACAATGGATCTAAAGTGGGTAAAATGAAGTTGCGATGCAGCACCCATGATGTAATTGAATGGCAGACCAGGCTTGAATGGCTGAATGGTCTACACCTGTTCAAATGTCCTGCGAAAATTCATTATTAACGGTGAGAATTCATTTTGTTTCAGTTGAAATTTCACCACCTTTAAATTGAATTATGTTTTGCAGTAATTTCTTGTGAATTGGGCCATAATTTGCTGTCAGAATAACAGTGAGGTTAATGCTGCTCACTATAATTGAAAATAATGATTTTTATTTATATAGTGCTTTTAACGTAGTAAACTGTCCTAAGGTGCTTCATAGCAGTGTTACAAGACAAAACAGATAAATTTGACACCGAGCCACAAAATAAGAAATTAAGGCAGATGGCCAAAAGCTTGGTTAAAGAGATAGGTTTTAAGGAGTGTCTTACAGGAGGAAAGAGAGGTAGAGAGGCGGAGAGGTATAAGGAGTGAGTTGCAGAGCTTAGGGCCCAAACAGCTGAAGGCACGGCTATCGATCGTTGAGCAGTTATAATGAGGGATGTTCAAGAGGGCAGCATTTGAGGAGCGCAGACATCTTGTGGGGTTGTGAGGCTGGAAAAGTTACAGAGATAGGGAGGGGCAAATCAATGGAGAGATTTGTAAACCAGGATGAGAATTTTGAAATCAAGGCCTTGTTTAACCGGGAGCCAATGTTGGTCAGAAAGCACAGGGCTGATGGATGATCACGACTTGGTGCGTGTTAGGGCACGGGCTGCTGAGCTTTGGATGACCTCAAGTTTACGTAGTGTAGAATGTGGGAGGTCAGCCAGGAGTGAGTTTGAGTAGTCAAGTCAGAGGTAATAAAGGCATGAATGAGGTTTTCAGAGCTGAGGCAGGAGCAGAGGCGGGCTATGTTGCAGAGGTGGAAAAAGGCGGTTTTAGATATGCCGTGGATATGTGGCCGGAAACTCATTTCAGGGTCAAATACGACACCTAGGTTGTGATAGGTCTTGTTCACACTCAGATCGATGCTCAGGAGAGGGATGGAGTCAGTGGTTAGGGAACGCAATTTGTGGCTGCAGCCTTCCCAATATTTAATTGGAGAAAGTTTCTGCTCATCCAGTCGTAAAGCAATCTGACAATTTAGATACCAAGCAGGGGTCAAAAGAAGTGGTGAGGAGGTAGAGCTGGGAGTCATCAGCGTTCATGTGGAAACTGACTCCGTGTTTCCGGATGATATCACCAAGGGGCAGCATATAGATGACAAATAAGAGGAGGCCAAGGACAGATCCTTGGGGGACAACAGAGGTAATGATGCGGGAGTGGGAAGAGAAGCCATTGTGGGAGATTTTCTGGCTACGATTAGATAGATAAGAATGGAACCAAGCGAGTGCAGTTCCACCTGGCTGAATGATGGTGGAGAGGTGTTGGAGGAGGATGGAGTGGTCAACTGTATCAAAGGCTGCAGTCAGATCCAGAAGGACTAGGAGGGATAGTTTACCTTTGTCACAGTCACAAGGGATGTCATTTGTGACTTTGATGAGAGCTGTACTGTGCAGGGGCAAAAACCAGATTGAAGGGATTCAAACATTGAATTCATGGAAAGATGGTCACAGATTTGGGAGGCAATAACACGTTCAAGTACATTGGACAGGAAAGGGAGGATGGAGATGGGGCGATAGATAGCAAGCAAAGTGGGGTCAAGGGTTGCTTCTTTTGAGGAGGGGGATGATGACAGCAGATTTCAAGGAAATTGATGTGCAAATGGTACAGCAACTTCAGGCGAGTGCAAAAGCGCAGTTAAACGCTGATATGCAAAAGTTGCTGTTCAAGTTGTGCCGCTCGTCATAAGCTTCGCATAAATGGCATCTCATTTCCAGTAAACAGTTCCATCAATATTTTTCTGCAAAATCCTCAGTTGCTTTTCAACTCGTGCGCTTGTTACCAGTTGTAACCATCCTCATGTATTGATGGACCTGTTTACTGCAAATGAGATGCCGTTTATGTGAAGCTTATGATGAGTGGCACAACTTGCATATTTGAGTTTAACTGCATTTCTGCCCTCGGCTGATGGTGCTGTACCATTTGCGCATAAATAATAGTGAGCGGCATTAATCTCAATGATATTTTGATCACAAATTATGGCCCAATATATCACCACTGTTAACTGCAGATAGTTTTCATCTCTGTTGATGCCTGTAGGTTCCTCAGTATGTGCGTAATCCTGTTTGGACCTTGCAAAGCACAAATTGTTTGCCGCAATTGCCAAATAAAGTGACCATATTTCCAGAAGTGGCTGTTAAGCACTTTCGAAAGTGTGAGGATGTACGCACATACAAAAATGGACAGAAAAAGATCAGCCCATAAGGCCATGATGCAACTGAGCATCATCCTCAATAGTCTTCCTCTAACCACATCCACCAGCAGTCATCTAATCTCCTGGGAGAGGAAAATCAAGGAAAGGAGTCATGGAAAATTCACGGAAAAGAAATATGGAAAATTCCTCTCCGATACCCGAAGGCAATCAAACAAGTTCCAGGGACCAAAGTGACCCATTACCCCACTTACATTAGTGAGCTGTGATATCAGCCACAGCTTCGAAACTCATCCAGCTCCCTTTTTGAATACTTGCATCAAATCCGGACTCACTGCAAGAGCTGGCAACTTGCTCCAAAGGTCATGACCCTCCGCGAAAAGGAAAACCACCTGACATCTAACTTCATTCTACATTTATGAGTTACGGTGCTACTCAATTAGATTTTGCGGTAGAAAAAACGGTGAGGCTATCAGTGGGGAAGTGGGGGTGGGGCAGAATAGCCGAACTGTCAGTTAACATCACCGCGCTGATGACGTCATCAAGCTGGCGCGTCACAACATTAAAGTTAAAGGGGAAAGCTGCTGAGAACTCTGCAGCCACTTCAATGGCAAGCACTGGGCCACCAGTGAGGGTTTTGGCCAGGCCAGTGACCTGGTACCCAAGAGACAGGGTGCCAGGCTGCCTGTTGGCCACCTGGCCAAACCTGTGGCCGTAATTGTCGGACTGACATTCCAGTTGGCTGAAAAAAAACAACATGGCGGCCTCTTTAAGTGTGGCTGGGCAATTATGCCACAGAGAGCAAAAGCTGTCAGGGGCACCGATCGCCATTGGCGCCACTCCAGCAGGGCCATACTGGGAAAGGGGCAATTTCCCAAGGGGCAATTTCACGAGGGGGTCCCCGCCAGTTGGTAAGGGGTCAGCGTGTTCTCACTGCTGCAGGAAAAAGGGGAGGGGGCGGTCTCCAACACCACACCAAGACTGAGGAAGGGCAATTTCCAAAATGGTGGCCCCTTCGCGGAGAGTCAGTGGCGATTCTGCACCGAGCCATGGCCGCCGCTTTCAGGCGGCCAGAGGCCTTATCGGAAGGGGCAATTTTGGCCCCCACGTGTCTCAGTAAGGAATCTTCCATTTGATTGGTTAAGGTGACACACTGTTGCTTGACCTGTTCACACCAGTCCGAGATCCCAACTTCCAGTGCAAAAGTCCACAGACTGTGGGCAAGTGTTAGTGTAATGGTAAATCAGTCACCCTTAACACAGTGTCACCTACAAGAATAACTGGTACTGCAAGTAAATTATACCTTTAAGGGCATTTTGCCATTGGCAGATTTTTCAATACATTTTAATATGGAATGTTAGAAAGCACTTAGCATTTTTAATGTATAAAAGATACATTCGGGAGCGACATTTCTCTAGTCCAAAAAAAGCATTAATTCATCACTATTCTCTGTTTTCCGTCCACACTGTCATTCTCTTAACAGATGCCTTGATTTTACCAACGACTCTCTAATGTGACAGCTTATCAAATAACTTTTGAAAATCCATACACTCGGAATCCATTTAATTTCCTCTATCACTACACTTCATTATTTCTTCCAAGAACTCTCTTAAATTTGTCAAACACGACTTGCATTTTAAAAGCCCAGGCTGATTGTCTTCAATTATCCTGCTTCTTGTTAAGTGAACATTCATTTTATCTCACATTATGCCCTCTGGAATTTAGCAATGACTGATGTTAGACTGACTGGCCTATAATTACCTGTTTTTTCCACTTACTCCCTATTTGAACAGAAATGGTACACTGGCAACTTCCATAATCCAAGAATGTTTGCAAGCTTATGATCATAGCCTCTCCTATGAAACAGAGAGAAATGCAGACTTTCAGAGTGGGCAGATATGAAATGGTAATTTAAGTTCAATATAACAGAAGTGTAAGGTGGTTCATTTTGGTAGGAAGAAGAAGGTAAGAAACTAAATGCCGTAGAGGAGCAAAAAGATTTGGGGATAGAAACACATAACTAACTAAAAGCAGCAACACAAACAGATAAGGCCATAAAGAGTGTAATCAAAATACTGGAGTTCATTTCTGGAGGAATAGAATATAAAAGGAGGGAAGTAATGTTAAACTTGGATGAAGGGAACGAGTGTAATGTAGCCAACTTTGCTGACAATACAAAGATAAGTGAGAAAGCAACCTGTGAGGAGGACACAAAGAGTCTGGAAAGGGATATAGACAGGATAAGTGAGTGAGCTAAAATTTGGCAGAGGTATAATGTGTTAAAATGTAAGATTATTCATTTTGGTAGGAAGAATAGAAAAGCAAAATATTATTTAAACGACAGAATGCGGCACAGAGGAATCTGAGTGTCCTCCTACATGAAACACAAAAAGTTAACATGCAGTTACAGCAAGTAATTAGGAAGGCACATGGAATGTTGGCCTTGTAAGGGAGATGGAGTTTAAAAGCAGGGAAGTCTTGCTACAACTGTACAGGGCATTGGTGAGATCACATCTGGAATACTGCATACAGTTCTGGTCTTATTTAACGAGGGATATAGTTGCATTGGGATGAAGGGGATGTCTTATGAGAATAGGTTGAGCAGGTTGGGCCTTTATTCATTGGAGTTTAGAAGAATGAGAAGTGATCTTATTGGAACATATAAGATTCCCAGGAGGCTTGACATGGTAGATGCTGAAAAGATGTATCCCCCTGGGGGAATATATTACTTGGGGACAGAGTTTCAGAATAAAGGGTTGCCCATTTAAGAGGGCGATGAGGAGGAATTTCTTCTCTCAGTGGGTCGTGCATCTTTGTAATTCTCTACTCCAGAGAACTGTGGAGGCAAGGTCATTGAATATATTCAAGGCAGAGATAGACAGATTCTTGAACTATAGAGGAGAAACGGGTTATGGGGAACAGGCAGGAAAGTGGCGTTGAGGCCAAGATCAGATCAGACATGATCTTATTGAATGGTGGAGCAGGCTCAAGGGGCCGTATGGGCTACTCCTGCGCCTATTACTTCTGTTCTTCTGTTTTTATACAGAACCTTGGTTAGACCACACTTGAGTACTGTTCAAAGTTCTGGTCGCTGTCCTGCAAAGATATATTGAAAGACTGGAGCAGAAAATATTGAGTTGACTGAAGCTTTATGCGATGCTGCAGCTGGCACTGTGCTTTTGTGCCAGGCTGCTGCAGCTGCACTCCGCTCCCTGGTGGTCCAGTGATGGCCCTTTCTCCCTCCTGCACAATCAGCATCTTAGCCCTCCCCCTTAATGAAATGCTACTTTGAGGGTATAGGTGGCAAACGTAAAATTGTACATTCTACTGTGTTGAGGATAGGTTATTCTAGTGGTTATAGAAAGAAAGAAAGACTTGCATTTATATAGCACCTTTTATGACCACCAGACATCTCAAAAGGCTTTACAACCAATGAAGTACTTTGAGTGTAGTCACTGTTGTAATGTGGGAGACGCGGTAGCCAATTTGCACACAGCAAGCTCTCATAAACAGCAATATGATAATGACCAGATAATCAGTTTTAATGATGTTGATTGATGGATAAATATTGGCCAGGACACCAGGGATTACTCCCCTGTTCTTCTTTGGAATAGTGCCATGGGATCTTTTACGTCCACCTGAGGGAGCAGACGGGGCTCAGTTTAACATCTTATCTGTACTGGACGAGAAGAATGGAGATTCAAATCCCACGTTGGCTGTAAGTAAAACTAATAAATTCATTGGTAATTTATATGCGGGCAATGGAAAAAGTAACTATGAAAAAAGATTATCATAAAAAATCAATTGTTTCATTGATATCCTTCAAAGAAGGAAATTTGCCGCTCCTCCCCGATATGGCCTGCAGGTGATTTTAGTCCCATGCCATTTAGTTCACTCTTAATGCCCTCTGAACTGGTCTGATAAGACACTTATTTCAGAACAACTACGAACAAACAATAAATGTGACCTTGTCAGCATCGATCCGATCCTGAGAACAGATTTTTTTTCAAATCCCCAGTACATGCTAATAGTGCTTCCTTGGTTTTTATTTTTTATTTAAAACTTCTGCATTCCATTTAATTTTGGAAAAACTGTTTCATTCTTCGCAGCACATATTTCATGTCTGTTAATTTATGTGAGTTTGATCACTATATTAGCTTAAATCAGTTGATTAAGGATATAGGGCTAGAACCTCCACTTTTGAGCTCATCGCCCAAAAATAGACGTTATTTCCGGCGTGGGTGGTAAAAAAGGGTTTTCATATCGCTGGCTTCTCGCCCATTCTCAAAACACCTAGTCTCCAATTTTGAAAATGGGCGTTACCGCGAGCGATGTCAAACGGGCGGTAGTGTAAAATTTTTCTGACCTTCTGCCATAAAGGGCCCAAGTTTCGGGCCGCGCCGACCTGGACACCTGTTTTTCGCGCCACAAAGTGCGCCTAAAAAAAACCTTCCAAAATTCTCCGGCTCCCTGCTCTGGAGCTGGGCGCGGTGCAGCACGAGCTGTAGGGGGCGGAGCTAGGTCCCTGCGCTGAAAACAGTGCCGGGACCTCTGCACATGCGCGCTACAGTGGCCGCGCATGTGCAGTAGCTCCAGGCACCCAAAACTGTGTGGGAGGGGCCCGAAGCACGTAGCCCCTAGCCCTGGCCCAATGGCCTCACTGGGGCTGCATGCATAAGGCTCCTCCCACGCCCAGCTCCTGCTTCCTCCCGACCCGACCCGACTCCCGCTCCCCCCCACCCTGCCCCTGCCTCCGGACCGGACCAGACCCGACCCCCCCAGACTGGACCCGACTCGCGCGCCCCCCCCCACCCACCCAACCTGACCTCCAGCCGCCCCCCCCCCCACCCCGGACCCGACCCAACCCGACCCGTGCTCCCTCCGACCCGACCCGTGCTCCCGACCCCGGACCCCGGACCTGACCCGAACCAACGCCACCTACCTGTAAATCTGGTGCTGGGGACCGGGCCCTGCCCGAAGTCTTGGGCCCGGCTGAGCCCGGCCTGTTCAGCCTCCCCCTCCTTCTCCTTTCCCCCCTCTTCTCCTTTTCCCCCCATCTCCTCCCCACTTCCCCTCTCCTCCCCTACTCCTCTCCCCTTTCCCCTTCTCCTCTCCCCTCTTTCCCCTTCTCCTCTCCCCCCTTTCCCCTTCCCCTCTCCCCCCTTCCCCTCTCCCTTTCCCCTTCCCCTTTCCTTCCCTTTCTCCTCCCCCCTTCCCCTTCTCCTCCCCCTTCCCCTTCTCCTCCCCCCTTCTCCTCCTCCCCTTCCCCTTCTCCTCCCCCCTTCCCCTTCTCCTCCCCCCTTCCCCTTCCCCTCCTCCCTCCCTTCTCCCCCCTCCCTGTTCTCCCCCATCCCTCCTCCTTCCCCCTCTGCCTCCCTCCCTCCCCCTGCCACCCCTCGCCGTACACCCACTCTCCCTCTACCCCCCTCCTCCCCCTCCTCTCCCTGTCAGAAACACAGACACTGACAGACAGAGAGTGAGAAACACACACAGACAGACAGAGCGATAGAGACACTGACAGAGACACACTGGGGAGGGGGGGAGGGGGCATCCCAACACGCTGTTGGAGGGCTTCCGGTGCTGCAGTCGGTAAGTAGAAAATGTTTTATTTATTGATTTAAAAAAAAAAAATTCTTATTAATTTTTTTTTAAATTATTTATTAATTATTTTTGATTGATTTATTGGTTGATTTATTGATGTTTTTATCATTTATTATTGATGATGGCTCTTTATTTGTAAAACTGAAGTGTTTAATGTTTGTAAACTTCCCTTTAAACCGCCTCCCCCCATTCCCTTCGCCTGATTTGTAACCTACGCCTGATTTTCTAAAGTGTAGGCAAGGTTTTTTCGAGCGTAAAAAAATCTTCACTTACTCCATTCTAAGTAAGTTTGGAGTAAGTTTTCACTGCCGAAACTTTGAAAACAGGCGTAAATTGCCGGACAAAAAAAAATTCTGTTCCAAAGTGAAACTGTTCTAACTAACTAGAACTGGAGCAAACTAAATGCCGAGAATTTGAATTTCTAAGATACTCCATTCTACACCAGTTGCTCCAAAAAATCAGGAGCAACTGAGGCCGAAACTTGGGCCCAAAGTGTGGCCGTCTTTAGCAAAGGCATGGCACCGCTCGATTCCCACAATTCAGGAGGTCAAGGGTCATCATGACATGTGCAGAAGAGGAGACAGAGAGAGCGGGAGCTCAGACACACTGAAAGCGTGTGTGGCTGTGGTGTGTGCTTGTTTGGCCGTTGCGGGAGGAACGATGAAGATTCACCAGCAGCAAAAACCCCACTAAGCACCAAGAACGTAATTGGCAATGAGTTTTTGTCCAACAAATAAGATATAAAACGGAAGGGATGTAGGAGGCCCTGGAACTGGTAGCCAGCTACTGTCCTCTCCCGTATCCGTCCAAGCAGCGCTTTGGCCATCATCATCCCCATCCCCCCTGCCCAATGAAGCATTGCTTGAGGACCTCCTCAGCCAGGCGGCTTGGAGTCAGGAGGGGAAGGGGTAGAGGTGGGGAGGAGAAGGAAGCGGGGGAGTGGGGGGTGGGGGGAGGCAGTGTGAGCTGCGAGGAGAATGTTATGAGGCTGCAGAGTGACTTGGATAGGTTAGGTGAGTGGGCAAATGCATGGCAGGTGAAGTATAATGTGGATAACTGTGAGGTTATCCACTTTGGTGGTAAAAACAGAGTGACAGACTATTATCTGAATGGTGACAGATTAGGAAAAGTGGAGGTGCAACGAGACCTGGGTGTCATGGTACATCAGTCATTGAAGGTTGGCATGCAGATACAGCAGGCGGTTAAGAAAGCAAATGACATGTTGGCCTTCATAGCGAGGGGATTTGAGTACAGGGGCAGGGAGGTGTTGCTACAGTTGTACAGGGCCTTGGTGAGGCCACACCTGGAGTATTGTGTACAGTTTTGGTCTCCGAACTTGAGGAAGGACATTCTTGCTATTGAGGGAGTGCAGCGAAGGTTCACCAGACTAACTCCCGGGATGGCGGGACTGACATATCAAGAAAGACTGGATCAACTGGGCTTGTATTCACTGGAGTTCAGAAGAATGAGAGGGGATCTCATAGAAACGTTTAAAATTCTGACGGGTTTAGACAGGTTAGATGCAGGAAGAATGTTCCCAATGTTGGGGAAGTCCAGAACCAGGGGTCACAGTCTAAGGATAAGGGGTAAGCCATTTAGGACCGAGATGAGGAGAAACTTCTTCACCCAGAGAGTGGTGAACCTGTGGAATTCTCTACTGCAGAAAGTTGTTGAGGCCAATTCACTAAATATATTCAAAAAGGAGTTAGATGTAGCCCTTACTACTAGGGGGATCAAGGGGTATGGCGAGAAAGCAGGAATGGGGTACTGAAGTTGCATGTTCAGCCATGAACTCATTGAATGGCGGTGCAGGCTCGAAGGGCTGAATGGCCTACTCCTCACCTATTTTCTATGTTTCTATGTTTGGTTTGTACAGAAATACTGATGATTTCAGACTAATGTTCGGTTTAAATGTTTTTTCTTTAATAAAACCTTGCAGCACATTGGCTCAGATAGCTGCACCATTACACACGGGTAATTCCTTAACATCAAAGGGTATAATGAAACTTAACTTCAGTCAACTTAAACTTTAACTGTCAGCAAGGTGATGCCCACCACTGATGTAAACCCAGCAGTGTATCAGCTTTGTAAATAACACCAATGTTCTTTCAGGCAAAGCGATCATTGATGAGCTCCTGATGTAAGGCTCTTGCAGCTATCATGCCACCACAGGCCCTTTCATGCGGTCTACAGGGGGGCGGGGGCACGGCTTCAGTGTCAGTCTGATTGTTTGGGCCAATGTCAGCATCTGCCTCCTCGTCCTTCTCTTCCTCTCTCTGGTGAGGTGGACTGTCAGATTCATCAGGCAATTCTTGTCCCCTCCTGATAGACAATTTGTGTAGCATGGAGCACACCACCATGAATTGAGCTACTTGCTCAGGATGGTATTGGAGCTCAACTTTTGAGTGGTCCAGGCATCTAAAGCACTGCTTAAGCACTCCAATGGTTTTCTCCACGATATTGCGAGTTGCTCTGTGGCTCTCATTGTATCGCCTCTCGGCCTTGGTGTGGGTGTCACGCAGGAGGGTCATCAGCCAGGTGGCAAGGCCATATCCTTTGTCCCCAAGCTTCCAGCATTGACCTTGTGGCTCATTGTAAAACAAGTCAGATACAGTGCTCTCATGCAGGATGTGAGCATCATGGATGCTGACCAGAAATTGAGCATTCACTGCCAGTATAATTTACTGGCGGTCGACAACCAGGTGGATATTCAGGGAGTGGAATCCCTTGCGGTTTCTGAAAACCTCAGCATCCTGAAAAGGTGCCCGCTTCCTGCACCTTGGGGAAGTTTGCAATTCTGGAGAATCCTAGAGCCCTCTCACTTTATGCCTCTCTAGTCATAGGGAAGCGGATTAAGTTCCTCCTGCATGTGTACAGGGCTTCAGTGACCTGTCTGTGGCATGCTGAGAAAGTACGCAAATGTCGCCAGCTGTGGCCTGAAAAGAACCCGAGGCATAGAACGACAGTGCGGCAGTGACTTTGACCTCAATGGACAGTGCAGTACTGATGGTGCTGGCAGGCTGCAGATCTTCCCTTATCAGCTGGCATACCTCAGTGATAACCTCTTTGTGGAAACACAGTCTCCGAAGGTGGTGTTGGGCAAGTCGAGGTAAGAATGCTTCTCCTTGTACTTGCGGGGGGTGTAACATCTGGTCCTCTTCATCATCTGTCACTTCGTACATTGGGTACATAATGCAGTGGAGCATTCCTTCAGTGATGTCGAGTCTGCTGCATGTACTTGGTCACAAGAAAGGGTGAGAAAAGACAGGCGCCATTGCAGTAGCTCTCTGTTTTCCACCGATTGCTCACAAACAAGGAATGTCCCGATGAACACACCGCTTCAATTCCAATCAATCACAGTGTGGCCAAGATATTTTTAGAGATGTTCACATCAGCTCCAACGACCTACAGAGTACATCCGAACTCCTCCGATGTTGAAGCATAGCAGCCTTTTAAAGGATGCAACATGTGATCTACAACATGGTGTCCATAACGCTGTGATTCGTTCTGGTTAGTTCCACTTTTTGTGGACGTTTTTTTAAGCGAGCGATATTGTGGGCGAAATGCATGCGAGGTGGTGAATTTGACGATGGCCGATCTACATGTCCGCTAGTTTGGGTAACTATGGTCTTTACGACAAAAAACAGTGGACGGGCGTTAATATTGAATGTCGGCGTTAATTCTGTGCGGAAAGTAACGTGGGTGATATTGTGGCCGTTGAATTCGCCCATTCTGCTGATTCCGCCCCCAAAAAGTGGGAGGGCTGTAATATTTTTTCTCGCTGTTAAGCACATGGGTAAAGTAACGCTTGCCGATAAGTTTCCAAAAAATGCCCGCCAGTTTCCATTTTGTGCCAAAATGGCCGCTATATGGGCGTTATGCGTCATTTCAGCGGTAAAATGGGCATTAAGTGGGGGTTAAGCAGGCAAAAAAAGTGGAGGTTCTAGCCCATAGAGAATTTGTACTCGTTGATTTTTTTGAGGAGGTCCTTAGCATGATGGGTAGTGTGCTGTCTATGAATGTTGCCTATATGGACTTCAAAGAAGGCATCCGATAAGGTTCTGAACAAGAGATTATCACAAAGTAAAAGCTCATGGAATTAGACTTAACTTTGTGTCATGTGCTGGTCATTGGTGGGAGATGGGAAACAGAGTTGTGATAAAGGACTAATTATCTGATTTGCAGGATATGAGAATAGGTTCCCCGGGGATCAGTATTGGGGTCTCGACTTTATGCCGTATATATTCTTAACTTGGGTCAAGGAATAGAAAGTTGCATATCCAAGTTTGCAGTTGACGTTAAGTTAGCAGCACAGTAAATTGGAAGCAGAAAGTTACAAAGGGAGATAGACTGAGTGGGCAAAACTGTGGCAGGTGCAGTTTAATATGGGAAAGTGTGAGGCCAATCATTTTTATCTGAGAAAAACAAATTGGAATATTTTCTTAATGGTGAGAAACTTGGAGCTGTGGAGGGGGAAAAGGGATGTAGGTATCCATGTCCAGAAATTTCTTAAAGCTAGGAGTCAAAAAATGTAATTGAAAACGCCAATGGAATGTTGACCTTTACAGGGGGTTGAATTCAAACGTGAGGAATTGATTCTTCAGTTGTACAGATCTGTCGTCAGACCCCTTCTGGAGTATTGTTTTCAGTTTTGGACACCCAACTCAGGAAAGATATTTAGGCCTTGAAGGGGATACAATGCAGATTCATCAGAATTATACAGGGCTTAAATTATGAGGGCAGGTTGCATAAACATCGATTGTATTCCCTTGAGTTTAGAAGGTTGAGGGGTGATCTAAACACGTTATTTATAATGATTAAAGGGTTTGAAGCAATACATAGAGAGAAACTATTTCCTCTGGTGGGGGAATCTCGCAAAAGAGGGCATAATCCTAAAATTATAGATAGGGATCTTAGGAGTGAAATCAGGAAGCATTTTTTCACACAAAGCGTAGTGGAAATCTAGAATTCACTCGCCCAAATGCTTGTGGATGCTGGGTCAATACAGCAACCTTCCGCCATTCAATGAATTTCAATTAGTTGTTACTTATGTTTTAAGATATTTGAGATTCATTATCATACATGAAGATGGCTGGTCACAAGTGCACAAGTTGAAAATAATCAAGGATTTTGCAGAAAAATATTGATGGAGCAGTTTACTGGAAATTAGATGCTGTTTACGTGAAGCCTATGATGAGCAGTGCAACTCGGACAGCAGCTTTTGCATATTGGACAATAACTGCGCTTCTGCCTTCGCCTGAAGTTGCTGTACCATTTGTGCATCAATAATAGTGAGCAGCATTAACCTCACTGTTATTGTGACAGCAAATTATGGCTCAATGTATCACCACTGTTAACTGCTGATAGATTTAATTTCTGTTGGTGTAGATTCCTCAGTATGTGCATAATCCTGTTTGGACCTTGCTATTCACAAATTGTTTGCTGCAATTGCCTACATATAGTGATTAACTTGCTGTTAAGCATTTTTGTAAGGGTAAGGTTGTACCAACATACAAAAACGGACAGAAAAAGATCAGCCCATATGGCCATGGTGCAACTGAGCATCATGATCCCCAACAGCCTCCATCCAACCACATCCACCAGCGGTCATGTAATCCTGTTTGGACCTTGCTGTGCAAAAATTGTTTGCTGCATTTGCCTACATAAAATGACCATCCTTCCGATAAGTGATTCATTGGCTATTAAGCACTTTCGAACATGTGAGAATGTATAAACATACAAAAATGAACAGAAGAAATCAGCCCAAACGGCCATGGTGCAACTAAGCTTCATGATGCTCAACAGCCTACCTCCAACCACATCCACCAGTGGTCATGTAATCCCCTGGGAGAGGCAAAATAAAAGAAAAGAATCATGGGAAATTCACGGAAAAGAAATATGGGAAATTCCTCTCCGATACCCAAAGGCAAGCAAAAAAGTTCCAGAGACCAAAGTGACCACGAGACTAGTCGTCCATTACCCCACCTACATTAGTGAGCTGTGATATCAGCCACTGCCAGGAACTAGTCCAGCTGCCTTTTTGAATGCTTGCGGCATATCCGGACTCACTCTAAGAGCTGGCAACTTGCTCCAAAGATCATGACGCTTCGCGAAAAGAAAAACCTTCTGACATCTAACCTAATATGAGTTAAGGTGCTATTCAATTGGAGTTTTCTGTAGAAATAACAGTAAGGCTATCAGCGTTCACCATTATTAAGGAGTAGATCAGACAGCAATTTCCAGCGTCCGCACATGCGCAGTTAAACGCAGAAATTAGGAAGTTGCCGTTCGAGTTGCGCTGCTCCTCCAGAAGCTTTGCAATACCGGTATCTCGTCAAGAGACTCAGCATTCATATACGAGACTCAGCATTTAAATACATGGAAACTTCTTAATTTGCGGTATTACTTGATTGATATGAACTAATCACTCCAGAAAAAGCAACGGCTTGTCCATTCAAGTGTAAGTGAATTTTTAATGATTTGATAAGTCTTAATTATTGCCAAACAATCTCTCTGACACTGAAACTTTACTTTTACAAGTGTGGAGTCTCATTCCTTCAGATTTTAATTATTGTTGGTGATTTAAAAAATGTAAATAAAAAATATTTTTTCTGTTTCTTTCTGCCTCTTTTTTCTCTGTCTTAATCCATCTTTCTTTCACTCTCTCTTTATTTTGATTCCTGTAAAGGAGTTGACATTGAATTAACTATTCTATCTTACACTTCCTGGTTTAGATTCTGCATGTCTCAATAAGGATTCTTCTATTTGAATGGTTAAGGAGACACACTGTTGCTTGACCTGTTCACACCGGTCGGTCCAAGATGCCCTGTAGAGGGAGTCGGGCTGTTTTACTTTCTTTAATAACCGCAACTTCCAGTGCAAAAGTCAACAGACTGTGGGTAAGTGAATGAACAGGCAGTGCTGTTTGTTTGCCACTGACCTCAAAATCTGGGCCAATATTGGTTTAGAAGCGAACGAGAAGCAGATCACAAGTAAATCAGTTACCCCAAACACAGTGTCACATGCAGGCACAACTGGTGCTGCAGGTAAATTATACTTTTAAGGGCATTTTGCCATTGGCAGAGCCTAACCTAAGATTTTTCAATGCATTTTAAAATGGATCGTTTTAAAGCACTCAGCATTTTTAATATGCAAAAGATACGTTAGGGAGAGCCTTTTCTCTAGTCAAAAAAAAATCATTAATTCACCACTAGTCTCTGTTTTCTGTCCATATTGTTATTTTCTTAACAGTTGCCTTGATTTTTCCAACGCCCCTCTAATGTGACAGCCTATCAAGTAAGTTTTGAAAATCCATACACACGGAATTCATTTAATTTCCGCTTGGCCAATCAATACACTTCATTATTTCTTCCAAGAACTCTCTTAAATTTGTCAAACATGACTTGCATTTTAAAAGCCCATGCTAACTGTCTTTAACTATCTGTTTCTTATTCAGTGAACATTCATTTTATCTCACATTATGGCCTCTAGAAGTTTATAATGACTGGCCTATAATGACCTGCTTTTTTTTCCCATTACTCCCTATTTGAACAGAAATGGTACACTGGCAAATTCCATAATCCAAGAATGTTTGCAAGCTTATGGTCAGAGCCTCTGCTATTTAAAACTGAAACAGAGAGAAGTGCAGAATTGCAGAGTGGGCAGATATGAAATGGTAATTAAAGTTCAATATAGAAGAAATGTGAGGTGGTTCATTTTAGTAGGAGGAAGAAGGAGTCTACATATTCTTTGGAAGGTAAGAAACTGTTGTGTATGCAATAACTGTTAGGCTGAGTACTGTTTAACTCCAAGAGGTATAACCTTGGCTCTGCTTTATTAAGGCCCAAAGTGAACAACATACAAAATGGCTGGCCTTTTATACTTGGGCTGTACACACGTGCGTGCAGCCCAATGGCCTCCAACAGTGATGCCAGCTAGTGGCTAGTGATACCAAAAGTACATACATGACAATACCCCCCTCTGAGATATTAACACAGTCTTTTACAAATTGAGATGGTCTGGTGTTTTATGCTCGAGGGTTGCCCGTCTCAGTTCGACTCCAGCCTTGGGTGAGTGTTCAGAGTCTGTTGTGACTGGTGGCTGGGTGGCTGACCTGATGGGAGTGGCAATGGCCATGTCACGCATTGAAAGTCCATTTTCATTGAACATGTCAGTGATTGAAAGTCCCGATTCACTGATGACCACAGAGTCTCTGATGACTGGGGGTAGGTGGTTGGTCATCGATTGTCTCTTCCTCCGACTCTTCCAGTTCGTCTGTGTGCCACAGCTTTGTCTGATCCATATGCTTCCTGCATGTTTGCCCATTTTTGAGCTTGAGAATAGATATTCTGTTGCCCTCCTTGGCCATGACAGTACCAGCGATCCATTTGGGACCCGACCATAATTCAGAATATATACAGGATCATTTAGAGAAATATCATAAAAACATAGAAACATAGAAATTAGTTGCAGGAGTAGGCCATTTGGCCCTTCAAGCCTGCACCGCCATTCAATAAGATCATGGCTGATCATTCCCTCAGTACCCCTTTCATGCTTTCTCTCCATACCCCTTGATCTCTTTAACCATAAGGACCATATCTAACTCCCTCTTGAATATATCCCCTCTCTGCAGCAGGGAATTCCACAGGTTAACAAATCTTTGAGTGAAGAAGTTTCTCCTCATCTCAGTCCTAAATAGCCTACCCCTTATCCTACGACTATGTCCACTGGTTCTGGACTTCCCCAACATCGGGAATACTCTTCCCGCATCTAACCTGTGCAGTCCCGTCAGAATCTTATACGTTTCTATGAGATCCCCTCTCATCCTTCTAAACTCCAGTGAATAAAGGCCGAGTTGATCCAGTTTCTCCTCATATGTCAGTCCAGCCATCCCTGGAATCAGTCTGGTGACACAGCTGCGCGATCGTGATACCCTTGCTGACTTTGTCTTCTATATTCAACATGATTATTTAAGTCAGGGTGCACAAGAAATAGCTTGGTCTTAAGAACATAAGAACATAAGAATTAGTAACAGGAGTAGGCCATCTAGCCCCTCGAGCCTGCTCCGCCATTCAAAAAGATCATGGCTGATCTGGCCGTGGACTCAGCTCCCCATAACCCTTAATTCCCTTATTGGTTAAAAATCTATCTATCTGTGATTTGAATACATTCAATGAGCTAGCCTAAACTGCTTCCTTGGACAGAGAATTCCACAGATTCACAACCCTCTGGGAGAAGAAATTCCTTCTCAACTCAGTTTTAAATTGGCTCCCCCGTATTTTGAGGCTGTGCCCCCTAGTTCTAGTCTCCCCGACCAGTGGAAACAATCTCTCTGCCTCTATCTTGTCTATCCCTTTCATTATTTTAAATGTTTCTATAAGATCACCCCTCATCCTTCTGAACTCCAACGAGTAAAGACCCAGTCTACTCAATCTATCATCATAAGGTAACACCCTCATATCCGGAATCAGCCTAGTGAATCGTCTCTGTACCCCCTCCAAGGCTAGTATATCCTTCCTGAAGTAAGGTGACCAAAACTGCATACAGTACTCTAGGTGCGGCCTCACCAATACCCTGTACAGTTGCAGCAGGACCTCCCTGCTTTTGTACTCCATCCCTCTCGCAATGAAGGCCAACATTCCATTTGCCTTCCTGATGACCTGCTGCACCTGCAAACTAACTTTTTGGGATTCATGCACAAGGACCCCCAGGTCCCTCTGCACCGCAGCATGTTGTAATTTCTCCCCATTCAAATAATATTCCCTTTTACTGTTTTTTTTCCCCAGGATGATGACCTCACATTTTCCAACATTGTATTCCATCTGCCAAACCTTAGCCCATTCGCTTAACCTATTTAAATCTCTTTGCAGCCTCTCTGTGTCCTCTACACAACCCGCTTTCCCACTAATGTTTGTGTCATCTGAAAATTTTGTTACACTACACTCTGTCCCCTCTTCCAGGTCATCTATGTATATTGTAAACAGTTTTGTTCCCAGCACCGATCCCTGTGGCACGCCACTAACCACCGATTTCCAATCCGAAAAGGACCCATTTATCCCGACTCTCTGCTTTCTGTTAGCGAGCCAATTCTCAATCCATGCTAATACATTTCCTCTGACCCCGCGTACCTTTATCTTCTGCAGTAACCTTTTGTGTGGCACCTTATCGAATGTCTTTTGGAAATCTAAATACACCACATCCATCGGTACACCTCTATCCACCATGCTCATTATATCCTCAAAGAATTCCAGTAAATTAGTTAAGCATGATTTCCCCTTCATGAATCCATGTTGCGTCTGCTTGATTGCACTATTCTTATCTAGATGTCCCGCTATTTCTTCCTTAATGATAGCTTCAAGCATTTTCCCCACTACAGATGTTAAACTAACCGGCCTATAGTTACCTGCCTTTTGTCTTCCCCCTTTTTTAAACAGAAGCGTTACATTAGCTGCTTTCCAATCCGCTGGTACCGCCCCAGAGTCCAGAGAATTTTGGTAGATTATAACGAATGCATCTGCTATAACTTCCGCCATCTCTTTTAATACCCTGGGATGCATTTCATCAGGACCAGGGGATTTGTCTACCTTGAGTCCCATTACCCTGTCCAGCACTACCTCCCTTGTGATAGTAATTGTCTCAAGGTCCTCCCTTCCCACATTCCCGTGACCAGCAATTTTTGGCATGGTTTTTGTGTCTTCCACTGTGAAGACCGAAGCAAAATAATTATTTAAGGTCTCAGCCATTTCCACATTTCCCATTATTAAATCCCCCTTCTCATCTTCTAAGGGACCAACATTTACTTTAGTCATTCTCTTCCGTTTTATATATCGGTAAAAGCTTTTACTATCTGTTTTTATGTTTTGCGCAAGTTTACTTTCCTAATCTATCTTTCCTTTCTTTATTGCTTTCTTAGTCATTCTATACTGTCGTTTAAAATTTTCCCAATCTTCCAGTTTCCCACTAAACTTGGCCACCTTATTCGCATTGGTTTTTAATTTGACACTCTCCTTTATTTCCTTGGTTATCCATGGTTGGTTATCCCTTCTCTTACCGCCCTTCTTTTTCACTGGAATATATTTTTGTTGAGCACTATGAAAGAGCTCCTTAAAAGTCCTCCACTGTTCCTCAATTGTGCCACCGTTTAGTCTGTATTCCCAGTCTACTTTAGTCAACTCTGCCCTCATCCCACTGTAGTCCCCTTTGTTTAAGCAGAGTACGCTCGTTTGATACACTACTTCCTCACCCTCAATCTGTATTACAAATTCAACCATACTGTGATCACTCATTCCGAGAGGATCTTTTCCTCGGAGATCTTTTATTATTCCTGACTCATTACACAGGACCAGATCTAAGATAGCTTGCTCCCTTGTAGGTTCTGTAACATACTGTTCTAAGAAACAATCCCGTATGCATTCTATGAATTCCTCCTCCAGGCTACCCCGTGCGATTTGATTTGACCAATTGATATGTAGGTTAAAATCCCCTATGATTACTGCCGTTCCTTTTTCACATGCCTCCATTATTCCCTTGATTATTGCCCGCCCCACCGTGAAGTTATTATTTGGGGGCCTATAAACTATGCCCACCAGTGACTTTTTCTCCTTACTATCTCTAATCTCCACCCACAATGATTCAACATTTTGTTCATAAGACCTCACTTCATCATTCGTTCAGCAGGCGAGACCCTGGTAAGTGTGTGTGGTCTTGTCCTGTAACTAAGCAGTATGTATTACAGGCAGTGACCCTTGGGTTACTCGCTGCATACTCTGCTTTAAGACTTGGACACCACGTTCTGCTTGCCCATTGGATGCAGGTTTGAATGGTACTGAGCTTACATGTTTGGTACCATTGAGTTTCATGAACTCTTGAAACTCCTGACTGGTGAAGCACGATCCGTTGTCGCTAACAATGATGTCAGGTAGACCATGTGTCAAGAACATGACACTGAGATTTTCAATGGTAGCTGTGGATGTGCTGGATGACACGATTATACATGCTATTCACTTCGAATATGCATCCACCACAACTAAAAACACCTTCCCCTGGAAGGGACCTGCAAAGTCTATGTGGATCCTGGACCATGGTTTGGATGGCTATGACCACAGACTCTGCTGGTGCTTTGCTGAGCTGCTTGCAAGTGTTACACTGATGCACCCATGATTCCAGCTCAGAGTCAATTTCCGGCCACCATACATGAGACCTGGCGATGGCTTTCATCATTACAATGCCGGGATGTGTACTATGTAGCTCACGTACAAATTTCTCTCTCCCTTTCTTGGGCATAACAACACGATTGCCCCACAGTATACAATCTGACTGAATAGACAGTTCATCTTTGCGATGAATGTAAAGTTTGGTCTCCTCGCACATTTGCTTGGGTATGGCAGATCAATCACCTTTGAGGATGCAATTCTTCGCCACCGATAAAATCGTGTCCTGGCTGGTCAAGGTCTTAACTTATTTAGGTGTGACAGGGGTTCCTTCATTCTCAAAAGTATCTATAACTAACAATAGGTCCGCCAGTTGTGGCGTTTCCACCTCCGATGTGGGCAACGGTAGATGGCTCAAAGCATTGGCACAATACTCGGTGCCAGATCTATGGCGAATGATATAATCATAAGCAGATAATGTCAGCGCCCACCTCTGGATGCAGAATGAAGCATTGGTATTGATACCTTTGTTTTCAGAGAACAGTGAAAACAGAGAACAGCGGCTTGTGTTCTGTCTCCAGTTGAAACCGAAGACCGAACAGGTACTGATGCATCTTTTTAACCCCATACATACAGGCTCGTGCTTCTTTCTCTACCATGCTGTAGGCTCTTTCTGCTTTCGACAAACTTTTTGAAGCATACTCGACTGGTTGAAGTTTACCCGACTCATTAGCTTGTTGGAGTATTCCATATGACGAAGCATCACAGGCCAATACTAAACGTTTATATGAGTCATAATGTACCAGCAGCTTGTTAGAGCAAAGCAGATTAGTGGCTTTCTCAAAAGCTCTGTCTTGAGATGCACCCCACACGCAGTTGTCACCTTTTCTTAGCAGCATGTGCCGTGGTTTTAATAAGGTGCTCAATTTAGGTAGGAAGTTACCGTAGTAATTGAGTAGACCCAGGAATGAATGCAGCTCCGTCACATTCAGTGGCTTGGGTGCATTCTTAATGGCTTGGTTTTCGCGTCCGTGGGCCTGATGCCATCAGCAGCAATTTTGCTCCCCAGGAATTCGACCTCTGGTGCACTTCGAGCATTTCAGTCTGAGTCCCCTTTGTTCAGACGATGTAAAACCTCTTCCAGCTTGTTCAGATGTTCCTCAGAATCACGACCTGTGATCAGGATGTCATCTTGGAACACGACGGTTCTGGGAACAGACTTCAGTAGACTCTCCATGTTCTTCTGAAATATTGCTGCAGCCGAGTGAATTCCAAAAGGGCACCTGTGATAAATAAACAGTCCTTTATATGTTTTAATGCATGTCTCGACCAGCTCCTGTGTTATGTAGGACGACGTCAAGTCCAGTTTGGTGAATGACTTCCCTCTGGCTAGCATTGCAAACAAGTCATCAGCCTTCGGTAACAGGTACTGATCCTGTTTCGAGACCCTGTTGATCGTAGCCTTCTAGTCTCCAGAGATTCTGACTGTGCCATCACTTTTCAGCACAGGGACAATGGGGCTGGCCCATTCATTAAATTCAACTGGTGATATGATCCCTTCACACTGGAGTCTGTCCAGTTCGATTTCTCCCTCATCATATATGGAACTGCCTGAGCTTTATGATGGACAGGTCTTGCATCCAAGTCCACATGGATCGGCACCTTGGCTCCCGTGAAGTTGCCGATGCTTGGTTCGAACAGCGAGGGGAACTTGCTCAGTACTTGGGCACATGTATCTTCCTCCGACGACAACGCCTTGATGTCGTTCCAGTCGCATCTGATTTTTTCAAGCCAGTTCCTGCCGAACAGTGTTGGGCCATTGCCTGGGACAATCCATAGCAGTAACTCGTGAACTGCACCGTCATGCGACACTTTAATTGTGGCACTGACAATCACCAATAAGAGTTCTTTGGTGTACGTGCGCAACTTGGCATTGACTGGACTCAGCCTGGGCCTCACAGCCTTCGTATCCCACAGATTGTCGAATGCCCTCTGGCTCATTATCGATTGACTCGCCCCCATGTCCAGTTCCATCGATACCGGCACCCCATTAAATTTCATGTTGATCATTATCGGTTTGCTCTTAGTTAGGAACGAGTACAGTCCATATACTTCCTCCTCTGATATCTCGGATTGCGTATCCAGATCCACGCTAGTCTGACCATCATCCTCCACATGGTGTGTTGCAGCACGCTTGCTCATCTGCGGACACTTGCGCTGGAGATGCCTCACTCTCAGACAGCCTTTGCAACTATATTGCTTAAATCGGAACTGCTGGTGCCGGTGATTTCCCCCTCAACGCCAACACGGAGTAATCAGATGCATTCCCGCTGGCGGACTTTGGGCAGCCACAGGTTTCATGTACAAAGTCGGGTAGGCTCCGCCATGTGCTGCTCTGTCGAACGCCGAATCGATCACATTTCCAGTACTTGTCGAGTTTCGATTTTTTACTGATATCTGCTTTAGACTTCTATCTATCGTCATGCATGACTAAGCGATCGTGATGGCCCTGTTCAAGTCCAACGTCTCCACAGCCAATAGTTTACGCAAGATCACGTCGTGGTTGATGCCGATTACAAAGAAGTCCTGCAGCATGTTTTCTGAAACAGCCCCGAACTTACGCGGTCCTGCTAGACATCTCAGGTCGGCAAAGAATTCCGCCGCATTCTGGCCCACTGAGCAAACGTGCGTATAAAATCTGTATCTCGAGATGATAATGCCTTCGTCTGGCTTAAGGTGGTCCTGTTGCAGTGCACACAATTCTTCTTACCTCTTCTCTGTTGGACTCACAGGCAGAAGTCGATTCTTTATCAGACCATAAATTTTTGGACCGCAAACCATGAGGAACACCGTCCAGCGCCGATCTGCGTCGCTGATCTCCTCCATTTTGTTGGCCACGGAGAACTGGCTCAAATGGCTCACAAAGTCTGCACAATCTTCTCCTTCCACAAATCACTCCAACAATCCAATTGTGCCCATTTTTGCATGCAAAGGTTCTTGTTGCCTCGTCACCAAATTTTGTGTATGCAATAGCTGTTAGACTGAGTAGTGCTTAACTCCAAGAGGTATAACCTTGGCTCTGTTTTATTAAGGCCCAAAGTGACTAATATACAAAATGGCTGGCTTTTATGCTCGGGCTGCACACATGTGCATGCAGCCCAATGGCCTCCAACAGTGACGCCATCGAGTGGCTAGTGATCCCAAAAGTACATATATGACAGAAACTAAATGCCACAGAGCAGCAAAGCGATTTGTACAGAGATACATAAATAACTAAATGTAGCAACACAAGTTGATAAGGCCATAAAGAGTGCAAACAAAATACTGGAGTTCATTTCTGGAGGAATAGAATACAAAAGGAGGGAGGTAATGTTAAACTTGGAAGAAGTGAGCGAGTACATTGTAGCCAAATTTGCTCAGGATATTATGGCCCCAAGTTTCCACACACGGCGAAAAAGGCGCACCTCAGAGCTGGGCGCCTGGTTTTCGCGCCGAAAACGGCGGCGGAAAAAAAACGTGGTATTCTCGAGCTCCTTTGAGCTCGATGTCTGCTTGGCGCGGCGCACAGGGGGCGGAGCCTACTACTCGCGCCGATTTTGTAAGTAGGAGGGGGTGGGTACAATTTAAATGAGGCTTTTGGTGCCGGCAACCCTGCGCGTGTGCGTTGGCGCGTTCGCGCACGCGCAGTCTGAAGTAAACATTGGCACTCGGCCATTTTTAAAAGTGCTGCATAAAAAGTGAAGATTTGTTTCTTGGACCCCTACAAAGACTTGTATTTTAATTTTCTTGATATTTCTGTGTGTGAGGGAGTGCTTTTAGCAGCACTGCTGAATAAATCACCTGCTGAAATCAGTGAGTTCAGCTTTTCACTGCTAAACTTGCAGAACCGGTGCCTGCAAATTAAGGACTGTGTGTTTGAAGAAATAAAAGTGCCAATTCAACTTTGCAATGGATCAACGTCCACCAAGAACAAAGAATTTCCTGCTTGAGGAAGTGGAGATATTAGTCAACGTAATTGAGCAGAGATGGTAGAAGCTAGATACCAGCAACAGAGGTCGCATAAAAGTGCCACCAAAAGAAATGAAGAAACACTGGAACCAAGTTGCAGAAGATTACTGCGCAGCGGTGCATACCATGAGATCTGAAAACCAGTGTAAAAAGAAATGGCACGACCTTGGTCAAGTAGTTAGTGTAAGTAATATTTCCCATTTTTAATTTAATCATAATTGTAACCTAGCTATCTGTATGTCCCACCTTGCAGACTGACACTCTGTAAAAAGTTATATTTTACTCTTTGCAGAAGAAATTGGCCCACAACAAAAGGGAGGCAACTCGGACAGGAGGAGGTACACCCAATCTGCATCCACCGACACCCTTGGAACAAAGGGTAGCTGCTATGATGAGTCGCACATGGAGAAAAGCAATCGGTACAGCACAAGCTGGGCCCGCATGCGAGGAAGAGGGTAAGTCCTGAAGATGCATTATGGCCCTTTAAATCAATCTGCTGCCTGGCCTGCTATGTGTGAGAGTACTCATGCCACCCAGCCGGCCCCCTCCCTTGCTGTTAAGCATTTGACTGTTCTGATGTATTTTGCAGAACATGATGATGATGATGATGATGATGATGACGATGCTGCTGCTGCCAACCCCGAGGATCCTGAAGATACAGAACAAGAACCAGTACAACCAGCTGCGGACGATCCAGACTGGATGATGGCAGCGATGACTGAAATGTCTGCAGGGGAGAGCTTCCAATTTAATGTTTATGAGCCCCCATCAAGGGGCATCAGAGTTTCAACCCCAAGCATAGGTCTTGCTTCCAACTTCCATGTTTTCGCATCCGATGTTGCGGGTCCCAGTGGTGCTGCTGGTATAATGCAGCATTCTACAGTCAGTGCACTACCGTCCCAGCCTGCGCCTCCCTCTCGCATAGGTTCTGGTTCCACCTACTATGGTTTTGATTCCGACGCTTCGGGTCCCAGTGTTGCTGCTGATGTCATGGAGCAGTTTACACCCATTCGTCCAACATCCCAGTCCACGGCTCGCACTCGAGTGCTGCCGTCTGCAACACAGAGCATCCCACCATTCCAGCCCGAGCCTCTCCCTCCAGTTCAGCCGTTTGGAACACAGAGCGTCCCACAGTCCCAGCCTGCGCCTCCCTGTGTAGTGGTGCCGCTTGCAACACCGAGCATCCCGCCGTCCGTGCCCGCGCCTCCCAGTGTAGTGGTGCCACGAGGCAGACCAGGCAGAGGAGAAGGAGATTGGAGACACGCTCTCCTGAGATGCAGCGTGCCACAGATGCGGCTCAGGTTGTGGCATTGGGTATGGAGACCAATGAGCTTACCCGATCACTCATCGGTGGCGTCATTGTAGTAGGTGAAGAGTTGACAGTCCTGACGGGAGAAATAGCAGTAATGACACGGGAACTTAGGGAGGGAATGTCCGAGGGAGTGCAATCGATGGCACAGGCCATCAGGGAGGGCATGCAAGTGTCGGCACAGGCCGTCAGGGAGGGCCTGGTTGAGGTAGCTGCTGCAATAACGGCACATAGCCCCGCCAATCAAATGACACCCCCATGAGGAAGTGAACATTCACTGAGATATGGATGAGACATGGTTGCAGCCTTTCTTTGCTGCTTTTGTTCTTGTTCTTGATGTAGCTGTAGTAGCGTTTTTCAAATTGAAATTGTTTTTTAAGTTTTGTAACTTTACAATTTATAAGGGATCTTATGGTTTTTAAGTGATCTTATAGTGTAAATGCTCTCACATTTTTTTGTATCTTATTTAATTTTGCACCTAAAAAGTGATCCTGAAGTTTAAGTGTTCTTCAGAGTGTAAGATTTTTCACAATGAAACTGTTTTGTAAGTTTTGTAACTTTACAACATATAAGCGATCTCAGGGTTTTCAAGTGATCTTATAGTGTAAATGCTCTCACATTCTGTAAATTATTTAATTTTGCATCTAAAAAGTGATCTTGAAGTGTAAGTGATTTTAGAGTGTAAAAGTTTTCACATAGAAAGTGTTTTGTAATTTTTGTAACTTTACAAGTTTATAAGTGATCTTAAAGTTTTTAAGTGATCTTCAAGAGTCATATTAAAAAGTATAGTTTGATACAACAAATATTTTATTAGAATGACGTTAACTTTTCAATAAAATATTTTTTCATTAAAACTGTTTCATGTTCCATTAACACAACACAACGTAGGAACAACTGCAAAGAATAAACATGTCCATATGCAAAAGTGGTCGCAGAGCCCTCAGGCATCAATAGTTGAAGCATTCACGGATGAGCTGCTGGCGCAAGTCTCGAGCAATCGTTAAAGGGGCACGATGGACTGCCCTCCTCCGACCTCGTGCTCCAGCATCAGGCACTTGCATGCTTTCCTGATTGTCGTTATCATCCACATCCTGGTCTTCCGTAATACTATCATCATGCACTGGACCCTCACGTCGGTCTTCGGGTTCCACTACCAGCTCCTGCTGCCTCATGATGGCTAAGTTATGAAGCATGCAGCATAAACAGTGAAGTGATCGACAATCTGAGGAGAGTATTGCAACTGTCCTCCGGAATGGTCCAGGCATCGGAATCGCTGTTTCAATATGTCAATGGTCCTCTCAATGATGCTGCGCGTCGCAATGTGCGCCATGTTGTATTGACGGTCAGCTTCTGTCCGTGTCACGCGTATGGGCGTCATGAGCCAGGTGGTCAGGCCGTACCCTTTGTCTCCCAGTAGCCAGCTCTGCCCTTCTGGCTACTGCTCAAACATGTCAGATAGAACGCTGTCGCATAGGATGAACACATCGTGGGTGCTGCCAGGGTATCTCGCATCGACTGACATGATGCGCTGCTTGTCGTCACATACGAGCTGCACATTGATAGAGTGGAAACCTTTCCTATTTTGGTACTGCTCAGATTCCTCCACGGGTGCTCGCAAGGCTATGTGGGTACAATCAATGCAGCCCTGTACCTTTGGGAAGCTGGCAATCCTGAAGAAGCCCACAGCCCTCTCATGGATCGCTTGTGCGGTCATTGGGAAATTGATGAAGTCATTCCTTCGCGCATAAAGTGCAGCCGTGACCTGGTAAACGCAGGCATGTATTGCACGTTGAGAGATGGCACACACATCTCCAGTTGTAGCCTGAAATGATCCCGAGGCATAGAAAGAAAGTGCAGCTGTTACCTTCACTTCAACAGGCAAGGCAGTTATCCTTCTGCTTCTGGGCTGCAAATCTGCTCTCACCATATCACAGATCTCAGTGACAACTTCTCTGCGAAAACGCAGCCTTTTCACACAATCAGCCTCGCTCATGTCCAGGTACGAGCGCCTCGTTCGATATTGTCGATGTAGGTAAGGTCTCCTGCCCATCAACCTATGGGCTACGACGTTCCTGGTGCGGTGAGCTTTAATCAATTCTCTCCTATGCAGTGAATTGATGGCAAACCATTGCATAATATGTGGTGTTGACAATGCAGCACCCATTCTGCAAATTTAAATATAAAACTGTCTATGTGGCTGCCTCTCCCTGTCCAAATGGCCTCAGTCCCCCTCACAGCTCGAAGGCTGCTGCTGTATCTTTGGCTGCCGGCCAGCCACTGACGCCGCCCCTAAAGCGTGGCCGAATGGCCTCAAGAACCTTAATGAGCTGCGTGTGTCCTGTGTTCATTCTTTGGCTCCCGGCCAGCCACTGACGGCGCTGCAATCCCATGGCCGAATGGCCTCAAGTCCGTCTGGGTGCTGCATCTTCGCGGGGAATGAAGGCCTGCCTCAAGCACCGCAGCTCAGCTGCTTGCTGCCTGCCCCTGCCATCGAGACGAGGCACTGATGCCACACCCCTGCCTGAAAGGCCTGCCTGAAGCACTTTCACACAGGTAGGAACATGGTTTATTTAATCTTTTCTTTGCTTATAAATTTTTATTCAGGTTGGATTTATTTGTATAATATTTGTATAAGTATAACTAAGGATTGATTGTAGAATTTAATGACTTCCCTTCCCCCCCTCCCCCCCGCCCACCTTGTTCCCGACGCCTAATTTGTAACCTGTGCCTGATTTTTTAAAGTGTAGACAAGGTTTTTTCACGTGTACAAAAATCTTCACTTGCTCCATTCTAAGTTAGTTTGGAGTACGTTTTCACTGTGGAAACTTTCAAATCAGGCGTCAGTGGCCGGACACGCCCCCTTTTGAAAAAAAAATTCAGTGAAACTGTTCTACCTGACTAGAACTGCAGAAAACTAAATGTGGAGAATTCCGATTTCTAAGATACTCCGTTCTACACCAGTTGCTCCTAAAAATCAGGAGCAAATCATGTGGAAACTTGGGGCCAAAGAAAGGTGGCAAAGCAAGTTGTGAGGAGAAGACAAAGAATCTGCAAAGGGATATAGATTGGTTAAGTGAGTATGCAAAAATTTGGCAGAGGTATAATGTGTGAAAATGTAAGGTAAGAAGAATAGAAAAGCAAATTATTATTTAAATATTATTTAAATAGAGAGAGACTATGGAATGCTGCGATATAGAGGGATCTGGATGTCCTCGTACATGAAACACAAAAAGTTAGCATGCAAGTACTGCAGGTAATTAGGAAGGCAAATGGAATGTTGGCCTTTATTGCATGGGGGATGGAATATAAAAGCACTTGAAGTCTTGCTACAACTGTTGGTGAGATCACACCTGGACTACTGCATACAGTGTTGGTCTCCTTATTTAAGGAGGGATATACTTGCATTGGGATGAAGGGGTTGTCATATGAGGAAAGGTTAAGCAGGTTGGGCCTGTACTAGGGTGTATGAGGGATGGATTTCTAGAACAATATGTCGAGGAACCAACTAGAGAGCTGGCTATCCTAGACTGGGTGTTGTGTAATGAGAGAGGACTAATTAACAATCTTGTTGTGCAAGGCCCCCTGGGAAGAGTGACCATAATATGGTAGAATTCTTTATTAAGATGGAGAATGAGGGTCCTGAACTTAAGGAAAGGTAACTTCGATGATATGAGACGTGAATTTGCTAGGATAGACTGGCAAATGATACTTAAAGGGTTGACAGTGGATAGGCAATGGCAGATATTTATAGATTACATGGATGAACTTCAACAATTGTACATCCCTGTCTGAAGTAAAAATAAAATGGGGAAGGTAGCTCAACTGTGACTAACAAGGGAAATTAGGGATAGTGTTAAATCCAAGGAGGAGGCTTATAAATTGGCCAAATACTTTGGACGTGTCTTCACTAAGGAAAACACAAATCACCTTCCGGAAATACTCGGGGTTCGCGGGTCGAGCAAAAAGAAGGAACTGAAGGAAATCCTTATTAGTCCGGAAATTGTGTTTGGGAAATTGATGGGATTGAAGGCCGATAAATCCCCAGAGTCTGATAGGCTGCATCCCAGAGAATTAAAGGAAGTGGCCCTAGAAATAGTGGATGCATTGGTGATCATTTTCCTACATTCTATTGACTCTGGATCAGTTCCTATGGACTGGAGGGTAGCTAATGTAACCCACTTTTTAAAAAAGGAGGGAGATAGAAAGATAGAAAACAGGGAATTAGAGACTGGTTAGCCTGACATCAGTGGTGGGGAAAATGTTGGAATCAATTATTAAAGATGAAATAACAGCGCATTTGGAAAGCAGTGACAGGATCGGTCCAAGTCAACATGGATTTATGAAAGGGAAATCATGCTTGACAAATCTTCTAGAATTTTTTGAGGATGTAACTAGTAGAGTGAACAAGGGAGAACCAGTGGATGTGGTGTATTTGGACTTTCAAAATGCTTTTGACAAGGTCCCACACAAGAGATTAGTGTGCAAAGTTAAGGCACGTGGTATTGGGGGTAATGTACTGACGTGGATAGAGAACTGGTGGGCAGACAGGAAGCCGAGAGTCGGAATTAATAGGTCCTTTTCAGAATGGCAGGCAGTGATCAGTGGGGTGCTGCAGGGTTCACTGCTGGGACCCCAGCTATTTACAATATATATCAATGATTTAGATGAAAGAATTGAGTGTAATATCTCCAAGTTTGCAGATGACACTAAGCTGGGTGGCAATGTGAACTGTGAGGAGGATTATAAGAGACTGCAGGGTGATTTGGACAGGTTAGGTAAGTGGGCAAATGCATGGCAGATGCAGTATAATGTGGATAAATGTGAGGTTATCCACTTTGGTGGCAAAAACACGAAGGCAGAATATTATCTGAATGGTGACAGATTAGGAAAAGGGGAGGTGCAACGAGACCTGGGTATCATGGTACATCAGTCATTGATGTTTGACATGTCGGTATAGCAGGCGGTGAAGAAGGCAAATGGCATGTTGGCCTTCATAGCTCGAGGATTTGAGTATAGGAGCAGGGAGGTCTTATTGCAGTTGAGGCCACACCTGGAATGTTGTGTTCAGTTTTGTCTCCTAATCTGAGGAAGGACATTCTTGATATTGAGGGAGTTCAGCGAAGGTTCACCAGATTGATTCCCGGGATGGCAGGACTGACATATGAGGAGAGACTGGATCAACTGGGCTTGTATCCACTGGAGTTTAGAAGAATGCGAAGAGATCTCATAGAAATATATAAAATTCCGACAGGATTGGACAGGTTAGAGGCAGGAAGAATGCCCCCATTGCTGGGGAGTTCCAGAACCAGGGGTCACAGTCTAAGAGGAAGGGATAAGCCATTTAGGACCGATACGAGGAGAAACTTCTTCACTCAGAGAGTGGTTAACCTGTGGAATTCTCTGCTGCAGAAATTTGTTGAGGCCAGTTCGTTAGACATATTCAAAAGCGAGTTAGATATGGCCCTTACGGCCAAAGGGATCAAGGGGTATGGAGAGAAAGCAGGAAAGGGACACTGAAGTTGAATGATTAGCCATGATCTTATTGAATGGTGGTGTAGGCTCGAAGGGCCGAATGGCCTGCTCCTGCACCTAATTTCTATGTTTCTATGTTTCTATGTACTCATTGGAGTTTAGAAGAATGAGAGGTGAACTCATTGAAACATAAGATTCCGAAGAGGCTTGACAGGTTAGATGCAGAGAGAATGTAGCCCCTCAAGGGGGAATATAGAACAAGGGGGCATAGTTTTACAATAAGGAGTCGCCCACTTAAGACGGAGATGAGGAGAAATTTCTTCTCTCAGCCGGTCGTGATTCTTTGGAATTTTCTGCCGCAGAGAGCTGTGGAGGCTGGGTCATTGAATATATTCAAGGCTGAGATAGACAGATTCTTGAACTATAGGGGAGTCAAGGGTTATGGGGAACAGGCAGGAAAGTGAAGTCGAGGCCAAGATCAGAACAGACATGATCTTATTAAATGGCTGAGCAGGCTCAAGGGGCCGAATGGCCTATTCCTGCTCCTATTTCTTATGTTCATATGTTCTTACACAGAACCTTGGTTCGACCACAGTTGAGTACTGTTCGCAGTTCTGGTCGCTGTACTACAAAAAGGATATTGAAGTACTGGAGCAGAAAAGATTGAGCTGACTGGAGCTTTATGCAATGTTGCAGCCAGGCACTGCGCTTTTGTGCATGATTACTGCCATGGCACTCCGCTCCTTGATGGTCCAGCGATGGCCCCTTCTCCCTCCTTCAGAGTCGACAGCTTGGCCCTCCACTTCCCACCAACGCCTCGTGTCCCTCCAAGTAGCGCTGGAAAATTAGCGTACCATTGCGCCCCGGTCCCATCCCCAACAGGAAATGCTGCACAGGATTTTGCACTGCTCCTGTAGGGTGTGGTAAGCCCAATATAGCTGCGGGGCAGGACTTCTGCGCCTGTTGCTACAAGCCCCCGTCTCTCGGCTTTTACTGAATTTTCAGTCCCTTGGGCTGGATTTACATTTCTGGCAATTTCGCGGCTTTAATCATGGCGGGGCAGTAAATATAGCGCACAATAATAGTTTGCGCTTCCATCTAGAAAATTCAGCCGAAATTCAGTGACAATAATCAGGGGCGCTAAATCAGGCGTAACACACCTGTGCTTGGCTGCCCCAACCGAAAACCACCATAGAGAAAAAAGTTCCTTTCCTTGCGCATGCGCAATGGCACGCTATAATTCCCAAAGCCAGCTGAAAGTTTAGGGCGTGGCAATATAAGTTTGCACATGCGCTGATCCACCTGTGCACTTCGAATAGTGCTGGAGAAATGGCACAGCACGAAGGACGCCAAAGAGCATGCCGCTTCTCTGCCACAGCCACTGAGGCACTAATACAGGCCATTGAGAGGAGGTGGCCTGCCTTGCATCTCGCTGGAGGAAGCTGGCCCTGCCAAAAGTGTTTAGGAGGATTTAAAGAGAGATTGCGCAGGAACTGTCAGCGACAGACAGGGTGCCGAGAACTGCTACCCAATGTCGCAAGAAGGTTAACGACCCCACACGAGTCGTCAGGGTGAGTACCCTTTACACTTATGCATCCCTGCCTTGGTTGTAACATCTCTGTTTCACACAATGTAAAGTCTTTGATGGAGCTGCCCTTCTCTGAGCTCAAGTTTTGGAACCCCGCTAGAACGGCGCACATTGGAGAGGCCCGCCTAATTTATGGAACTGAAAAAGCACCAAACCCTTACCTCACAATTCTCCAATATCTGTCGGCCCGTTCGCAGCTCAGCACAGCTAAGCAGAAGCTGCATGGGGCGGAGCTAAAGCCCTGTGCCAAAAACAGTCCCGGCAGCTGCGCACGTGCGCAGTGGAGGCTGCGTTCGTGTGCTGTAGCTCCTGGCCCTCCCAGCACATCCTGTCTCCGGGCGGCGACCCTATCCCTGGCCGAAGGGACGTCGCCCCTCTCCCAGGCCGAGTGGCCTGCCTTCCCGTACCTCTTCGGCGGCGGGGCCCGCCCGACCGGCATCTCGTCGGGGGTGGGCCCCCCGAACTCCTGTTCGGCGGTGGGGCACACCCGACCGGCATCTCGTCGGGGGCGGGTCCCGCCTGAACTCCTCTTCAGCAGGTTGTTGGAGGGCTCCCATTGCTGCAGTAGGTGAGTAGAAACTTTTAATACTTTATTTATTGATTTTTAATTAAAAAAAATGTTTATTATTTAATTTTTTGGATTGATTGATTGATTGGTTGATCTATTGATTTATTGATTTATTTATCATTTATTATTGATGCTGGCTCTTTATTGGTAAAAGTGAAGAATTTAATGCTTTGTAAAATCCTCTAACTTCCCTCCCCCGCCCCCCGCCCATCTCTCGCTATCTGCGCGTAATTTATAAAGTGTAGGCAAGGTTTTTCTGAGCGTACAAAAATCGACACTTACTCCATTCTAAGTTAGTTTGGAGTAACTTTTCGCTGCCTAAACTTGCAAAACAAGCGTAAGTGGCTGGTAACGTCCCCTTTTGAAAAAATAACTGTACTAAAACAAAACTATTCTAACTAACTAGAACTGGAGCAAACTAAATGGCGAGAATTGCGATTCCTAAGGTACTCCATACGAAACTAGTTGCTCCAAAAAAATAGGAGCAACTCGAGCCGAAACTTGAGCCCATATATGTTGCAGGCTATGATGTGGGTTAGTGAAACCTCCTGAAAGCTGGAGGCTCAGATCATCAGCCATGCCCTACGCCTTCAGGCAGCACGGAATCTCTTGACCCCTATTCATTTTCACCCCGACTCACATCACCATTTGACTCTTGACATGCGTTGGCCAAATGTCACCCTGAGCCACAATCTTAGCTGGCTTTCACCTCCTCCCAGCCTTCCCACCTGTTCAGTGTGCAGCCACGCAGATTATAATGCACATCTTTACACTTCCAGACAGTATCAGCTAATCTACTATGGAAGACACATGTGACGCACGATGAGCCACACACTCACTCACACCGTCTTATTGTAGGCAAAATTGTTGCATAATCACCGGGGGCAGCAACGTAGCGGAGGTGGAGAGCCTGATCTGCAGGACCTCACTGAGGTTGAGCAGCGAGTGTCGGCCCTCGTGGACACATTTGATCCTTATATAAAGGTCAACAATCTAAATTTCCTCAGAAGTGAATTTCTCAAACATTTGTATTGCCTGATTGAGAAGCTAAATTTATTATTTGAATGCTTAATGTTCTGCTCATATTGTCTGGTTAGTTATCATGTTCATCATCCTGCATTGGTGCACAATAAGACTTCATGTACAAGGGTGTTCGAACAAGAACAAAGTGCAAAAGTCTTTCAGGGAAATGTCGTTCTCTCTCCACTGACTATGTAAATATCATCATCATAGGCAGTCCCGCGGAATCGAGGAAGACTTGCTTCCACTCCTGAAGTGAGTTCTTTGGTGTCTGAACAGTCCAATACAAGAGCCACAGATCCTGTCACAGGTGGGACAGCCATTTGTCGAGGGAACGTTTCCGCTGCCCACCTTTGGCTCGTTTGCCGTGAAGGAGCTCCTCGTCGATCATTTGCAAAACGTTTAAGTTCCTGGGCAACTATGGTGGTGCGGCATTCCGACTTGTTGCTGTTGGAGTTGTCCATGAGGGTCCTAACGTTCCAGGTCCAGAATATTATAATAATGAAGTGGAAGATGCCTGTGCGTGAGTTCTTTTAATGAGCGGCCACCACACAGGCTTAGCTGAGCAAGGTCTTGGTCCAGTGGCAAGGGGGTCCGAGACGACTGGAGACCAGGCACTGCTGTATAAGCCTAATTGCCTATGGCGAGGTAATGGCCGCAAGCTTGGCACCTAGTAGCGCTATTGATGGTAGGTGGCCCGAGGCTTCGTTGGGGGGTAGACATTAGGAAGGTCAGCTGTGACTGTTTAAAACATGGCATTTTTCAGAATCTGGGTGGGTAGAGAGCTTATATTCTCCATTTTGAGCTCTGCAATTATGGCTCAGGTTGTCTGCAAGCCTGTTGTCAACACAATTTAAAACAGATACTAAAACAGTTTGAAATGTATCCATAACGATGAATTATAAACAAACTTCTCAAGGCTATTAGGCATTAATAGTATAACTGTGAATCAGATTAATAATCCAGAGGTAGAAACCTTTTAAGATGGAGACGGTAAATTTCCTAACAAAAAGATCAAAGAAATATCTAATGATTCAATAGTCACTGATGGGACTAACAGTTGGTCTATCATAGCGAGGTTAATTTTGTGAATAATTTATTGAGTCCCAAAGGTTCATCTTAAAATTATTGATATTTGCAATGGTTCCAATTGCAATGTTTTAATGGGTTACATATGTTTTAGTAATTAGCCATAGGTTCACTGGCAACATGGATGAGCTCTCTCTGAAGCGTCAGTGTTTCTATTATTTCCTGTTAAAGTTTAGTGAGATGTGGTCATGATGCTGATGACACAGATGGTTAATTCTGGTGAGCACTACGAAGCGGTATTAATATAGCTATCTCAAAGATGGTTTTCCTGACCACTTATAGTTTGAAATCGTGCTCACAATATCAAGAAATTCTACTTTGACGGTATGGGTGTCAAATGTAAAATTGCACATCCTACTGTATTGAGGATAGGTTAGTCCAATGGTTAGAGAAAGCAAGAAATACATGCATGTATGTAGCACCTTTTATGACCACTGGACGTCTCAAAAGACTTTGCAACCAATGAAGTACTTTGAGTGTAGTCACTTTTGTAATGTAAGAAACACGGTTACCAATTTGCACACAACAAGCTCTCATAAACAGCAAAATGATAATTGTTATGTATGCAACACGTTGTAACCAGCATTCTACCGCCACCAGAGGACGCATCTATTGGAGTCCCAAGGGATCCCAGCATCCCTTGGGAGCACTGCTTATAAGCCGGCCTCCCATGATGTGCCAGCACTCTGGAGTCAGAATAAAGAGACTAAGGTCACACTTACTCAAATCTACAGTACTCAGCCACATTGCTTTATTTGAGACATAACAACTGCTGACGAGTAATAGATAACGAACCATCACGTGAGGTTGGTATCTTGGAGAAATTCTCAGAAGGTGACGATTGGGAAGCCTTCGTGGACCGACTCGACCAATACTTTGTGCCCAATGAGCTGGAAGGGAATGAGAACGCTGCCAAACGAAGGGCGATCCTCCTCACCGTCTGCAGAGCAACAACCTATGGCCTCATGAAGAATCTTCTTGCTCCGGTGAAACCAACAACCAAATCGTATGAAGAACTGTGTACGCTGATCCGGGAGCACCTAAAACTGAAAGAGAGCATTCTGATGGCAAGGTAGCGATTTTATACATATCAACGATCTGAAGGCCAGGAAGTGGTAAGCTACATAGCCGAACTAATGCGCCTTGCAGGACATTGCAAATTCGGTGGATTCCTGGAGCAAATGCTTGGAGACTTTTTTGTGCTTGGCATTGGCCATGAGGTTATCCTTCGCAAACTATTGACTGTTGAAACACCGAACCTGAGCAAAGCCATAACGATAGCCCAGGCATTCATGTCCACTAGTGATAACACCAAACAAATTTCGCAGCATAAAGATGCATCAGCAAGTACTGTACACAAGTAACATCGTTTTCAGGCAGGAATGCATACAGCAGAATGTACATGCCAGCAGTTGCACGACCTCAGGTGACAGAGTCCGGCATCAAGCATGAATGCGAGGTAATTAACACCTTGTTGGAGCTGCGGAGGTGATCATCGAGCCCATCAATGCAGCTTCAAACACTATGCGTGCAAAGGCTGTGGAACAATGTTATACCTCCAGCAAATGTGTAGACAAGCTGCAAACCCTGAAAACCACCACACTGCAGAAGAAGACCGATCCATGGTGGATCAAACTGAACTAGAGATTCGAAACGAGAAGGCAGAAGTGTACGGGGTACACACCTCCACCACGTAATTTCCACCGATCATGTTAAAAGTTGAACTGAACGGAATTCCAGTATCCATGGAATTGGACACGGGTGTGAGTCAGTCTATCATGAGCAAAAAGGCCTTCGAGAGGCCGTGGTGCAACAAGGCACAAAGGCCCAAGCTGAACCTTATTCACACCAAGCTGAGAACTTACACGAAAGAGCTGATCCCTGTAATTGGCAGTGCAACAGTAAAAGTCTCCTATGATGGAGCAGTGCATGAACTACCACTATGGAATGTATCAGGAGATGGCCCCACACTGTTCGGCAGAAGCTGGCTGGGAAAATCCCCTGGAACTGGGACAACATCCGAGCATTTTCGTCTGTCGACGACAGCTCATGTGCCCAGGTTTCGACAAGTTCCCGTCGTTGTTTGAGTCAGGCATCGGAAATTTCTTCGGGGCGAAGGTGCAGATCCACCTGGCTCCCAATACATGACCCATTCACCACAAGGCATTTGTGGTGCCATACTTGATGCGAGAGAAAGTGGAGATCGAGCTGGACAGGCTGCAATGAGAGGGCGTCATCGCGCCGGTTGAGTTCAACGAGTGGGCCAGTCCAAGTGTTCCGGTTCTCAAGGACAATGGTATGGTCAGAATTTGTGGGACTATAAAGTAACGATTAATTGTTTTTTGCTGCAGGACCAGTACCCTCTACCCAAGGCAGACAACCTATTTGTGACGCTGGCAGGAGGGAAGACGATCACCAAGTTGGAACTGACCTCGGACTACATGACGCAGGAGCCGATGGAATCTTCGAAAGGCCACACCTGCATCAACACGCACAAGGGTCTGTTCATCTACAACAGATTCCCATTTGGATTTGATCGGCCATGGCTATATTTCAAAGGAACATGGGGGGTCTACTAAAGTCGGTTCCGCGCACCGTGATTTTCCAGGACGACATATTGATCACAGGTCGGGACACCATCGAACACTTGCAGAAACTGGAAGAGGTTCTAAGTCGGCTAGATTGTGTGGTACTCAGGTTGAAACGCTCGAAGTGTGTTTTCCTGGTGCCAGAGGTCGAGTTCTTAGGGAGAAGAATCGTGGCAGACGGCATCAGACCCACCGACGCCAAGATGGAGGCCATCAAGAACGCGCTGAGACCACAGAACATGACGGAGATGCGGTCGTTCCTGGGACTTCTCAATTATTTTGATATTTTCCTACCCGGGTTAAGCACCTTGATAAAACCTCTACATGTGTTGCTACGCAAGGGAGATGTCTGGGTATGGGGAAAATCACAAGAGACTGCTTTTAAGAAATCCAGAAATCTGTTATGTTCCAACAAACTGTTTGTTCTGGATGACCCATGTAAACGTTTAGTGCTAGCTTGCAATGTGTCTTTGTATGGGGTTGGGTGTGTGTTACAACAAGCAAACGAATCGGGAACATTGCAACCGGTCGCTTATGCGTCCAGAAGTTTGTCCAAGGCCAAAAGGGCCTACAGCATGATTGAAAAAGAAGCTCCGGCATGTGTTTACGGGGTGAAAAAAATGCACCAGTATCTGTTTGGGCTTAAGTTCGAGTTAGAAACTGACCATAAGCCACTCATATCGCTATTCTCAGAGAGCAAAGGTATTAATACCAATGCCTCTGCCCGCATCCAAAGATGGGCATTCATGCTGTCTGCTTATAACTATGTAATTGGCCACAGGCCAGGCACAGAGAACTGCGCTGATGCTCTCAGTCGGCTACCATTGCCCACCACCAGGGTGGAAATGGCACAGCCTGCAGACATGCTCTTGGTGATGGATTCATTTGAAAACGAAAAGTCACCCATTATGGCCCACCAGATCAGGACCTGGACCAGCCAGGATCCTTTACTGTTCCTTGTAAAAAACTGTGTCCTCCATGGGAGCTGGTCCAGCATCCCAGCGGTGATGCATGAAGAGATCAAGCCGTTCCAGCGGCGCAAAGACGAAATGTCCATACAGGCGGACTGTCTTTTGTGGGGCAATCGCATGGTTTTGCCTAAAAAAGGCAGGGAAACGTTCATAAGCAACCTACACAGTACCCACCCAGGCATAGTAATGATGAAAGCTATAGTCAGATCCCATGTGTGGTGACCCGGCATCAACTCAGATTTGGAGTCTTGCATGCGGCAATGCAACACTTGTTCTCAACTGAGCAATGCACCCAGCGAGGCACCGCTAATTTTGTGTTTAAGGCACTCCAAACCGTGGTCTAGGATTCACTTTGACTTCACGGCCTATTTCTAGGCAAAATGTTTTTAGTTGTTGTGGATGCTTATTCAAAATGGATTGAGTGTGTAATAATGTCTGTAAGCATGTCCACTGCCATCATCAAAAGCCTACGAGCCATGTTTGCCACGCACGGCTTGCCTGATATCCTTGTCAGCGACAATGGGCCGTGCTTCACCAGCGCTGAATTCATGGAATTCATGACTCTTAATGGGATCAAGCATGTCACATCTGTCCCGTTCAAGCCCGCATCTAACGGCCAGGCAGAACGGGCAGTCCAAACCATCAAGCAAAGCTTGAAACGTGTGTCGGAAGGCTCCCTGCAGACCCGCCTGTCCCGAGTCCTGCTCAGCTACCGCACAAGACCTCACTCGCTCACCGGGGTACCCCCAGCCGAACTGCTCATGAAAAGGGCGCTCAAAACAAGGCTCTCTCTAGTCCACCCTGATCTCGATGATCATGTCTGTTATGTAATGATGTGTGTATCGTCTCAGTACCTTAAATGTAATGTAAGTACTATGCCACACCACAGAGGGCGCTGCGGTGGGAAACCCTGGTAGTATCTGTAACAAGGACTATATAAGGGTGACCACCACACCTGGGAGGCACTCTGGAGCTGAACAATAAAAGACGAAGGTCACAGCAGTTAGACTTACACCAGACCGTGTGGAGTCAGTGATTTGTGTGCTACATACACCACATTGGCAACGAGGAAGCGGACGAACTCCACGCAACCATGGCTACTCTGGGCTCGCTAAAGGATTTTACGGTGGACAATGATTGGGAGGCCTTTACGGAAAAGCTCGAGTACTACTTCACAGCAAATGACCTGACGGAGGACACATACGCAATGAGAGAGAAGCGTAAGGCGATATTGCTCTCCAGTTGTGGAGATGAGGTTTACTGTCTCGTCAGGGATTTGCTGGCACTTGGGAGCGCCAGGGACAAGTCATATGAGGCGCTGACTGAACTCATTCGTGACCAGTTGAAACCGAAGGAGAGCATCCTCACGGCCAGATACAAATTTTACCATCACTGCAGACCCGAGGGCCAGGATGTCACCAAATATGCTGCGGACCTCAGGAGACTCGCGGCGCCGTGTGATTTTGGGGCACACCTTGACGAGGCGTTACCGGACGTTTTCGTTATGTGGATTGGCCACGAGGGCCTCCTTCACAAGCTGCTGGCCACGGAACCCACAGTCACTCTGACAAAGGCCATCACCATCAGCCGGGCATACATGACCTCGACTTGCAGCACCAAGCAAATGATCCACATAGTCTCGAACCCGGCAGGCACTGTCCACAGTATAGCGCCCACCATGGACAAAACTGCAGAACGTGGCTCTGCCTGGGGCAGAGAGCATGGACCTCGGGATCCTGGTGCTCAGAGTCCGCCGAGGGGGGCCAATCAAGCAGCACGATGCTGGCGCTGTGGAGGAAGCCATGGGGCTCACCGGTGCAGGTTTGCGGAGTACACGTGCAATACCTGCCATGTTAAAGGCCACCTTCAGCGTATGTGTAAAAGAAATCGGACTCACCGTGTGGCTGAGGAGATGGGGGATGATCCACTGTTCAGCGAGGAGCAGGTAGAAGATGAGGTGCTTGGACTGTATACGTGCACCGACGATTCGCCCCCAGTGATAAGTGAAGTAAAAATCAACGGAGTCCCAGTGAGTATGGAAGTGGACACGGGCTCGGGTCCGTCGTTGATGAGTTGGAGAACTTTTGATAAACTGTGGATTAACCCAGCTGCATGACCCAAGCTGGTCCCGGTCACGGCGAAGCTGCGTACCTACACCAGGGAACTAATACCTGTTCTCGGCAGAGCGATGGTGCAGGTATCCCACTGGGACGAGACGCACGCTTTACCTTTGTGGGTCGTTGCAGGCGATGGGCCGACACTCCTCGGCCGGAGGTGGATGGGGACGGTCCGTGGGAGCTGGGAAGACTTCATCACTCCACAGGCTGCTGCTCCCCGGGGTGCTGCCATGCCCCGGGTCCCCAGAGAGCAGCGCCGACCGAGCTGGAGCTGCAGCCTCAATCCACCCACAGGCAAGTCCCAGGCCCGGACCTCACACAGAGACCCTGCAGCCTTAATCCCCACAGGCAAGTCCCAGGCCCGGACCTCACACAGAGACCCTGCAGCCTTAATCCCCACAGGCAAGCCACAGGCCTGGATCTCACACAGAGATCCTGCAGCCCCCACAGGCAAGCAGCCCTGCACAGAGGGGCCTAGTGGGGGGGGAGTGAGCCGGTGGGGCGCTGCGGGCGGGGTGCTGAGGGATCCAGGGGCCGACGGTTCGGAAGGGCCCCGCCGAGGAGCTGGTAGCGTCGGGCGGCGGCAGCCGCAGGGGAGGCCACTACGGAGGCTGCGGGGGACATGGCAAGTGCGGCCGCTGGAGAGGCCACGACGGCCGCAGGAGAGGCGGCAAGTCAGGTGGCAGCGGAGTGGAGCGGAGGCTGCGACGGCGGAGGGCATTCGGAGCGGCGGAGAAGAAGATGGCGGCGGCATCGTGTCGGAGCTGCAGAGCATCAAAGATGGCGGCGCCCAAGGAGAAGCCTCATGGAATCCTCCTGCATCAAAGATGGCGCCTTAAAGAGGAAATACACCCGGGAGTCTTAAAAGGGCCTTACAAAGAGGTGGTCCCCACAAAGGACTTCTGTTTGGCAGAGCGAGTCTAAAATGAGCTATGTTAATGTGAGATAGTGAATTTATAATAAGAATTACTTTTTTTTATGCTGAATGGTTACTGTATTTGTGTAAAATAATGGATGAAGTACAATTAATGATAACGGTTAACAAGGAAATCAAGGTTCCGCTACCAGTCAATAACCAGTTAATGTACCAGATAATATGTACCATACTAACGCACTGTTTATGCCCACCTGCCTTCCATTGGACAAGTGTGATGTTATGTAATGATGTGTGTATCGTTGTCCTGCGTCCAGGTGGTGGGGGGAAGGTGATGTTATGTAATGACGTGTGTATCGTCCCAGTACCTTAAATGTAATGTAAGTACTATGTCACACCACAGAGGGCGCAGCGGTGGGAAACCCTGGTAGTACGTGTAACAAGGACTATATAAGGGTGACCACCACACCTGGGAGGCACTCTGGAGCTGAACAATAAAAGACGAAGGTCACAGCAGTTAGACTTACACCAGACCGTGTGGAGTCAGTGATTTGTGTGCTACATACACCACAATGTTGATGGCAGGCAGCATCAACAAAGCATATACCATGATCGTGCAAATTTGTCACCCGATATTAAAGTCAATGACCATGTATTTGTACTCAACTATGGACATGGTCCCAAATGGCTTGCTGGCACTGTCGTAGCCAAAAAAGGGAATAGGGTGTTTGAGGTCACACTTGCAAATGGACTAACTTGCAGAAAGCATTTGGACCAAACCAAACTGCGATTCACAGACAGCCATGAGCAACCTGAAAAGAACACCACCAACTTCGACCCTCCGATACACACACTAGTGGTAACCGACATCACGGTTGACCATGAAGCTGAACTCATCATCCCCAGCAGTCCAGCAAGGCCAGCTGCGCAGCAGCCCAGCGAAGGCCCAAACAACTCACCTGTATCAACATTTGTACCGAGACGATCGACTAGGGTGCGGAAAACCCCAGATCACCTCACCCTGTAAATAAGTGTACTATTTACTTTGGGGGGGGGGGGGAGTGATGTTATGTATGCAACACCTCGTAACCAGCATTCTACCACCACCAGAGGGCGCATCTTTTGGAGTCCCAAGGGATCCCAGCATCGCTTGGGAGCACTGTATATAAGCAGGCCTCTCATGCTGTGCCAGCACTCTGGAGTCAGAATAAAGCGACTAAGGTCACACTTACTCAAATCTACAGTAATCAGTCACATTGCTTTATTTGAGACATAACAATAATGACCAGATAATCAGTTTTAGTGATGTTGATTGAGGGATAAATATCGTCCAGGACACCGGGAATTACTCCCCTGCTCTTCTTCGGAATATTGCCATGGGATCTTTTATGTCCACCTGAGGGAGCAGATGGGGCTCAGTTTAACATCTTATCTGATGACTGTACTGGACGAGAAGAATGGAGATTCAAATCCCACGTTGGCAGTAAGTAAAACTGAAAAATTCATTGATAATTTATATGCGTACAATGGAAAAAGTAACTATTAAAAAAGATTATCATAAAAAAACCAATTGTTTCACTGATGTCCTTCAAGGAAGGAAACCTGCCGCTACTTCCCGATATGGCCTGAGGGTGATTTTAGACCCATGTCATTTAGTTCACTCTTAATGCCCTCTGAACTGATTTCAGGGCAACTAGGGACAAGCAATAAATGTGACCTTGTCAGCATCGATCCAATCCTGAGAGCAGATTTTTTTAATGCCTCAGTACATGCTAATAGTGCTTGTTTTGTTTTTAGTTTTTATTTAAAAATTCTGCATTCCATTTAATTTTAGAACACCTGTTCTTGGCAGCACATATTTCATGTCTATTAATTTATGTGAATGTGATCATGACATTAGCATAAATCTGTCTGTTAAGGATATAGAGCATTTTTATGAGTTCATTTTTTGGAGCAGGTCATTTGCAGGATGGGGAGAGAGCTGTCTGTGGATGTTGCTTATATGACTTCAAAGAAGGCATTTGATAAAGTTTCGAACAAAACATTATTGGAAGATAAAAGCTCATGGAATTACAGGTAACCTTTTGTCATGTGCTGGTAATTGGTGGGAGGTTGGAGACAGAGTTGTGATAAAGGATTGGTTCTCTGATTGGCTGGATCAGTACTGGGGTCACAATTTTTCACAATATATATTATTGACTTGGGCCAAGGAATAGAAAGTTGCCTATCCAAGTTTGCAGTTGACATTAAGTTAGTAGCACAGTAAGTTGGGAGCAGAAAGTTACAAAGGGAAGTAGACTGAGTGGGCAAAACTGTGGCAGGTGCAGTTTAATGTGGGAAAGTGTGAGACCATTCACTTTTGATCTGAGAAAAACAAATTGGAATATTTTCTTAATGATGAGACATTTGGAGCTGTGGAGGGGGCAAAGGGATTTCGGTGTCCATGTACAGAAATTTCTAAAACTAGGGCACAATAAAAGTAATCGAAACGCCAATGGAATGTTGGCCTTCACAGGAGGTTGAATTCAAACATGAGGAAGTGATTCTTCAGTTGTACAGATCTTTGGTCAGGCCCCTTCTTGAGTATTGTTTTCAGTTTTGGGCACCGAACCTCAGGAAAGATATTTAGGCCTTGAAGGTGGCACAATGCAGATTCACCAGAATTATACAGGGCTGAAATTACGAGGACAGGTTGCGTAAAGATGGCCTGTATTCACTTGAGTTTAGAAGGTTGAGGGATGATATAAATGTGATATTTATAATGATTAAAGGGTTTGATGGAAGAGATAGAGAGAAACTGTTTCCTCTGGTGGGGGAATCTCGCAAAAGAGGGCATAATCCTAAAATTATCGTTAGGGAACTTAGGAGTTAAATCAGGAAGTATTTTTTCACGCAAAGGGTAGTGAAAATCTAGAATTCACTCACCCAAAAGCTTGTAGATGCTGGGTCAATTTAAATTTTCATGACAGAGATCGATAGATTTTTGATTTCAGTATGGGTATTGGGGCAATGGTAAAATGTAGTTGTGATACAGATCACACATGATGTAATTGAATGGCAGACCAGGCTTGAAGGGCTGAATGGTCTACACCTGTTCAAATGTCCTGCGAGAATTCATTATTAACTTTGAGAATTCATTTTGTTTCAGTTGAAAATTCACCACTTTAAATTCGAGTAAGTTTTGCAGTCATTTTCGCTAAACAGTTCCATCGATATTTTTCTGCAAAATCCTCAGTTACTTTACAACGCATGCAGTTATGGCCAGTTGCAGCCATCTTCATGAATAAAAATGAATGTTAACTATCTTAAATTACAAATAACAGCTAATTCCTTCTTCAGGCCCAGTCTGCTCCCGTACTATTAAATTGACCTCACTGCACAGTTTCCTTCACTTTAAGAACGAGAGTGTAAGGGATAAATTGTAAGAGTTGTAAATAGGCGGTCAGAATTATGTATAACGCATTAACCTGTATCCTTAACCTTAGTAACACTTAAACAGCCGAAGTCAGCAGTTTTTGATTAGAAGTCTCTGAGGAAGAGATAAGGAAACCAGTATTTTGATACAGTTAATCCAGGAGACGTGTAGTCTGGGGTAGAGGGCAAATAATGGAACAACACAATGATGGGAGATGGACAGTTGAATATACCACTCAGAGCCAGTCTGATAAGAATCGACAAATCAATGTAACTCCGCTGATAGCAATAGACCTATTAATGATTTTGTAAGAGGATAGCTCCTCTCCAAAACCTGTAAATTATATTTGAAAACTCTTGTATTTCGGAGGTTTAGACTGAACATAATAAAGCCGGTAAACCTGAGGTTTCATTTGCTTACTTCTGTGGTCGTTATATGGTGGGAGCTGGGCGAGGTGTCGATAGACTATATCAGTTAATCCACCCCAAGGAGAGAAGTCTCCTTTTTACCCCTACATTTGGTGCTGCGAGCAGGGTGCAGACCCTCTGACCTGGATGTTGTGATAGCTGAATGGCAGTGAGTATGATTTTGTACCACCTGCAGCAGTAACATTGAAGGGGAAGGAGGTAATCTGTATAAAGAATTAGAAGGGGTAATCTGTAGAACAAGTTATAGCGAACCACGGGAGGACAAAAACCAAGGTTGGGGCTAGGTGGTATTTCCTCAAAAAGAAAGAATACAACCTAAAAAGAGGGGTGGGACCTCAGGATGTTTAGGCAACTGGCCAGTGGGATAAAATGTAGACCAAGAGGGGTCTCTGAGCTATGGACCAAAAGGGTCCCAGGTATAAGTGCTAACAGGGAAAAGACGAAAAAAGAAAAATGCTGGAAAAAACTTTGAATTCACAAAGGACAGCTTGTTTTTATCAAAAGATAAAGACACAACCTTGAAGCTACAGCTGCTAAAAAGGAAACAAATTGAACGTATAATTTGGAAAAAAAGTGTTTGCGATTGTCTTATACAAAAACTAATTTGAAGAAAGGAGATTTAAATAAGCTGTGAATGTCTGCCTTTATGTGAAAATGATAAAAACATACAAGTTAAACCCAACACAGAAGCTGCAGCTTTTTGCTGAGAAAGAGAAACAAAGATGTTTGACTATGGACTGGAGGAAGGCCATCAAAATATTATTCAGTTCGGATTCAAAAGGGGGAAAAGATCTATGCTATGCAAACTCAGCAAAGGAAGGAAAAAACTGGGATTTAGAAAAAAAATTTTTAAAATGGAACTGGCACGGAAGTTTAGATTTAGTGCCGAGAGACATAAAACACAGAATTTGCTCAGTGAACGGGACCTTAAAAAAAAACGAAATGCTGGAATGTATATAGCTTGTGTGAACATGTAAAAAGTGTGGCTGTTTCCCTGGTTGTTTTGACTATGATTTACAGAGCTAAGAGATAAGCCACAGTTGTCAGTACTTATTTTAAATTGGATTTCAGTAAACAAAATAGCTATTAAAAATGTGTGGTCTCGTTTTAAATCAATTAAAAACACCTTTGGCAAGTATTTGAATTGGAAGTTTAGAAAAATTGGAGTTTAATCTAAAATGCTGTCTTATTTAAAGCTAATTATGACAGCTTTACTAATGATTTCTGCTATTTTAACGGATTCCTAATTTCTAAGCAAGTTTTCAAGGCACAGAGACTTGGGGGGGAAAAAAAAATTCGTATGATTACGTGAAGTCACATAATGACATCAGGCCTTCTTAAAAATTTGTAAAGGAGTTAACCCTTTCCATTTGACAGCTGTTTTATACTGGACATTATTCATCTGGATTTCTTAATAAAAGAAATGAAAAAGCAAGGATAGCAGCCAGAAGACTCACCTGACAGACAGAGGAAATGGTGGGATAGTCAGAATAAAAATAAAACAAAGAAAGCCTATATAATAATACTCGCCTGCTACAGAGGACAGATAGATACTCAAACAAAACAAATTCAAGAATTAGAAGCTAAGATAAATAAGCTGGAAGAGATAAAGACGGGACCAGATGGATAGTGCAGTGCGCAGCCATAGCACCATCAGCCATGTCAGTAGAGCCAATGTACCCCACGGTGGGTAAGTGTCGTCCACAAACCCAACCTAACAGTAAACCAGACTGGGATAACGAGTGTGGAGTAGAGTGGGCCCCTGCACATGATAAATTGGCATAAAGTGACACCAGAGGTACACAATGGGGAAATGGCAGAATAAGGGAAGAGCGGATCTGGAAAAAAATGAAAAGATTTGAATTCCTTAAGTACGGGATGGAAGGATGCTGGGGACCAATTAGAACCAACTGGAGTAGAATACTGAATGTGACTCAAAAGGCAGGCGAAAGGATAGGGGAGTATGGAGAACGAAAGTGGATTGGATACAAAGACCACTCTGGGGCTGATGACCCCGACAAAAATGATGCAGCATTCTTGAAAACGTTTAAAGACGGACTAGGAGAAGCACATCAAAAGATAATGAAACTTTGGAATGGGCAGAACACGTAAAGGAGTTAAAGTCAGAACAACGGGAGAAGATAGCTAAAATAGCAGCAACAGCGGTAGCAGCAGAAACGAAGGAGGAGGAGACACACCCCCACACAGCTCCCCTGACATGTTTTAGCTGCAATAAGGGAGGAAGCGCAGGAAGGCCAGGCCCACAACAGGCAAAGAAGGGAGCACCCTTTTGCAGTATGTGGATGATATCCTTATTGCCTCCAGCACAGAACACCAATACGTACTAGCTTTAACTACAGTGCTAGGAGCTATGCAGAGTGCAGGATTAAAAGTAAATCCTAGGAAGGTGCAGGTGGAAAGGAGCGAAGTAACATATCTAGGATACATAATATCACAAGGGAAGAGACAGATGCCTAAGGACAGAAAGGAAGCAATTTGATCAATGCCCAGACCAGGAACCATGAAAGGGATCAGGCATACTGCAGAAATGCCGAGATCAGGAAATTGTGGTTGTAAGGTTAAAACAAGCTCTCACAAGTGCTCTAGCCCTAGGATTACCCAACCAGAATAGGTCCTTCCACATCCACACCCACCACAGTAAAGATCATTACATATGGACAGGCATAGGCCAATGGCATAGTAACGTCGGGACACATACCCAGCATACCTTAGTAGAATTGCTTAACACAGGAAGGCTAAAAACGTATCTGATGCACGAAGGGCAAGGTGGGAAGCAATGCTTTCACCCCCCCCTCAACGGGACGGTGACAATAATACAAGACAACTGTAACAACCCTGCAGGGTGGAGCATTACGGAGGGAGAAGAGCATCAGTGTAGCCCAACAGGAGAAGACGAGGGAAGCACAGGCAAGTGAAACCCCACTTGAGGAAGCAGACGTGGATCTATATGTAGATCGGTCTCGGTGCTATATTAATGGAACACCACAGATGGGATGGGCTGTGGTAGATGCAACGGACAGGTCAAAAGGGAAGGATGGTTAGAAGGGGGTCAATCAACAAGTGGCTGAATTAGTGGCTCTAACTGAGGCTCTGAGGCTGGCTAGGGGAAAAAGAGTAAACATCTATACAGACAGTCAATATGCTTTTGGAGTTGTGTATGATTATATGAT